>NC_033797.1:11833363-11931458 GCF_001876935.1 Asparagus officinalis
TTTTATTTGTAACTGTTGTGAGCTTGATCTCGTGGAGTTCTACTGTGTGGTTGTGAGATCTCAGTGGAGATCGTTGTGAAGAGAAGTTTCGGCTTCCAAACCGGGTGTGTTAGTGGATTTCTCCTCGAGAGTGGGGAGCAGGGACGTGGGTTGGAGGACCGAACCTCGTGAACATACTGCGTGTTATCAATTGGCTTAACTATTTCTAATCCCTACTCTCTTTTATTATTATTGATTTTCATATTTGTTTATGGTTTGTTGGAAAATCTTTTAATTGCATATTCATTATCCATAAACCCTATTCACCCTCCCCCCCCCCCTAGGGGATTTCAATTAGTATCCGAGCGAGGTCTCTACTGTTTATTAGGCATAAACCCCTTAGAGAAAATATCTAAATGGAGGCTTCAATAAATATGCATATGCTAGAAGGACAATCCATCACTAGGTCACCCCTTTTCACCGGTAGCAACTTTGCCTATTGGAAAACTAGGATGAGAATTTATTTACAATGCATTGACATTGATATCCTAGACATTATGGAGAAAAAATATGTCAAGAAGCCTAGTAGTGAAATGACCAAGGGTGAGAGAAACTTAGCTAACCTTAATATTAAGGCCATGAATGCACTAATTTGTGGTCTTACCCCCAATGAATATAAGAGAGTTTCTATGTGTGCAAACTGCACACGAAATTTAGGAGAAGTTATGCATCACTCATGAAGGAAACCCCCAAGTAAAGGAGTCCAAAATTAGTAGACTCATGCATGATTATGAACTTTTTAAATGCTTCCAAATGAATCTATCGATTCTATGTTTTCTCGATTCACTAATATCATAAATGAATTACATAGTCTTGACAATGTTTTGGAGAATCAAGAGATGAATTACAAAAAAAAATTCTCTTTGACGCCGGCTTGGGAACCTAAAGCCACGGACATCGAAGAAGCTCATGATCTCTCAACTCTCACTCTTGATGGACTTATTAGAAAGCTCAAGGTCCATGAAAAGAAGATCAAGGAGAAGGAAGAAGCAACCCCAAAAGTAACCGAGGAGCCACACCAAAAATCAAAGTCTATTGTACTCAAAGGAGCAATTGATGATTCATCCACCTCGGATAGTGAAGTTGATATCTCTAGAGAAGTAGCACGCCTCTCTAGAAGGATATCAAAATGAATAAAAATTTTAAGAATTGATCTAACAAGAAATTTCTTTCTCGTATAGGTAAATGCTTCGAATGCAATGAACCGGGACACTTAGCCAAAGATTGTCCCAAGCTTAAGAAGAAGTATTTGAAGTACAAGAAGAAGAAGGCTATGTATGTCGGTTGGGATGAATCCGAACCAAGTGATTCGGATAGCGATGATGAGGACTCCAAGATTGCTCTTCATGACTCAAACATTTGTTTCATGGCTCATGAAGATGAGGTACAATCAGAAACCGAAAGTGAATCTCTTTATATGCAATGTGAACTAGAAGCGGCTTTAGAAGAATTAAAATTTGAATTTAAAAGATTAGCAAAAGAATATTCCTCATTCAAAAAATTATATGTTTCTTGTGACTCTAAGTTTAAGCAACTAAAATCATCTCTTGCTCTAAAAGAAGAAATGATAGGAGATCTAGACTTTGAAAACAAACAACTAAGGTCTAAAATTAAGAGATTAGAAATTAAAAATAATAGAATTAAATCTAATCATGCTTACTCTAGTCATCATCATGTTGATAGAAAATGGTATCATCAATCTCATGCTCCTACATACAAGAAAAGGTTTTTGTACACATATTGCATGAAATATGGTCATATCTCTACTCATTGTAGGATAAAAAATAACATTAATCATTATGAGTTAATGTGAGTACCTAAGGGTACCAAAAAAACTAACATTCAAGGACCCAAATTTTGGGTACTTAAAGGTTCTACAACTTCTTCATATGTAGGGAACGTCTCGTACAAGACGTAAGGAGTTATGATACCTTGATAGTGGTTGCTCACATCACATGACGGGCAATAAGAAACTATTTGCAACCCTATCAAGAATTAAAGGAGGCAATGTCTCCTTTGGTGGTGGTGAGAAAGGTAAAATTGTAGGTATTGGTAATATTGGTAAAATACTTTCTCCCATAATTGAGGATGTTTATTTTGTTAAAGGACTAAATTATAATCTTCTTAGCATTAGTCAATTAAGTGACAAAGGCTTTGACATTTCTTTTAAACCGGATAAATGTATTGTTAGTATGAACAATAAAATTATTTTTGTTACTTTTAGAAGATCTAATGTTTATATTTTTGAGATGAATGAGCTAATAGATCAAGATGTAAAGCGCTTTGCCGCGGTGGATGGGGATCCTTGGATTTGGCACAAGAGACTTGGACATGCTAACATGGGGTTAATATTTAAGCTATTCAAGAAGAACTTAGTAAGAGTGCTACCAAATTTAACCTATATTAAGGATTCTTCTTGTGAGGAATGTGCTAAAGGTAAACAAACTAAAAATTCCTTCAAATCCATAAATGAGGTATCCACTTCTAAACATTTATAATTATTGCATCTTAATCTCTTTGTACCCATGCGTGTTGCCTCTCTAGGAGGTAAACACTATGTTTTTGTTATTGTTGATGATTTCTCACGTTTTACATGGGTAATTTTTCTTACAAATAAAGATGAATGTTTTGAAGAATTTTCTTATTTTATAAAAAGAATTAAAAATGAAAAAGATTTGAAAGTTGTTAAAATTAGGAGTGATCATGGTGGTGAATTTCAAAATAATTTCTTTAATGATTTTTGTACTCATCGTGGTATAACACATATGTTTTCCGCTCTTAGAACACCCTAACAAAATGATGTTGTTGAACGGAAAAATAGAACCATACAAGAAATGACACGCACAATGATAAACTCCTTTGTATTGCCAAAATATTTTTGGGCCGAAGCTGTCAATACGGCTTTCCATGTTTTAAATCGTGTTTTGATTATACCTACTTTCAATAAAACTCCCTATGAACTATTTTTTGGCAAAAGTCCACATATTGGATATTTTCGTATTTTTTGTTGCAAATGTTTTATCTTAAATACTAAAGACCACCATGATAAGTTTGATTCAAAAATTGATTTTGGTATATTTTTGGGATATGCACCTAGAAGTAAGGCTTATAGAGTCTTCAACAAGCGAACACTTGTTGTTGAAAAATCTATAAACGTTACTTTTGATGAGACTAATATTGGTTTGCAAGATAGGTTGCCTAGGAATGATGATGATATTGAGGGAGGATTGGAGATCTTGCAAATTAATGACAGACGCTCAAAGGATGATCAAAAGGATGAGGAAAACAACAACATAGAAAATCAAGAAGAACTCCCCAAGGCATAGAAATTTGCACCGGATCATCCAAAGGAACAAATAATAGGGAGTCCATCTCAAGGAATTCTAACTCGTTCAAAAGTCTTGAGTGAGTGTGGTAATGTAGCCTCCTTATCCCAAATAGAACCTAAAAAGATTAATGATGCTTTAAAAGATGAGTTTTGGGTTTTAGCAATGCATGATGAACTAAACAAGTTTCAAAGAAATAATGTTTGGAAATTAGTTCCTAAACCTAATAATGTTCATGTTATTGGAACTAAATAGGTCTTTAGAAACAAGCTTGATGAACATGGCATATTAACTAGATATAAAGCTCGTTTAGTTGCCCAATGATACAATCAAGAGGCGGACGTAGACTATGATGAAACTTTTGCACCTGTTGCAAGATTGGAATCTATTAGAATGTTTTTAGCCTTTACTAGTTTTAAAGATTTCAAACTATTTCAAATGGATATTAAAAGTGCCTTTTTAAATGGTTTTATAGAGGAGGAAGTATATGTTGAGCAACTCCCCAGTTTTATGAATCATTCTTTTTCTAATCATGTTTACCTGGTTCAAAAGGCTTTATATGAGTTAGGCTTTATATGGGTTAAAACAAGCTCCTAGAGCTTGGTATGCTCGCCTCTCTAGTTTTCTACTTGAAAATGGTTTTTCTAAAGGACAAATTGATAATACTCTTTTTTTTAGAAAATGAAAAAAAAGTTTCCTTTTAGTTCAAATTTATGTTGATGATATCATTTTTGGTACCACTAATGAATCTTTGTGCAAGGACTTTTCAAAAGCTATGCAAGACCGATTTGAGATGAGCAAGATGAAAGAGCTTACATTCTTTCTCGGTCTCCAAGTCAAGCAATCTAAGGATGGGATTTTCGTTTCTCAAAGCAAATATGCTAGAGAATTGGTGAAAAAATTCAGATTAGAGAGCTTCAAGCATGCTCCAACGCCTATGAGTACAAGTATCAAGCTTGATGCGAATGCTAGTGGTGAGGAGGTAGACCAAAAGCTTTACCGAGGTATGATAGGTAGTCTCCTTTACCTTACCGCTAGTAGACCGGATATCATGTTTAGTGTTTGTGCATGTGCACGTTTTCAAGCTTCTCCTAAAAAGCCTCATTTGATTGCGGTTAAAAGAATTATCAAATATGTTAATAGCACAATAGATCTTGGTTTATTTTATCCAAAAATACTTCTTTTGATCTTTATGGTTTTTTTATGCCGAGTTTGCTGGTTGTAAGGTAGATCGTAAGAGTACGAGTGATACATGTCAATTTTTGGGTAACTCTCTTGTCTCTTAGGCATCCAAGAAACAAAATTGTATTACCTTGTCCACTACAGAAGCGGAATACATTGCCGCCGACTTGTGTTGTGCATAACTTTTACGGATGAAACAAAATTTGGTTGATTACGATTTGCATTTTCAAGATACAAAATATTTTTGTGATAATACTGGTGCTATCAATATTTCAAAAAAATTCTGTTTTGCATTCTAGAACCAAGTATATAGATGTACGCCATTATTTCTTACGTGGCCATACAGAGCGGAAAGATGTATCTCTCATTTATATTGATACTAAATCTTAATTAGCGGACATCTTTACCAAGCCTCTTAGTGAAGAAGATTTTTGTCGCATAAGAAATGGTTTGGGCATGTGCATTCTTTGACTTTGTTTGTTTGTTTGTTTTGATTGTCATTTTCATATCCTACTATTTTCCTTTACGCACTCACTGTCATAACATGTCTAAACACACAAAATTGCCAAGAGGAGTGTTTGGGAGAGACCGGGGTCAATTCCAAGAGGAGTGGGTTGGTAGTAATGCCTAGGAGAGGTCATAAATCCAAACACTTGAGGAATGTGACACGGGTAGGCCAACACTTGAGGTGTATTTTGTGGGTTTTTGTATATATTTATTTTGTTTTGTGTACCCCATTTTTTATAGTGACAATGGGGGAGAGAAATCTCCTCATTTGTGCACATAGTTAGGGGGAGCCTTATAGATAGGGGGAACAACTATCTATAAGCCAAATAATCAATTTTATTTTCTCTTGAATAATGGTTATTTGTCATCATCAAAATAGGGAGATTGTTAGCCTTTTTGTTTTGATGATGATTCACAAACACCATTATTGGTGCTAATTGTTTATTGAGCTATATTGTAGATTACAATTCATTAGCATCATTATATAGAGGATTGGATGGAACATGAGCTACAATGATGATATGTAAGGAGGTGGAGGCAAAGTGATGAAGTAAAGCTTTCTAAGAGCACCACATACATGATAAGCTTCATCAACATAGAAGCAAATATCAAGACTCAAGCCATGTACTTATATGTGAGAGATATTTGCTATTTTATTTATCTCTAGTACTTAATGTAGGCAAGTAACTTGTTGATTACATTTGAAGCTCTTGGGATAACACACTTACACAGTTTCAATACTCGTATTTTGACATTTTTGCTAAAACAATAATTTTCACTAATACGAGGACCTTTTTGCAAAAATTCTTTTCAAACAAGTTTGTTATTATGTTTATAAACTATTTCCAAAGTTTCACATTTTTTAGAATTTATTTACTATTTTTAAAAGATATTTGAAACTCATTTTCAAAACCTATATTAGCTGAAAAACTATTATGGTCGACTGATGCTTGAGATCAGTCGACTGATGAAATCCGCCAGAATCTTAAAAAGTTTATGTTTCTTATTTAGTCGACTGACCAGTCTACTGATTATCTCATCAGTCAACTAATACATGAGATCAGTCGACTGATAAAACATGCCAGAATTGCCAAAAGTTTATGCTTCTTATTTGGTCGACTGACCGATCGACGGATAATCTCATCAGTCGACTGATGATCCTGTCAGTCGACTAACAAGCTAAAAATTGTCTATAACGGTCAGCTCTTCAATCGACTGACTCATCAGTCAACTGATGAAACCCGTCAGTCGACTGATAAGCCTCCAACGGCTAGTTTTGTGCAAAATCATGATTCTCAGTTTTTGGGGGATTTGTCTGTTTCTTTGGGGTTTGGCTGTCATCTTTACTTCTTATAAATACCCACCAATCCCGTTAACTTCAGTAACTAAACAAGTTGTAATGACTGTGAAATTTTGATACTAGTTAAAATAATTTTTTAGTATTTTTAAATATTTAATTATTATTTTTAGAAGAGTATTTGTATTTTTCTGGATTTTCCACAATTTTTTATGATTTAAAGTCCAAGTTTTATATTTATTTAAAGGATTTGGATATTTATAAATTTATTTAGTATAGTAAAAAAAATTGGAAATTATCTGTTGTGTTATCGATACTATTACGTATCATTTTAAATAATATGTTGTATTATTTTTATTATTACGTAATATTTCGTATAATACTTTGTATTATTAATTACGTATTATTTGTATAATTTGTTGTATTATTTCTACTATTATTTATTATCTGACGTATTAGTATAACTGGTTCTAGCCTGTTGGCTATTTAATCTACTCTATAAGCATGAAATAAATCTACTCTATAAGCATGAAATAAATCTAAGATAAGAGGGTTCTAGCCTCTTGGTTATTTAAGCAAGAAAATAAAAAGATAAAAATATTAACAAAGAGGAAATTTACCACCCAAGAGGTTTCTAGCCTCAAGATGAAAGCAAACCTCACTCTTGATCTTCATCTTCATCTCATCTTCATCGTCAAACAAAGAGAAGAAAAGAAAAATATGAAGAGGTGAAAAAATTCTTTTATTGCTTGTAACAAAAAGTTACAAAATTAGAAGGTCTTCTCAATTAAGAGTAACCCTCCTCTCCAAATAGAGTTACAAAATTTTTTCCCCCTCCAAGCCCTCACTCTCTACCTCTGTTTATAGTAAACATCAGTGAATGTGAGCCATTGGATCGAAATCTTATCCAAAACAATCCATTTTCAGCCTTTGATGCATAACAGAACGTCTGACATCGATGCCGGCATCGATGCCTGCATTGATGCTAGCATCGATGGTCCAATAAAAACTTTAACTTCACGGTTGGCTTCATCTCGTCGAGATAGGTGATTTTTATATATTATATGTTAAATTTCGCCTTCCGGATTGGAAGATATCGTCGTTTTTTTGCGGCCAACCATTTTGAATATGATTTCTTTACATATTGGATTTTTTATTTTCTTCGGCTTCTACATGCTACTTGGCTTGATTTTGGGCTTCAATAAAAGATTATAACGTAGTTATTATTCATGTCTTACGAACTTTGTTTTAATATTATCTACATTCTATGATGTTGTTGCATAGGAATAGTTTTATTATTATATCCTTGTTGTGATTGAGAACCCTTAGTAGTTCATGATTTAGTGGCCTTGTGCGTTATGAACAGACCTAGTGATACGTGTGGGTGTGTTGACTGATTTAGGTGGTGAACCAGAGATATTGTGGACTTTGATTGTTGATTTAGAAAAACGAGAAGAGTTGGGATGGGGAAGTCATTGTTCATGTGTTCGGATGTGGCTATTGATGTATCTTCCAGGCTCGCACCAGTGAGTTTGTGTAGCACTGGGGCTGGTTTGTTGGTTCAAAGTGAAGTTTGTGTAGTCACTTTGATCCGTGAATTTGATATTCAACCGAGTTTAGCTTGAGTTCGAACCAGGCTGAAAACAGATTGCGTGTAGTCCTCTGACCGAGTTTGTGTAGCGGTATTGGATGCACGTAGGGGATTTGTGAACAGTCAGTTATCCGATATTATGAGCATTGACTCTGTGTTAGATGTGGACCAGTGAGTTTTAGGATGGATAGTACTTTACTCGATTATTGTACGCGTATAGCTGTATGTTATCATATTTAGTATAGGATTACATTTTGACTTAGTAGATTTCCACTTGCATATATCATTGTCTTTCCTATTAGTATTATTACTGCCATAGCAAGGATCATACGCCCGTTTCATTTTTCCATGTGAGATCTTGCCATGTACCATGCACGCTGACGTACACCTATTTTCTCTTGTGTGCGTCAGACTTAGGGGATGAACAGGTCCAGTTCGATGATGCAGCAGAGCCGGTGTATGCCCAGCTAGAGTGTCCTTCCGATGGAGTGGAAGAACAAACTGAAGCCTAGACGTGTTTTCTTTTCTGTAGTAGCTGATGAACATTAGAACTCTTTTACAGTATTTTTCTTTAGTCTGATGATGGATTTAGTTATTTTATCAGTATTTCCTTTTATTATAGACTATGTATTTTTATTCCTAGTTGGACCGTTTTTGTAATAAGGGTATGTTTGATACATATTTTTATGTCTGGGATGATTTACTATTAATGATATGTTTATTTCTTATTCTGGATTGTCTTTATATTCTTGCTATTGTGATCGGAGACCTGTGATTGAGATTTATGTATTTAACGCTTAGCGTATTAGAGTGAGAAGAAAAGAAAAAAAATGGTAGTGTATATTTCTTCTCAATCTAATATGTCGCGGGCTTGTTCACGTTCTGATTCCCCGTTATTTAAGGAAGCGGCGTGTGACAAGTTTTAGTGGTGGCCCATGCAGGTCATGGTCCCGAGTCCTCACTAGTAAGAATATAGTTGACAATTTAGATACATATAATATTTCATCCGTAAGACTATAATTAAGTTCTTATACTATTATTTTAATAACTATGTTTTAGTTCTTATTTTTTGATATATTGTTTTGATTTTAACCTTACTTTTCCTTTGGATCCTCGTTTTCCTTCAGAACCATGATTGGGTACGTGTGCCTATAGTAACATGTCTGGTAGCAGTGCCCCGCTGCCCGAATTAGATCTGAACCTACTTCTAGTGATGATTTAAAGATTGGTCACTAATCAGCAGTGCCTGGCTAGGCAGCTGCACAGGGAGCCTCAGCACCAGCCTCCCCCTCGTCTAGAGTCTAGTGTTAGGGAGTTCCGATACATGCGACCACCTTCCTTCTCTGGTACTGAAGGTCCCCTAGTAGCGAATGAGTTCCTGAAGGTCACTGAGACTATTCTCACGATGACCCATATTGCCCCTGCTAAATGGGTAGACCTTATGGATATTCAGCTCATTGATACCGCTCGGATATGGTAGGCAACTGAGAAGATCCATCTGGAGAGGCCAATCCTATGGGAGACGTTCACCGAGCACATCAACAGGAAGTATTTTCCTCAATTGGCTCGGGACGAACTCCTGCATAGGTTTGTTGAGCTCAAGTAGGGAGGCAGATCAGTTAATGAGTATGAGGTCGAGTTCTCTTCCGTGAGTCGATATGCTCCCTACTTGGTTACAGACCCTACTATTAGGAGGCATCAGATTCAGAAGGGTCTGGATAAGTATCAGATTTGCTCTAGCTGGTAGAGCACTTGCGACTCACAATGCAGTACTGGATGCAGCACGTGAGATTAAGAGCATGCAGAAGGAACATGAAGACCCACATGTGATTCGGAGCAGGACACCAGTAGTTCCAGCTAGGACTGTCGAGCGTCCTTCACCGAGGTAGTAGCAACAGGCCCCACAGAGGTAGCAACATTCTCAGCGTCAACCATTAGCTCAGAGTCACCCTTATCAGCACCCTGGAGTGCAGACTCGCAACAAAACCCTAGTGCAGTGTTCCTATTGTAGCTACCCTGGGCATACCCAGCAGGAGTGCCCTAGGCGTCTTCGTTTGTGCTATAACTGTAGGTCCCCCAACCATGTCAACCAGGATTATCCGCAGCAGTAGTAGGCCAGCTTGCCTCCACCTGTAGTTCGAGCAGTTCTTCCAGCTCCACCTCGGTCAGCCTCAGCAGCTCCATCTCAACAGGAACCCTACCCTCGAGCAGGCCCTCTTCCTCCGCAGAGACAAGTTTATCAGGAAGCGCAAATGCAGCAACCACCTCGTCAGATGTTTATGATATCAGTTGTGGAAGCTGAGGCAAACGACCAAGTTATCACCGGTAAGAATAGTTCATTCTTAGTTTTATTTGCATATGAACTTCCTTATTTCGCATTGCCTTATGATATTATGATTGGATTTTTTTATGAGTGCTAGCTTAGATATATTTTCCTTCTACACTAGACAAGGTTCTTGTTTCTTCCATTCTTGCTTTATCACCCTTTGACTCTGGAGCTTCTCATTGTTTCTTGTCTCGTCAATTTGCGAGTACCCACTCTCGTCCCATATCTCTGTCCTTAGGATTAATTTCGAGGATGTAATTTATTTTAAGGGGGTAAGGATATAATGACTGTAAAATTTTAATATTAGTTAAAATAATTTTCTAGTATTTAAAATATTTAATTTTTATTTTTAGAATAGTATTTGTATTTTTCTCAATTTTCCACAATTTTCTAAGATTTAAAGTCCAAGTTTTATATTTATTTAAAGGAATTGGATATTTATAAATTTATTTAGTGCAGTAAAAAAATTTCTAGAAATTATCTGTTGTGTTATCGATACTATTACATATTATTTTAATAATATGTTGTATTATTTTTATTATTACGTATTATTTTGTGTAATACTTTGTATTATTAATTACGTATTATTTGTATAATTTGTTGTATTATTTCTACTATTACATATTATCTGACGTATTAGTATAACTGGTACGTTTTACTGTGTATATAATTATCCCATAATTATTTGATTTTAAATGTAAGTAAATATATTTTTATTATTAATTGTTCTCATTTAATTGTATAATATGTATATATTTTGATAATTTCGTATCAACTGTTGTATAATATGTGTACATTTTGACAATTTCGTATCAACTATTGTATTAGCACAACATGTACATTTTTATTTGTAGATAATTATTTTGTAATTAGTTTAATTTTTAAATACCCGTAATTATTTATTTTAATTATTTTATCCCTAACCCTAACCCTAACTAATATTATATATATATATATTATATTATATATACCCCTGTAACCAAACCCTACTGTTTTAAAAATACACCCGCCACCACCTCTTTTCTCTCCTCTCTCCTTCTCCCTCTTCTCAGATCATCTCGCGCCACTTCCCTAACACCTTGCCTCCTCTTCCCCATCGTCTGCCCCGACCCAATCGCCGACCAGTCCCCCCCCCCCCCCCCCCCCCTCTTGGGACTCATCCTGACCGCCGCCTTGCTGTCGACGCCGACAAAACCGCCTAGCCTCGGCCCGAGCCGACCACTCTGAGCCTGACAATCGACTCGCCCACCACGAACCCTCTTCCCGCCGTCTCTCCCTTCTGTCTTCAGCGGCGAGCCCTGCGTCCCCCGCCTGACCACACCTCATCCTTCCGTTGCCTACACTACCACTCTCCTATATCCGCGTTGCCACACTCCTATACCACCTCCACCGTTGCCGATCCACAGCACGAACATCCCGCCTCCTCCATACCCCCACAGCCGCCCGACTGCCGCTACAGCAACGCCTCACCACAAGACACTCCTCACAACTACCAGCCAAGGCCACTACGAACACCCCAGCACACCCGCCGTCACGTCAGAGCTCAAACCCGTACCGAGAATCGAGCTTGCCTCTAGCACCCGTCGTTGCGCTCCGTCGACCCGTCTCTCGATCGACCTCATACCGGGAGCCGCCGCCAGTAGTCCTCGCGCCGCCGACATTGATTTGTTCGACATGCCAAGGCAATATCTCGCCGCTGAATTAGTATCTCTTATAATTATTATTGCTAATTATCTTAGTTAGATATTTATTGTGATTAATATCATTATTGTGATTAATACTAGCTTATATCTGAAAGTTGACAAGCGTACGGGTGGAAATTAGATTAATAATGTCGTTAATTTGTATTTTAAGAAATTACGGAAATGAAATTACAAGTATTGTAATTAGAATTTACGAAGTATTACCGGAAAAGAATCAATGAAAAATGTATATATTATAACTACATTTAAAATGATCATTTTATAATAATTATGCCGGAAAAGAATCAATGAAAAATGTATATATTATAACTACATTTAAAATGATCATTTTATAATAATTATGATGAGAAATAGTTTTAGAAATTAATTATTATTATAACTACATTTAAAATGATCATTTTATAATAATTATGATGAGAAATAGTTTTAGAAATTAATTATTTGAAAAAAGAATTTTATATTTATTAAGAACGTATAACTAATAGTCGTAGAGCGTGACATTTTATGTGCAAAACGATATCGGTTTCCAGTTTCCTTTTACCGTATTATTATGTTAGAGAATACTTAATCACAAATAACTTGCATGAGAAGTTTGGACATCACAGTAGTGAGATATTAATGAGATTTGTTATGTGTGTTTTTATGTTGTTGTAGACACTGTTCATGCATCCTGTATTTATTCGTAGTTATTATTCATGTATTACGAACTTTGTTTTAATATATTCTATATGTCATGATGTTGTTGCATAGGAATAGTTTTATTATTATATCCTTGTTGTGATTAAGAACCCTTAGTAGTTCATGACTTAGTGGCCTTGTGCATCATGAACAGACCTAATGACATGTGTGGGTGTGTTGACTAATTTAGGTGGTGAACCAGAGATATTGTGGACTTTGATTGTTGATTTAGAAAAATGAGAAGAGTTGGGATGGGGAAGTCATTATTCATGTGTTCGGATATGGTTGTTGATGTATCTTCCAGGCTCGCACCAGTGAGTTTGTGTAGCACTAGGGCTGGTTTGTTAGGTCAAAGTGAAGTTTGTGTAGTCACTTTGGTCCGTGAATTTGATATTCATCCGAGTTTAGCTTGAGTTCGAACCAGGCTAAAAACGGATTGCGTGTAGTCCTCTGACTGAGTTTGTGTAGCGATATTGGATGCACGTAGGGGATTTGTGAACAGTTAATTGTAGGCGTATAAAATTGCCTATAGGTCCCTTAGCACAGCTCGACGCCGATTTAACAAACGGACCACCGGGCGACGTATCCAAACAAGACCGTTAGCTCGCCAACGCTGAAGCCAAGCTATACGCAACGGAGCAGGTTAACGAGGCGACAAATCGCACCCAAGCATTGGAATGCATCCACTCGCACGCGGAATCAAACCAATGTTTAGGTGAATCACCGAGTCATCTAAACAAGAGCGAACTCGGATGAATCACGATCAAATCAACATCAATTCCGGACTCAAATTCAGAAGTTGGTTTACTGCCATATCAGGAACCCGACTCACTGCCATATCTGGAATCAAGTCAACAAGTCGTTGCCAAGTCAATCAACCACACAAGAGAACCAGAACCGGAAACAAAGGACGAAACGGACAAACACCCGGGGACTCGGCCGAAACCGAACCACCCATGGGTGGCTAGGCTCAGAACTGTGCGCGGGCACAGTTCTGAGTGCCTATAAATAGGCCTTGTGCTCATTTGTTTCAGAGGTTGGAAATTTTGGAGAGAGGCGAAGCCCTGCTGGATTGAAGACTCAGATCTAAAAAAAGATCACAACTTTGAAGGCTTGGAGACTTGGACTTTCAGATCCGGTGCTCGGCGATCACCAACGCCAAATAAGGCAGGAGTTCGAGAGGATTGGATTTGAGATCTACACGATCACACTCCGGATCTAAGCTTGGTTCTTAGATCCCGAGATTCGAGCGGTTGTTTCCTTGGTGAAACAATCCCTCCCGGCTATTATTCCCTTGGTGGAATATTACCCGTCATATCGTGTAGATCCGACCGGATCGAGATCACGCGGTGGTCCACGGCAAATAACCCCGGCGCAGGCAAAGAACCCACCAAAGCGAGCGACCGCAAAACAGGAGCTCGCGATTAGTTCGACAAATAAGGAAAATTGTAATCTTTACTTTGTTTTCTTTGATTTTTCATTGTAACCGGATCTTATAAAAAGACCGGATCTTTGTAACGCATAAAGTTGTTAACTGAGATAGCAATGATATCAACAATGAAGAAAGACATAATTTTTCCCGCGAACAATCTGGCGACCACAGTGGGAGCCAACAGCTTTACTGCCGAAGCTGTCGCGTCGCAGCCGCGGATCCCGATCCCGGTCGAGGAGGAGGTCGAGTACGAATTCGACCAACAAAAGTTCGAGGAGTATCTGTCATCCTCGTCCGAATCCACCTCCCCTCGCAAGTCCAAGTCTCCAAAGCTCTCTTCCAAGAGAAAACTTCGTTGGTACGAAGAAGTTGAAGCTGCCAACGAAGATCTCGCCCCGTTTGATGCCGAAGCTGCATCGGGTGAGATCTCTCCTTCCAACCAGGTCAGATCTGCTCTGGCCGAATCTTCCGTTGCCGAGGGCGTAGTGACTCTCTCAAAGAGAGCCCGCCAAAGGCAACGTCAGCGCCTTGCGAAACAAATCGCAAAGGCAATGGAATCTGTGGACGGGATCCGTTACAACACGGATCTGAAGAACAGAAGAGGCGAACGACCTCAACAACCAATGAATGGCAACTCCTCCAAGCCACCAACGAACGAATGGATCCGTGTCAAACGGAACCGTTCAACGCTGGAGGATCGCATTCAGAAGCGCCGCGCACTCTCAGCACAAGCACGAGCTCAAGTTCAAGAAGCCCGTAGAAGGTGGCAGAATGGAGTAGCCAAGAAATCACCACTAACTCACAAAATATGGAGGCCAAAGTCCAAAGTGGTGAGTCAGGCCGAGGATCGACCTTTACAGCCTTCAAAACGAGTTCAACCTCCCGAACCATCCCGAGGAAGGAGGTCAATCTTGGAGCGCCTCGGTCCAATTCCCGACGAGCGCAACGAAGTCCATGAACGCTCGGGCCCGATGAAGAGGCTCCGAACTAATCAACATGCTGGGGGTCGACACAACCCTCAACATGACAAAGAGTTTACGGCACCCAAGCGCACTACCTTGCGCATCGAAGTTCGGGAGCCCGCTGAGAATTCATGTCTACAAAGGCGTGTTTCGAGGCGAGTGACTCTCGGAAGTCCAAATAAGGCAGTTTGCTCTCAGAAGGAAACGTTGTCATCCGAGGATGATAACGTTATACCTGGGAAATCATGCCAACACGCGATAGGTTACTCCGATCAAATGGACGAGTTGTACTATCGTGCTGGGGGTACGAACAAAACAAGAAAAAGAAGCCCTCAAGGGCTCGAAACTCAGTGCCCATGTGCCAAGCTCATTCGGGTAGTACTGTCTCAATGCAACTGCATCAAGGGAGTCCCCGAGAGAATTTCAGTGTTCGAAAGGCTCGGCACCGAAACGCCAAAACCAAGGCATAGGCGCTTCCGGCAAAGAAGAACAGTGGTTAAGGATGGAGAATTTCCGAAGGTCACCGCCAACATGACCAGCAAAGAGACATCGACACAGATTGATCTCAAATCGTTTCTGGAAGCGTCCCGGCGTGTAACCCGTCTGCAGTCCGGAGCCATCGCACGAGGAACTTATGGTAGGGTTCGGATAAGATTGCCTTCGGAAGATGAAGAATCGGATTCCTGCTCTGCTGTCGCATCGGACAATACAGTGTCCAGCGAAGGACAACCCCGCGAGTCATTCATGATAGGCGCGGAAGAAATGGCCAAAATGCTTGAAGACGCTTTGGCTAAGCAGAAAGAAAGTTTTAAATTCGAGATGGAGACGGCCATGCAGCAGATGAGAGAGATGCATGAACAGCAAATCCAAGCATTCAGGAACCAACAAGGTGAACCAAGCCACCGTAACCAGGTTGCTCAGGAAAAGGAGCACGCGGATGGGGATGAAGCTCACAATGCCAATAACCCTCCCATCAATGCAGGGGGTGGTAGTGAGGATGCCAACGGGGATACAAGTGAAGACTTGAAGATCAAAAGCCTCGAGAGTAAAATCAATACGTTGCTGTCTGCTCAAGAGGTAAAGAAAACGGGCATTCCTTGTCCATACCCGAGGGAATGGGAATCAATCCCCTATCCGGCGAAGTTTAGTCTAATCAACTTCACGCCGTTCGATGGAAGGGGTTCCCCCACCCAGCATTTGATTTATTTCAAATCGCACCTGGGTGCTATCTCTGGGAACGAGCCTCTGATGGTGCGGTCATTCGTCGGCACTCTTCGCGGAGCTGCCTTCGATTGGTATCGTCGCCTCAAGCCAGGAAGCGTGAACAGCTGGGATGACATGGAGACGAAGTTCCTTGCAAATTTCTTCGACGACGACACCGAGATCTCTATCGGATCGTTGCTCGACGAGAAACAAAAAGACGGGGAGTTAGTCGACACCTTCGTCAAAAGGTTCCGGAACAAGGCGATGAATTGCCGGGACCCGATCACCGAGGAATTCATTCTCCAGACTTGCCACAACAACCTCGCATTGGACGTATTGGAGGCAATGGGGACAGCACCGTCTGACACTTGGAAGGATCTGAAGGTGCGCGGTGAACAAGCCGAACGCTTCCTTAAAAGGAAGAAGGCCGAAAGGAACCAACCGACGGTTAATCTGCTGGACTCAAACTTCGCTTCCCGTGGTAAGGGCAAAGCACCTGCAGCTGCTGGTGGTGCTAATCAAGCGTCACAACAGCAATCCCGAAGGCAGCAGAAGACTTCGGGTCCGAGACTCCAGAGAGAGTATTCCTTCAAGGACGAAGACGTTCCAACCATCTTCGAATCGCTCCTCGAAGGCAACAAGATCAAGCTACCACCTATCACGAATCAGGAGGAAGCTGATAACACTACGGACCCAAAGTACTGTGCATACCACAGAAGGGTTGTTCATCCCACCAAGGATTGCTTTGCTCTCAGGAATAGCATTCAGACCTTGGTCGAAGCCGGCGTTATAACGCTAAGGTAAGCCAAATAAAAACGGCAAAACTCCGACCGGTATAAGAGTATAAACTGCTTCCTGACACTCCAAAGAGTATACGAGTATAAACTGTTTCTCAACACTCCGAAAAGTATACGAGTATAAACTGCTTCTTAATACTCCAATAGGTATATGAGTCTAAACTGTTTCCCCACTTTTGACGGGAAGTTCCTGGAGAATATTAAGCTAATATTCTTAAGGATAACCCGGTTAGTTAACTGATAATAATGTCCGAACCAGTTCCGCAGAGGAAACTGGGGGTGGACGATTTATGTAACGGGAAGTTCCCAAAACCACAGCAATGTAATGAATAAGGACTCCCATTCAAGTTCTCACTGTGTCTGTGCACTCAACACTCTCTCTGTTAGAGTCTGGACGTAAAGTTCCTGATTGGTCAAACCTTCTTACAGTTAGGACCACAGTCAAAATCCCCTCTCGATTCTCCCAATGAACGAGAGGTCCACAAATCAAGCGATCAAACCTTCCTACAGTTAGGATCGTCTTAAACCTTCCATTCGGTCAAACCTTTCTACAGTTAGGACCAAAACCAAAAACCCCTCTCGATTCCTCCAATGAACGAGAGGTCCACTTTCAAATCGAGTGATCAAACCTTCCTACAGTTAGGGTCACCTCAAACCTCCCACTTGGTCAAACCTTCCTACAGTTAGGACCAAAACCACGATTCATTCTCGATAAACGAGAAATTCATCTTTAGTTCGATAATCAAACCTTCCGACAGTTAGGGTTATCCGAATCTTTTTGATTCTCGGAGTGGAGATCCCACTCTTAGTTTCACCTTTCCGGATTCTGGGGGTGGAGATCCCACCTCGAGTCTCCTTTCCTTCTTTGTTCGGGGAATAGAATATAAAATTCTTCCTTCCCCATACCAATCCTTTTCGAAGAATTCAGGATTCATCCTAGGAAGTTTATCCCGAATCCTAAGCAGGGATAAGTCTGCGCCTAACACGCGCTGCCGGTTTAGTCTTTTTTCTGCACAAAAAGACACCAGAGTTCGATTCTGGGGTATTCTATCCTGAAACCTAAGCAAGGATAAGTCTGCGCCTGACACGCGCTGCCGGTCAGTTCTTAACCGTTTAAAAAGAACACCCGTTCACATATTCAACATTGTGACAGGTTGTTATTAATAACACCAAAATCCATGCCTTACACGCATGGGGAATTTCATCCTGAATCCTAAGAAAGGATATGCCGACGCCTAACACGCGTCGCCGGTTTAGTCTTTCCCCGTAGAAAAAGACACCAGAGTTCGATTCTGGGGTATTTTATCCCGAAGCCTAAGGAGGGATAAGTCAACGTTTAATACACGTTGCTGGGTAGCCTATTCCCATGACAACGGCGAAGTCTATGTATTCAAAGTCATAGCAACAAGTCTTAGAGGATTCAGTCTCTAAGCACAACGTTACATGCGGAACGGATTTAGACAATTCGCATGCTAGCCCGACTCAAACGGTAGTCGGTAAAGGTTAATCAAATCCGTTAAAGGCTTGGGGTTAGCCAAAAATCCTAAAGTCAGCGCCTAACACGCGTCGCCGGGTAGTCTATTCCCGTGAGAAAGACGAAGTCTACGTATTCGAAGTCGTAGCATCAAGTCTAAGGGAGTTCATTCCTTTAGCACAACGTCACATGCGGAACGGACTTAAGACAATCCGCATGTAAGCCCGATTCAAACGGTAATCGGTAAAAGCATGACAAATCCGTTGAGGGCTGAGGATTTGCCAAAAATCCTAAGTCAACGTCTGATACACGTTGCTGTTTAGTCTTTTCACAGGAGAAAGACGAAGTCTACGTATTCAATATCGTAGCACTAAAAGAGTTAACTCTTTTAGCATAACGTCACATGCGGAACGGACTTAAAACAATCCGCATGCTAGCCCGACTCAAACGGTAGTCGGTAAAGGCGCATCAAACCCGTTGATGGCTGAGGATTTGCCAAAAATCCTATAAATATGCGAGTCATTGACGCATCAACTTTATGAGTTGGTCTCGTGACTCGAGCATCCAACGACCTTGGGATAAGATCCATGCTCCAATTCCTTAAGAGCTTAAACCGTGTGTACTCCAGCAGACGTACGAGTATAAACTGTGTCAAATGCCGAACAGTGCATCATAATGAAGCCTGGACGCCGGACAACGCGTCGCAATGAAGCTCAAACGCCAGACAACGCGTTATAGATGAAGATTCAACGCAGTCAATCGATGATAAGTTCTGTGTTGAAGCAGCAAACTCGAGCCAAAAAGTCAAGAAATCAAGAATCGACTTCAAGTTCAAATTCCAACAACGGTCAGACAATAAATGCAGCACCGGAACCCCTACAGGCATTCTACAAAGCACTGAATAGCCTGAAGGAATTGAAGGAATCCAGAACAGAAGTCATTCCAGAGTCCCGTTACACCGACTGAAGGTTGGGACAATCACATCCAAAGTATTCCAGACTCTTCTATAAAAGAATGAGACTGAAATACTTTGGAGGGGGTATCTGTAGGCGTATAAAATTGCCTATAGGTCCCTTAGCACAGCTCGACGCCGATTTAACAAACGGACCACCGGGCGACGTATCCAAACAAGACCGTTAGCTCGCCAACGCTGAAGCCAAGCTATACGCAACGGAGCAGGTTAACGAGGCGACAAATCGCACCCAAGCATTGGAATGCATCCACTCGCACGCGGAATCAAACCAATGTTTAGGTGAATCACCGAGTCATCTAAACAAGAGCGAACTCGGATGAATCACGATCAAATCAACATCAATTCCGGACTCAAATTCAGAAGTTGGTTTACTGCCATATCAGGAACCCGACTCACTGCCAAATCTGGAATCAAGTCAAAGAGTCGTTGCCAAGTCAATCAACCACACAAGAGAACCAGAACCGGAAACAAAGGACGAAACGGACAAACACCCGGGGACTCGGCCGAAACCGAACCACCCCAGGGTGGCTCGGCCCAAGCCGAGCCACCCTGAGGTGGCTCGGCCAAGGCCGAGCCACCCATGGGTGGCTAGGCTCAGAACTGTGCGCGGGCACAGTTCTGAGTGCCTATAAATAGGCCTTGTGCTCATTTGTCGTCGTCGGATGAGGAGATATAACCTAGTCCTCTTTTATGGCGATAATAATCATCGGGTTTTCCCTTGGGTACATAGGCCATTCGAGGTGGAACTCGCGGACCTCGACCGAAGCAAAGACCCTCTCCGAGTGTGAAGTCATATCCATACTTTTCCATTAGATCGCGCGCTTTTGCGTCATACCTAAACAGGTGAGGAGCAGGTTTATCATCATTGTCTTCCTCTTCTCTTCCTTTATCGTAGACGACTTCCTTTCCACACCCTGTCCCTGCGGGGATGACAAGCGTCGTTCCGCATGGATCTTGTACCTGCTTGTTCGTCATGCAAAATGATTGAAGTGGCATATACAATTCAGGGTTATCATACAATTCTTTAGTAATATTATCCAGACACATAGAGTACTCTAAATCATCGTTTATTGATAGTTCTTCGGCAAGTTGCCAATTACAACTACTTTCCGATGATTCATCATCGTCAAGATTAATTACAATGGGTACAATGTCATTAAGTACAAAACCACCATCGTAATCAAACATCTCCGCTGTCCGTTCCTTGGGCTGATGATTCAGTATCGGACTCAGCACCGTATAGAAGGGAATCGGTGAAATAGTTCTCCAATCCCTTAAACGGTTGCTTATCCGCGACCACCGTCTTGACTTCATTATTTGTGTCCACATATTTGAGGCATTGATGAAGAGTTGACGGGACTATAAGATTGCCGTGGATCCAAGGTTGACCCAACAGTAAATTATAGGATGTTTCCGCGTCAATCACGTAACAAGTGACTTCCGACTTTAAATCTCCGATCTGACACTTTATCCGAATCTTTCCTAAGGGTCTGGACCCACTGGTGTTGAATCCGTAGATCGTAGTGCCCGTGGACGCTAGTTTACTTGCCGGTATTCCGAGATTATGCATCAATCGGAATGGCATGATACTCACAGCGAAACCCGGATCGACTTGGATCCGGTTGACAACGCTGGAACCAATGTGGCCGGTGAAATACAGAGGCCGATGATGCTTGGAATTTTTCGTCTGCATGTCTTCTTTGGTGAAAGAGATGCAAGGAAAACGGTGCGCCGCGAGATTACAATGTTGTACTGACGGCTCCGGTTCTTCAGACGATGGCTTGATTCGAGTCAAGAAAGCTTCAGAGTCGCTCAAGGCTTCCTGCAATGCTTTCCTTGTGTCCTTTGAAAGACGCAATAATTCGTATAGGGTTATCCTAGCTGGTATATTAGCTAACTGCGCCATGATGTCAAAATGAGGCGGAGAGCTTGCACTTCCCGGTTTGTCTCTTCCAATCGGATGATTGAATCGAGACTGCCTCGGGTTTTGGGCTTCTTGGCGTAGAGGCTCCTTCCCCTTCTCCTTTTGCTGGACTTTCTCCGCGGCTACAGGTGTTGGGGGAGTTGCGACAATCCCCAGCTCTGCTAACGTCTTGGAGGGAATGGTTTTGGTTGCCCCCTGCTTAGCCAATTGCTCAGAAGCATCCGGATATTTATAGTGATATTCATTCCCGCTCCGGGTTACAAAGGTCTCCTGTTCATCTTCAGAAAGCGGGAAGGCTAGAATTTTCTCGTCGTCTTCTCCTGGAATAGCAAAAGCTCCATAACAAGATTTACCTTTTCCTTTTGACCTTTTCTTGGAAGAGGCTCCAGACCATTGTTCATCTCCAATCAAATCTGGATGAACCCAAAGAATTTCACCATTCGGGGCTGTGTGCGGTACAAGTCCTTTCTGGCGCTGTTTGTGAGGATCATCGTTCACGGTCCTCACTGCTGCATTTATTACCGGCTCATGCTGGAACCAGTTCAAGGGAACAGAACCGAAACTAATCGATACCGCATTTGCACCCACCTTCTTCTCCTTAGGTTGCTTCATAGTAATGACCCCGACGTCGATCAGAGCTTGGATCTTATCTTTAAGGGCATAGCACGCCTTGGTAGGATGGTGCACTGCTCTGTGAAATGCGCAGTATTTTGGATCATTTGTGCTTTTCCTCTTCCCTTAGGGGCGAAGTTTGGTTGCGGAGCATTATTAGCTATTTGCCCTCTTTCCGCCTTCTTCCTTTTGAGGAATCGTTCGGCTCGTTCTCCTCGCACCTTCAAGTCCTTCCAGGTCTTTGGCGGTGCCATTCCTATGGCTTCCAGGATGTTCAATGAAAGATTTTATGACAGGTCTCGAGGATGAAATCTTCGCTGACCGGATCCCTGCAATTCATTGCTTTATTTCGGAATCTCTTCACGAAGTTTTCGACTGTCTCACCATTCTTCTGCTTCTCATCAAATAGAATGCCGAATGAGATCTCGGTGTCGTCGTCGAAGAAGTTCGTTAGAAACATATCCTCCATGTCGTCCCAACTGCTGATACTCCCCGTCTTGAGGCGACGATACCAATCGAAGGCGGCTCCGCGAAGAGTGCCAACGAATGACCGTACCATTAAGGGTTCATTCCCGGAGATTATTCCTAAGTGAGACTTAAAATATATTAAGTGTTGGGTAGGGGAACCCTTTCCATCAAACGGCGTAAAGTTGATTAAATTGAACTTTGCCGGATATGGAATTGATTCCCACTCCCTTGGGTATGGACATGGTATGCCGGACCTCTTCACTTCTTGAGCATTCATCAACGCGTTGATTTTGCTCTCCAAGTCCTTCATTTTCTTGTCTTCACTCGTATCTGCCTTCGAGTGGTTTTGGGGAGAGGTAACGTGGCCCTCCTTTGCATTATCATCCGAGGGACCGCCTCCGTTATTGTTGTTGACAGGAGGGATAGTTATGTTGACATTATCCTCTTCCCGTTCATTCTCCTCTTAATTCGGATTATTGCGATGACTGGGTTCTCCTTGGTGAGTTGTCAGTGCCGCGATTTGCTGGTCATGCATCTCCCTCATCTGCTGCATGGCCATCTCCATCTCGAACTTGAAAGCTTCCTTCTGCTTAGTTAAGGCATCTTCAAGCATCTTGGTTACTTGTTCGACACTAATCATAAGCGACTCATAGGGCTGTCCCGCACTAGATGCCGTGCCGTCGGACGCTATAGCCGAGCAGGAATCCGAACCATCATCTGACACTTCTTCTTCCAAAGGAAGTCCCTTTTGCATCCTTTGGTAATTCCTTCGCCTATTGGTTCCTGATCGCAATCGAGTCATACGCTGGGATATTTCGGCAAACTGATCTGGGCTAAAGCATCGTGTCGATTTGATATTAGCAGACACTTCTAGGAATTCGTCCTCTTGACGGACAGGCTTCTTCCTACGGAAACGCCTTGGCTTGGTCTCGGACGTTCTGGTGGAAATTCTCTCGAACACCGAAACTCTCCTTAGGGCTTTAGTATAGCAGTATTCTGACAGTACCGCCTTGATTATATTGGCACACGGACAGTGAGATTCCGTGTCTCGAGCATCTCTCTTTCGAGACTTACCCGCACCCCCAGCTCTATAGTACAACTCATCAGTTTGATAACTGGAGCAACCCATAGAGTATTGGCATGACTTCCCAGGTATAACACCATCATCATCAGACGAATGTGTTTCCCTCTGGGGATATGACGCTTTATTAGCGTTTTCAAAAGTCGCTCGTTCAAGTCTACGCTTTTGCGAGCGTGAAAACTTAACGGGCTCTTGAACTTCGACCCGCAATCCAATGCGGTCGGTAACAGGGGCTTTCCCTTTGTTATCTTTCTTAGGGGGATTAGCCCGACCCCCATTATGGTTTGTTGTTTGGGGACCTTTCAACGGTCCCAATCGCTCCTTGACAGGTGCCTTGCCTCGATCTTCTGGTAAAGGGCCGAGGCGACCTCTCAAAGGAACCCTGGATCTTGAAGAATCCATGTTCTTACCTGGCTCCGTCGGAGGTGCGGGAGCAGGGGAAACGGGATCTGGATTTGAAGAAGGTTGGACGATACTTCCGTCCACTTTTTTCTTAGGCGCCGGCTTCGCCTTTGGCACCCACACCCGCTTGTGTTTTGATGGTTTCTTGACCGTCTCTTCTTTCTGCATCTCTTCCGCTTTCTGCAGAAGGACTCGGGCATGCGCAAGCAACGCGCGGTGTTTCTTGATTCGCTCTTCGAGAGTGGAGCGAGTCCTCTTGACGCGGACCCATTCATTTGTCTCCGCTTTAGAGAAGGAGTTAGTTGTTCGCCGTTGTTGCACCTGGCGCTGTCTGGACTTTAGATCCTCATTGTAACGGATCCCGTCCATCGATTCTGCGGCCTTAGCAAACTGTCGCGCAAGGCGTTGACGCCGTCTTTGGCGTGCCCTCTTCGACAAGGTTCGAACACCTTCAGCGGTTGATTTTGCGGCTGAAGGGAGATCTGGATCTGCAGCTTCGACCACGTTAGACGCCATAGGAGCGTCGCGGGGAGTAGGTGCAATAGCGGTGAGGGGATCTTGGATCTCCGATCCTGAGGGCCCGCGAGCGCTCTTGGAAGAGGAAATCTTCCTGCGCCTGTTTGGAGAGGCAGATCTGGAGGAGAAGGAAGAGAGGTACTCTTCAAACTTCTGTTGATCGAACTCGTATTCGATCTCTTCGTTCACCCGGATCTTGAAGGCCGGTTGCGTCACGACGGCCTCGGCAACGAGGCCGTTGGCTCCCACTGTGGTCGCCAGTTAGTTTTCGTCGAAAGTTGCCTTCATCATTGATTTCATTAAACTTTAAATGTTACAAATGAATTCAAACAACAAAGAATAAAAAGATTACAACTTTCTTGAAAATAAACACAAGATCCGTTCATCGTCTCTTGCTTGCGTGGGTTTTTAGCCTGTGACGGGGATGTCGATATCCGTGGACTACCTGGCAATCAGATCTGGTCCAGAGCTTCGTCGATCCGCGAGGAGATCTAGAAACTTGAAGCGCCTATCTCGATAAAAGCGAGATAATTGCTCTTCTTAGAATTACCACAACGGGATAAGACTAAGGATCGGATGCGGGTGATGTAGATCTGACGAAGAAACTCTCTTGCGTTGAAGTGCTCGATCACTCTTTACTCCGGCAGGGCTTCGCCAATTCTCCAAAATTCCAGATCTGAAAAAATGAGGGCCTGGGGCTTGTATTTATAGGCTTGAGGGGTTGCGGAGCGGTTAAAACCACCTAAAGGGCTAAAATCCGCATTGGAGACACCCTAGGGTGTCTCTCAAAATCCGAGACACCCTAGGGTGTCTCCCAAAATCCGAGACACCCTAGGGTGTCTCCCAAAATCCGAGATAGTTTGTACCCTCTTCAGTATTTTGGTTCTAATTCTTTCATCCGAACTCGGATTTGAATGATTCAAGATGTATTGGAAATATGACAAAGAGAGCTACAACTTTCATGTTTTAAGTTTCTTCAGATTCTAACGGGATCATGGTCAAAACAGCTTCACAAGTTCCGAGATACCTTTGGGTGTCTCGGCGCTATTTTCGTCATAACTTCCTCATATGACCTCCAAATGACATGATTCCAGATGGATAGGAAAGCTGACAAAAATATCTACAACTTTCCTGTTTTGAGTTTCTTCATATTCTAACGGGATCATGGTCAAAA
The DNA here is from genome assembly GCF_001876935.1 of Asparagus officinalis. Classification (NCBI taxonomy): domain Eukaryota; kingdom Viridiplantae; phylum Streptophyta; class Magnoliopsida; order Asparagales; family Asparagaceae; genus Asparagus; species Asparagus officinalis. Next base: position 11,859,031 of record NC_033797.1, read on the forward strand.
CAGCTTCACAAGTTCTGAGACACCTTTGGGTGTCTCCAACTTGTGCGGACACCCTGGGGTGTCTCCAACTTGTGCGGACACCCTAGGGTGTCTCAAACTGGGCCGAGACACTCCGTTAATAAGCTCCAATGATTAGATCATCTGTGGAATCAACTGGGACACGAGGGGCGTGGCACCTTTTGTAGGCGACGCGGGGCTCTCGATCAATTCGTATCCTCGTTATTTTGAAACTCCGACGCTTCACGTAGTTCGTTGATTCACTTCAAGCATTTGCCAACGTCAATCGACTTCTGTGAACCGGATAGTGACGTTCATCGTCGTTCTTTAACACTGAGCTGTTTGTGGAGACCTATAGGCAATTTTCGATGCCTACACAGTGCAGCTCTAGATCAGGTATCAGGGTGTCACAGCAGGATCATTACAAAAGAAAATTAGAACTCGAGTTGAGTAAGTATTAATCAGATGTCTACAAGAGAAATCAACAAGAAAGCACACAATATAGTTTCCCCAACTGCTTAAAGATAACGAAGACGAAAAAGGTGAAAAAATGCATGTATTTGGCTTCCCTTAGCTTTCATCAGGCCTGTGAAGATTGGAAGCAGAATGGCACAACGAGCAATTAAGTGATGATATAACAGCTTACGGATTTTGCAAACTTTTGAGCGAGAGGAGGTCCATCCTGACTTCATTTGAAGGTAAAGCCTGCTTTTTCTTCTTTTTTCGGCTTGAGCTTGTAATATGCCACAGTACCAAAGGGGTAAAGCATTCTATATGCAAAGTGATTATTTTGTTGCAATGTGACTTAATTTATACTCCAAGCTCATTATAACTGTAGAAAAGATATCGTTAATTTTCAGACTTAGGCTATCACTTAGGTCTAGTGAAGATAACAACAGCTACAAGGGTCATGATCACCAGTATTGCTTTACTTAAGGGTTGAGATACCAAATTACCCTGTAAAATATAAAATGAAATATACCGTCACACATTATTTTCTGTGATACTCTTCATAAGATTTGTTCACAGAATTACAGGTCTCATATATATCTCCCTATGGTTTATGTTTTCTATTGATAACATCTGCTAGGTCTGAAAATAATACTTATAATAGAATACTCAAATAATGTAATATCAAACTTTTTGAGGAAGAAAATAAGAAAAAGAAAAGAAAATCTCTCATATGGGCTGAAATTCCAATTTGCTATTCCTCAGCATGCTGTCACTCGTTACTTGTAGCGAGCTTTTGGCAATTAGCTTCGAGGAAAGCCCAACTTGATCAGAGTCACGGCGAAAAGTATCTACAGATCAGCATTTGTAATTATTTAATGGATTAATGTTTTGGATCAGCATTTGTGTAGCTATGGATCACACATATATATATATATCCAAGTCCTTAACACGTTTACATCTTGCATGTTTATTCCAGTTTCAAGTGGTAAAAGATAAAGCCACCTAAAATATAAAACCATCATTGTGATAGTAGAGGTAACATGTGACTGTTTTATTCCTAGAAATTGGAATGGACGGTAAGGGGATTGAGTAGGTTCAACATTTTCCACCTATTTGGAAATGTTTGCAGCTTTGGTTACACACAATATAGGACTTACAAAATTGAATGCCTTAGGATCAACCTAATGAAAGATACATATTAGAAATGCATCATAATCAAGTATACACTAAATAAAAAGAACAGAATTCTCAATAAAATGAAAATTTTGTACCTTTGAGATGAGACAAGCACTCCTTACTTGAATTAGCTAAGAATCCATCAAAATCACCAAACCCTAATGCATTCATAAGAAATCATCAAAAAATTAGAACTATTCGGTTAAAAAAATTGTGAAGAATAACATTGAGATGAAGAAAAGTAGTCCGACCTGAAAACTAGAAACTACTCCTTAAGAATAAAGAGAATAAAATCAGCACTAATAAACACATTAAACACGAAACTCGCAAACTTTTTTGGCATGTTACGCTCGTTATTTTGAAACTCCGACGCTTCACGTAGTTCGTTGATTCACTTCAAGCATTTGCCAACGTCAATCGACTTCTGTGAACCGGATAGTGACGTTCATCGTCGTTCTTTAACACTGAGCTGTTTGTGGAGACCTATAGGCAATTTTCGATGCCTACACAGTGCAGCTCTAGATCAGGTATCAGGGTGTCACAGCAGGATCATTACAAAAGAAAATTAGAACTCGAGTTGAGTAAGTATTAATCAGATGTCTACAAGAGAAATCAACAAGAAAGCACACAATATAGTTTCCCCAACTGCTTAAAGATAACGAAGACGAAAAAGGTGAAAAAATGCATGTATTTGGCTTCCCTTAGCTTTCATCAGGCCTGTGAAGATTGGAAGCAGAATGGCACAACGAGCAATTAAGTGATGATATAACAGCTTACGGATTTTGCAAACTTTTGAGCGAGGTTATATATTGTGGAGATTTCGATAGTCGTTTCTGAGCTAGTTATGTTTGCAGATCCTTGGATAGCTGAGAGTGTATCTTAATCTAGGATTGTAGCAGGTAAGGCTAAGAGTCTTAGCCTGTTCTCTTCAGTGCTTTCACTAGTAGTTTGTCCAGTATTGTCCCGAGACAAAAGCATACAAATGAGCTTTTGTATTGTCCTGAGACAAAAGAGATTTGTCCGAGCAGTGTTTATCTCCGTTGCAACACGAGGACTCCTTAAACGTGATGTAGATGAAAAAAGTTTAAACCCTGTCTGAACTTGAAGTCTCTGAATTTAAATTGAACAAAGAGAGACATAAATCCATAGTAAAACACCAGAGGGGACATTTATACTAGTTTGTGAGTACTACTTAAACGAGACACAATGGATGGCGAACTGGACATGTACTCTTCATTGGATGCCATTGTCTACTAATATATTATTGATTTCCAAACTGGATGACAAAGAATATGAACTCTGGCTGAAAAGGATACAAACAGGATGCAAATTTTTCAGCTTCTTGTTTGAATCATAGAATCATATGGGAAAACTAAAAAAATGTGTATTTTCTATTTCTAATGCCGAACAATTCCTTACATTTCTAAGTGTCCTGTAAAAAAGTAATACCTCATAAAGATGCAAGAGAGAATGATATATCTTTTTTAAAAAGAAAAAACGACATGATACTTCTCCATTCAAATTTGAGACTGACTTTTAATTATAGATACTTCTTCATAAAGGTGATATTTCCTTTATCATTTAATTATAGTATTATAGATAGGTGAAAAGTCCCACCAACCAATCTCTAACTAATACCCTATTTATCATTTAATTATAGTATTATAGATAGGTGAAAAGTCCCACCAACCAATCTCTAACTAATACCCTATTAAATCACCAAAGTAACCCAAGTGAAACTAAATATCTACAACAAGAAAATAATCACAAATTAAAGATCAGATGAAAAAATCACAGTTGTAACTTTGAAAGTATATTACCATAATCACAAGCTGAGAAGATTGAAAAAAGCACTTACATATTACACTGATGTTGAAGAAGAAAAGGGTTTTGGGGCTAAATAGCTGCAACAATTCAATCAAACAAAATTATTATTACAAAAAATCCTCTTTGTTATCGGGTCGGGATTTGATAAATGACAAAGGTTGGGTTGGAATTTGAAATCAGAGATTTTGGGCTTTCAAATTCCTATTTGTTAAATCAATTGATTTAAAATCTAGGTTCAAATCAGAACCCAAACTAGATATTTGGATTTGAAATACCCTGGATTTTAAATCCAGGCCCAAATCCAAGTTTCCAAACACACCCTAAAAGTAAATTTTCACTCTCCTCCCTATGATAGCAACATGTTGACTCTCAAATTGTGGTTTCAAAATGCAAGCTATCATAAAAAATAAAAAAGCTCTTCTTCTGAGAAAAGTCCTTGCGTTTAACGTAATTCTGGCTGTACTCTTCTCCTAGTTTTATAGGTAAATTCTTTTTCCATTGATATTCTGAACCAAAGGACAGTTGGATGTTGCAAGATAAGAGTAATGCAATTTTCTTTTAATGAAAGGAAAATTAAAAAAAAAGAGTACTGACTACTGAGAATATCTGAATTAGCATCTTTATTTGCGATCATATTTGACTAGGCATTTGGAAGCAGTAAATGGGGATTATGTTGATTAATGGTTTTGGTCGTTAAACATGATATTTTAAGAATTGTGAAAAATAAGAAAATTTTATAGTCAACTTATATTCTCTTGATTATGGAAAAAGTTGATGTTCAGACAATCCCATATGCATTGATTTATCTACAATCATAGTTAAATGATACATGACAAATGGCTAATTTTATTTTCTAATGTCAGTGTATTGTATATGAGGGGAATCTGTGCTTTGACATCATAGATAATGCGCCACGATGCCTACTCTTCAAACTTCTGTTTGTATGGCAATGTACGCCAGCCTCGATTATTTGAAATTGGAGTTGAATGTAGCACTCGTAAACTTATATGTTTGGGTCTGCAATTCTGTCCTTTGCTTGCATTCCTTCCCTGGAATTTAAACTTTTAGCTTTAACATTTTTAGTGTCAGATTGATCACTAGCATTATCATTTTTTTATTTCATACAAACCATTGTGTCAAAATGATTTCAGAGAAGCTGAACTTTGATTACTTGCATTGGTATTTCTGAAAGGAAGGACCAGATTTCTGAATAAAGATTTGTTTGTAATATTATCGAGGAATTTTTCCAAACCCCGAGTTTGAAACTGATCTACTTTACACCCATCTACTTACCGAAACTGCTTTTATACCCAATCCCCAATTTAAAATAGATTTATGGTAGCATATCTGCTACATAACTAGCAGATTTCTTTGCAGATACACTACTTTTAGTGGGCTATGTCATAAAACTTGGATCGGTATTTTGGGTATAGAATTGATTTTCAAAATAGACCTTTATATAAAAATAAATTAGTTTCAAAATTAGGATATAAAACCATTTTTGTCCAAATTATCTATTATTTTAAGAAGAAATAGGTCTCTACTTATGGTTGTTATTAGCTGTTACCTTCTCGAAGTTGTTAACAGTTTTTTGGGTTTTACTACGTAGGATATAGGTTTGCCAGATGAGATTTTTGTTCGCATGAGAGATGAGAAACGATAGATCTAGCTTTCTTACTTTTCAGTAATATTTGTTGCAACATTTTGAAATGAAAAGAGCTGGATGAATTGGTGGTCATAAGTTGTGTCAATTTTATCCGTGTATGTTTGAACTTTTCTCTAGTTATAGTTCATGTATACCACCAGTTTGTTTTCCCATGATCTGTAGCTATTGTGTGCACTTATCTTGGTCTGTAAGACTGTAACTGCTCAAATTCAGAGTTTTTTTTCTGAATATTGCTTAATGATGCTGTACCTTCCAGCGGGAATCCGTGTAGGATGTGTGATGCATTCTTCATAACTAAGGACCTTCTATTTTTACCAACTTATGAGATTTGTTGGGTTCCTGTTTTGATTTTTGACAGCTGAGGCTGCTGCAAGAGCGACATCAGCATCAGGATGATAATTTCCGACTATTTTGGGTTGTAATATCCATGTTATTTTTAATGGGAGTGGTCATTTTGTATGCCTTCTTTGGATGCCAAATTTGCAAGAGTGGTCATTTTGTAGAGGAGAGGAGATTATTGTGTTCTCAAATCTACCGTACTTGACTATATTTGCATGGGACATGGATTTTCTATCGGAGGGACTGCTGAGGTTGCTGCAAGACCGACAACTGTATTCGGATGATAATTTCACACTTGAATTGCGTTGTACTGGTTAGAATTAATATAAAACTATAATCTTTGATCCTCACCATAACTCCGGAGTTTTTGTGTAATGGTTAGAGGAACTAAATTTAAGATGGTATCAGAGCAACCCAGGTTCAAATCTCACCGGCCACGAATTAAATACGGATTTTATAAAAATTAACACTGCTACGTGAGTCCAGTTTTTAACCCATAAAAAGGGTGCTAGGAACTAAATTTAAGAGTACTAAAGATGTTCTTTTCAGTAAGGGCATGTTTGGTTCGTTTCCTTCGTTTTCCAAAAACGATTTTCCTTCATTTTTTTCGTTTCCTTTATTTTCCATGAAAGTGTTTCTTGTGTTTGTTTCGCCAAAAAATATGGGCTGGAAGTACTTTCCACCACTTTTCTTAGTTTGGTTCAACTTGAAAAAAGAAGTAAACAATTGATGTGTGAATAGATTCTCTCATTTTCTAGTGTTTGGTTCAAACTAAAAAAATCAAGAAAACTTGATTGTGGTCACCATGATGTGATTACCACCCATATAAGACAAAATATTAACAATAAAAGTTGAACATTTTCAATGATGATTTGGAACACATAAAACTGATACAACAGCGCATTTAACATTGTGTTCCTCATTAAACATCGAGTTTTTGATTGTTCGATGAACATTTTCACTCCTCACTGATGTTTGCTACATTTATACCACGCTTTGCATCTAAGTTTGATCCCTTCATCATATAACCACCCATTTTCTTGAAATATTGGTGGTAGCCATAAGCGGACAGTAAAGAACCAAGCTGAAAGATATGGTTTATTTTTTTTTTTTTTGAGCTGAAAAACAGGGGCTAAGCCCTGCTCATATATTATAAAAGCACTGAACAAAGTTTACAAAAGGAAAAAAAACAGTGGATATACGAGAGTATACCCATCCAAAAAAAACAAAAGACCAAAAGATAGGCTTCACCATCCGAAAGCCTACCAGAGTTTTACCAGAACATCAAAACCAACTATTCTAACTACCCGACAAAAGCATAGTTATCAGAACATCAAAAAACAGAGGCTAGAAAAAAACTTAGATAAGAGTCTTAACAACAACATTGATCTTGAGATCCAGAGGTGGTATCAATCCAGCTACTTCCTTCACTTACTGGAAGTTGTCTCCAACATCATCTTCACCTCTCTTTTTAGCAATTTCATCTAGCTTGAGTTTGATGGCTGCTTTGTGGATTCTTTTGGCCATCCGATCTTCCTCCGCACCTGTCCAAAGAAGGGTATATCTTGCTATATTAGCTGCAGTCTTATCAGGGTTAGGCATAATATCCCTAAAAACAAGTTGATTACGACAGATCCATATCCACCAGTAGCAGCAAGGAAGAAGCACTTTCCACACTTTCCTAACATCAGTTTAGATTCCTTGATAATCATTAAGGAGGATCAGCTCGTCAAACTGATGGAACCGAGGGACTGGGTTACTGCTAGGAAGCAGGGCAGCCCAAATTGATGACGCAAAAGGGCATTTAATGAAGAGATGGTCCATATCCTCCAGACAAGAAGAACAGAAAGGACATCGGGGATCACCAATCCATCCTTTTGAAACCAAGTTTGCCCTGGTGTTAAGCCTCTGTTTACTAGCAATCCAAAAGAAGACCTTAGTTTTAAGAGGGGTGGGGGATTTCCAGATGAAGTTGTATAAAGCAGATTTGATACCCCCAGAGGTCAGAGCCGTGTAAAAAGATTTTACAGTGAATATCCCAGAAGAATGTAGGGGCCACCACAAACTATCAGGAGCCAGGCTATCAAAGACAGAAAAGTTATCCAAGAGAGAATGAAGATAAAAAGTTCCATGTCTTTCTTCTATCGTGATGCCTCTCCTGAGGGTAGCATGCCATTTCCACTCGTTATTGAGCATAAAGCCTTGAGAGCGGATGACACAGTCAGGGGAAAAAGCACGATAAAATGCTTGGGGAAATAAGCTAATAAGAAAATGGGTGGTAATCACATCTGGTAGGCCATACATCCCTTTTCTGCCCTAATAGTAGCCATCCCCTACCCCACAGCATCGTCCCTACCTTCAAGGCCAAATCATCCAGATCCCCCTCCTCCCCACCCCCCCTCTTCATCCCCAATATTCCTCTTCCTGAATCAGTGGTTTCCAGTATGGACGACTTTATCTTCTACGCCTTCTTCCAGATCCAGGTGGGGAATCCCACTTATGCAGAACTTATCGATAATCTTGAATTCCATCTAAAAGTTGATGAGTGGAAAACGGCTGTGAGGAGAGCTTCCCCATCTTCCTTTTTCATCCAGTTTCCAGATGCGGAAACAATGGATTACGCCTGTTCCAAACCCTTCTTTAGTATGGGTAATTTTGGTGGTGTCTTCTCGCCTTGGTCTGAGAACATTGGCCTCAAAGCTCTCCCCAAGTTTGTTTATGTGTGGGTAGAAATTCTTGACCTACCAATCCATCTTTGGGATACGGCCTTTATTTCGTCGTTACTGGGAGACGTGGGCGAAGTTATCACCGTTTCTGATGATATCATGTTTAAAAAGGAAGCTTCGAAATGTAAAGCCATGCTGTATGTAAGAGATGCCTCCGAGATCCCTCGTGTCGTCAAGTTCCGATATGAATCTCCTGATAATATCCATATCATGGAAGGCTGCGTTCGGCTGAGAGTAGTTGGTAAAGTGTTGCCATATTCCAAATCCAGATGCCGGGAGTTTTATGAAAGTTTCATCAGAAAAGAAGGGGCTTCTTCTTCACCTTCAGAGGATCTGCCACCTCCTCCGCCTCTCCCTCCTCGTAATGATGAGGTGGTTCAGCCAGTTCAGAGCAACATTCCTCCTCATCAGGATCCCAAAGGCAAAAAGCCGATGAGGCAATCTTGTGACCTCCCTCAAGCTCATCCCTCTTTATCCAAGAATTCTGTTATCTCAGATCTGATGGAAGTTTCTTATAAAGGTGTCAAGTTCCATATAGCAAAGTCATCTTGGGAAAAGCTGCAATTGGTTCTTTCTCCTGAAGAGGAAAGTGTGCAAGACCCAGCTCCAGCCCCCCCAAACCAAGACAAGTCGCTTGATATCAGTTCATCAGACTCTATGGACAACATTTCCTCTTCTGGTCCGCCTCCAGGCTTTGGGAAAGTCAAGGCCAGATCAAAGAATGCTCAGAAGAAAGCCTCCAAAAGCTCGTTATCACTTCTCCCCCTTAAGAGGCATTTAGCCCTTCAGAGAATCAGTAAGCACCCAGGTATCTCCAAGAGCAGATCCTCCTCCTCTTCTTCTGCTTCTACTTTACCTGTCAATGCTTTGAATTTAGATAAACTGAGGGATATTTCCATCAATTGTGGTATAAAGGAACCGATCGATCCTTCCGATCTAGAAGGCATTCTCTCTATGGAACATCTAGGGAATAATTCCTAGAGTTAGTGTCTCCTTTCTTCCCCAGTTGTCTCCCCCCTTTTTTTATCAGGATTCAATGATTTTTGGTTCATGGAATGTGAGAGGTATTAATAACCCTGCTAAGCGTCGTCTGGTTAGGGATTGCATTAAGATGGCTAAGGTGGACATTGTGGGTCTGCAGGAAACTAAGCTAAACTCTTCTAGACCTAACCTTTTGAAATCTCTGGGTGGGGGCTCTATTTCTTCTTGGATCTCTCTAGAGGCCTCAGAATCTAGGGGTGGTGTCCTCTTGGGATGGAATGAGGACCTCTTCTCATGTTCATCCTCTTCTTCAGATATCTTCTCTGTTACAGCTTTTCTCACTCACAAGCCATCCAACTGGTCTTTTGTAGTTACAACAGTTTATGCTCCTTGTGATCCCTCCGACAAGGAAGTTTGCTGGTGGGAACTCCAGAGACTCAGAAATTCTTTCTCTCTCCCGTGGATAGTCTTCGGGGATTTTAACATGACCTTTCATTCTTCCGAAAGAAGTGGGAGATCGGGTTCCCTTAAAGATATGTCAGTTTTCAGAAATCTCATCGACTCCCTCCTCCTTTCTGACATTCCTCTTAGCGGTAGAAAGTTTACTTGGTCAAACTGTAGATCCAATCCAGTCATGGCTAGGTTGGATAGGTTCCTGATATCCTCTGATTTTGATCTCAAGTTCCCCTTTCTCATTCAATATGCCTACACAGCCCCTTGTTCTGATCATTGTCCTATCATTCTTGATACAAATTCACCTAAACCCACTCCTCTTTTCAGATTTGAAAAATGCTGGTTATCCCTCCCTTCCTTTTCAGATTTCATTACCTTCAGTTGGTCCTCTTTCAGATACCATAACTCCTCCTCCCCTCCTTTCCTTCTTAAGTTAAAGCTCATTAAAAGAAGAATCAAGTGGTGGAAGAGGTTCTGCCTGGGCTCTTCTCATCAAGTTTATTCTTCAGCTATGGCACAGTTGGATTCTCTCAACCTCCTTGAGGAATCTAGGAGCTTAACCCCCTCAGAATTAGATACTAGATGCTATCTCAAAGACCAGCTCTTATCCTTTGCTAACTCTGAGGAGATAAAGTGGAAACAGTTAGACATGAAGAGGTCTTTCTTTAATTACTTCTCTAATCTGTTCAATAGCCAGGAGGATTCAAATCTTTGTATTGATTGGCAGTCCCTCTATCCTGGCGGCAAAGTTGACCTTTCATCCCTTGACCTCCCTCTCTCCCCAGAGGAAGTCAAAACAGCAGTTTTCCAGCTTCATCCTGAAAAGTCACCAGGACCAGACGGTCTTCCCCTCTTGTTCTTTCAAAGATTCTGGAACATGATTGAACTAGATCTTACTTCTTTCTACCTAAAATTATTCACTAATCCTCAGCCTCTACAAAACATCAATTATTCTTATCTTTGTCTCATCCCCAAAAAAGAAGGGGCTTGTTCTCCAGAGGATTTTAGACCTATTAGCTTGATTAACAGCACTTGCAAAATCTTTTCAAAAATCTTGGCTAATAGATTAAGAAATTTCCTTCACCTTCTCGTGGATGGCTCTCAATCTGCCTTTCAAAAAGGTAAATCCAGTTTAGATTCCATTCTTTTAGCCCACGAGATGATCAATCATTGCTCCTCAGGCAAAAAGGAAATTTGTGCCATAAAAGTTGATTTTTTTAAGGCCTTCGATTGTGTTAATTGGAACTTCCTCTTATCCCTTCTAGAAGCCAGAGGGTTCAGTTCTAAATGGTGCCTCATCATTAAACATATCTTATCCTCCTCCAAATCGGCTGTCCTTGTCAATGGTTCTCCCACAAATTTCTTCACTTGTCATAGGGGCTTAAAACAAGGAGATCCTCTCTCCCCAATGCTCTTTCTTTTGGTTGTGGATGTGCTTAACAGAATGCTTCTCAACAACACCGCTGCAGGTGATCTTTCTCAGCTTAATATTAGAGGAGAACTGAATAAGATTAGATCTCTTCAATTTGCAGATGACACAATTATTTTCTCCAAAGCTCTTCCCTCGGATATGATCACCTTAAAGACCATCTTGCTTATCTTTGCTAAAGTTTCTGGGCTCAGAATCAATCATGTCAAATCCAATCTGTTCTACCTCGGCAGAATCCCTTTCAAGGGCTCCCAGCTTGCCAATCTTCTTAACTGCTCTTTAGGGTCCCTCCCCTTCTCCTACTTAGGTCTCCCTCTCAAGTCTGGTTCTCTCACCAAGCGAGATTGGCAACCTCTCCTAGATTCCTTCTCTAAAAAACTTTCTCATTGGAAAAGTAAAACTCTATCTTTGGGTGGTAGATTGACCCTCCTTAACTCTGTTCTTTCTACCATTCCTCTTTACTACTCTTCTTTCTTCAAGTTACCAAGGTGGCTCATCAAAGCAGTAGACAAGATAAGGAGAAACTTCTTATGGAATGGCAGTCACCAATCTCCGTCTGTTAGGAATTTGGTCTCATGGGGTTCAGTTTGCAGACAGAAAAAGGAGGGTGGATTGGGCGTTATTCACCTTGAATCCTTCAACATTGCTCTCCTATCTAAATGGATCTGGAAAATCTTCGACAGAGAGACTCTAGTAAGCAAGGTGGTCTTCTCCCTCTATTCCAAGAATGGTGCTAACCCTGTTACCCTCTCTCCTTCCCCTCAAGCTTCCAAATTCATCAAAGACCTGCATTCCATCCATCAAGCTTTCTTTAGTTTTGTAAGATGGAACATTGGTGATGGTCGAGCATGCAGATTTTGGACTGATAAGAAAGATATGGTTTATTATGTAAACGACGTGCTCATATCAGGTGATATATTGAAAACCAATTGAAACAATAGATGAATATAATGGAAGATATCAACCATCACAAAGTGCAAGCATGCACATCAAGCACCCATGTGCGCGCACACACACAGAGGCACACATATTTACTCTGCAACATTTGGTTATGAGGAAGGACACACCCCAAAATATACAGTGACAAGAACAAAGGTCCACCTGTGAAACAACGAAATCAGTCAAACATCAACCGACCGAAAAATGTTCTCAAAAACAACGAAGAAACAGGACTACACTATTTTATCTCAAATGTGCAACTTTAAACAATAAAAGATATGCATGTTTATGAAAAGATCACAGTATTCAATTTTATTAAGCCACAATTCCAATTCATGAAACAGAAGACTATGTACAGCATTATACCACTGAACTCAACAAAGAACAAGATGATCAATGAACAAAAACTTCTTCAATGCTCATTGGGACCATCTTCTGACAAAGAATTCCCGTTGCCATTCCCTCCATTTTGAGAAGACCCAGACGACGAAAACGAAAGCAATCCACTAAAAGGCCAAGGGACCGGCATCCACGACCTCCCCCCGATGGCATTACCATTGCCATTACCTTCTTCTCTATTACCCTCACTTGCACCCGTGCTACCATTGCCAGCGCCATTGGACTCATTCTTCGGCCCCTCAACGGGCATCTTAAACCTACAGACGGGGCACGAACTATGAGCCTCGAGCCAAGGCAATATACACCCCTCATGAAATTTATGTTTGCAAGGCATCTCCCTAGCTTCCTCCCCAATCTCAAACTCCTCCAAACAAACATAGCAACGCCCAATTTTCTCCTCAATCTTGATTCTAGCCATCGCCTCAACCGCCTCTTTACTTGCCGGAGGAGTCACTTGCCTATTAGGATAGTTCTCAGCCAAATGTTGTAGCAGCTGATCGAGGCCAGGACCGACGAAATAATCCCCTATCAAAGCTCCAATGTTGTGGTTTATGTTGGTAGGATGAATGGCTCCCCCTTGGATGATCACAGCTTGGTTGAAGGGATTGATTAGGATCATATGTTCTCCCTGCCTCTCTCCTTGTTCTTGGTCTCTGATATGCAACCTTTGTTGGATGTCAGTGAGGACATCGAGGATGGCTGAAGTTCGCTGGCATTGACGTTAGAGGGACGCGAGCTCATTGTCTTGTTCAGAGGTCGCGTTTGATTCTTCCTCTTGTCCTTCATTTATCTTAGACCCCCGGCGACGGCGGAGGACATCGTTGAGCATGCTGAGTAGGATGGGGCCCCATAAGGAGAGGTCCTGATCAGAATCAGATGCTGAATTGGGATTATTAGCAAAGGAAGGCGCTGGGTTTTCTTGGGCTTTCATTTCCTCAATGAATCATCATTGCAGAGAGGGCATTTGATCTCAACCTCCATTATTGGGTCCACAATTCTTGAGCACATATGGCACCAATATCTAGAAGCAGCCAATGATTCGTCCATCGTTCTGATTACTTAGGTCCTCTTCAAAAACTCCCTCTATATACAGAACAATGAATTAATGACAGAATCAATACCAAAAAATTAACAAACACCAAGAATTTTTAATCAATATAATGTATTTATCCCAAAATTACTTTAAGGGAAAAATCTCTTTTAACCCAAAGTTTTACCCCCAATTATTTAAAAACCCATCCACTTTACTAAACACCAATAGACCCATTGTATCTCATCTCACTTATTTTTAAACCCAACATGTATAATACACCCATTTTTTGTACTGTATTTACCCAACAAATTAAAAATTCCTAAATTATCCTTCATCCCCAAATATAACTCAGCCCCTCTCTCTCTTCCAGTCTCTCTTCCGTTTCACATTCTCAAAGAGTCCAGGAGAGATTAGGGTTTCGGCGAAGAGGTCTCTGGTTGAGGATCACCGACGGCGGCGAAGGGAGTTGGATCGACGGTGAGCGACGACGGACGGCGGCTACACAGGTCTGAAAGCGGAGGTCATTTGGAGCGACGACGGACGGCGATTGCACGGGTCTGAAAGCGGGTAACACACAAATCTTCCCTTTTCCTCTCTAATACTTGAAATTAAGCCCCTAGATCATCGATTTTCATCGCAAGTTCCTCATATCACTGAGTGTTTTTATTTTTCGAATGAGGTTGTAGAGAAGGCGACGGAGAGAGTTAGGGCTTGGATTAATCGGTGTTGTCTGTAGCGAGAGATATTGGAGTTGGGAGAGATGGAAAGGTTTTCCTGCATGTGTGATTAAGCTCTTTTTTAAAATTAATTTATGGAAATGGATGATTTCTTGACCTAATTATGTTGATGGATCACATGCAACTTGCACGTATAAATTGTTGAAAGGGCCCGAAAGATAAGATTGTACTTATATCACAGTAATCTCTCGAACATCTAAGGTTTAACACCTATGATAGCTTGGTGTTGAAATCATTATTTATAAAAGGATTTCAACCTGCCGCTGGGATATTCATAATCATAATGTATTTTTTGAAATATTTGTCAATAGGTTGTCAAAGATGTCAAGCAGAAGTAATCTCTACGAGCAAAGACCGTGATTGCATTTATCTCGGAGGAAGCAAAAAGTCTGCTAGAATATGCTTTTACTCAGGAAGTAGACTCTGAATATATATGTCTTGGATGTTCTGAATGTTGAAGTTGCACATGAGCTTGGGTACTTGACAGATTCATTTTGTGGCTATTGGTTGGTTACATTTTGTGTTGATTGTGTACTTGGCAGATACATTTTGTGTTTATTGTGTAGCTTAGATCTGTGCAGGAGCATATGGCGTTGATTTTTAGAGTGGTGTTGTGTATTTGTTGTTTTATGCTGTAATTATGTTATTATTGTTAAAATTCTATGAATGTTGAAGTTGAGCAGGAGCTTAGATCTGTGTACTTGGCAAATTCATTTTGTGTCGGTTGGTGTATTCATTTTGTGTTGATTGTGTACTATATTGATTCATTTTGTGTTTATTGTGTAGCTTAGATCTGTGCAGGAGCATAGGGTGTTGATTTTTATAGTGGTGTTGTGTATTTGTTGTTTTATGCTGTAATTATGTTCTTATTGTTAAAATTCTGTGAATGTTGAAGTTGTGAGGATCTTAGATCTGTGTACTTGGCAAATTCATTTTGTGTTGGTTGGTGTATTCATTTTGTGTTGATTGTGTACAATATTGATTCATTTTGTGTTTATTGTGTAGCTTAGATCTGTGCAGGAGCATAGGGTGTTGATTTTTGTAGTGGTGTTGTGTATTTATTGTTTTATGCTGTAATTATGTTCTTATTGTTAAAATTCTGTGAATGTTGAAGTTGTGCAGGAGCTTAGATCTGTGTACTTGGAAAATTCATTTTGTGTTGGTTGGTGTATTCATTTTGTGTTGATTGTGTACTATATTAATTCATTTTGTGTTTATTGTGTAGCTTAGATCTGTGCAGGAGCATATGGTGTTGATTTTTATAGTGGTGTTGTGTATTTGTTGTTTTATGTTGTTTTTATGTTCTTGTACCCAATTGTTTGAAGGGAAATGTTACCAAGAATTAAGTTGATGGATATTAGTTATGGCTTGTACCCAATTGTTTGAAGGGAAAATGTTACCAAGAATTAAGTTGATGGATATTAGTCCTTCCAAATTGATAGATATTACTGCTGTTTTTCAGAAACAATAATAATACAAACGTCACGTGTTTATTGACCAATCATCCACTGCGACGAAACCACTCGACGACCTACGTCACGTGTTTATTGACCAATCATCCACCGCGACGGGGGGGTCCTCACGCAATTTTGAAGCTTCTGGGCAAAGTATAGCACCTTATGGGAAAGTATAGCACCTTTTGGCCAAAGTATAGCACTATATTGTAAAGTATAACACTTTATTGGCAAAGTATAGCACCTTATTAGCAAAGTATAACACCTTTTGCTTTCTGAAAATTCTGCACCTTAAGTGTCTACAATCAAATCAGTTTTTTTTGTCGCGACGAAACCACTCGACGACCTACGTCACGTGTTTATTGACCAATCATCCACCGTGACGGGGGGGTCCTCGTACAATTTTGAAGCTTCTGGGCAAAGTATAGCACATTATGGAAAAGTATAACATATTTTGGCTAAAGTATAGCACAATATTGCAAAGTATAGCACTTTATTAGCAAAGTATAGCACCTTATTGGCAAAGTATAACACCTTTTGCTTTCTAAAAATTCTGCACCTTAAGTGTCTAAAATCAAATCAGTTTTTTTCGCCGCGACGAAACTACTCGACGACCTACGTCACGTGTTTATTGACCAATCATCCACCTTGACGGGGGTTCCTCGCGTAATTTTGAAGCTTCTGGGCAAAGTATAGCACCTTATAGGAAAGAATAGCACCTTTTGGCCAAAGTATAGCATAATATTGCAAAGTATAGCACTTTATTAGCAAAGTATAGCACCTTATTGACAAAGTATAGCACATTTTGCTTTCTGAAAATTCTGCACCCTAAGTGTCTAAAATCAAATCAGTTTTTTTCGCCGCGATGAAACCACTCGACGACCTACGTCACGTGTTTATTGACCAATCATCCACCTTGACGGGGGTTCCTCGCGTAATTTTGAAGCTTCTGGGCAAAGTATAGCACCTTATAGGAAAGAATAGCACCTTTTGGCCAAAGTATAGCACAATATTGCAAAGTATAGCACTTTATTAGCAAAGTATAGCACCTTATTGGCAAAGTATAGCACATTTTGCTTTCTGAAAATTCTGCACCTTAAGTGTCTAAAATCAAATCAGTTTTTTTCGCCACGACGAAACCACTCGACAACCTACGTCACGTGTTTATTGACCAATCATCCACCGCGATGGGGAGTTCTCGCGCAATTTTGAAGCTTCTAGGCAAAGTATAGCACCTTATGGAAAAGTATAGCACCTTATGGCCAAAGTATAGCACTATATTGCAAAGTATAGCACATTATTAGCAAAGTATAGCACCTTATTGGAAAAGTATAGCACCTTTTGCTTTCTAAAAATTCTGCACCTTAAGTGTCTAAAATCAAATCTGTTTTTTTTGCCGCGACGAAACCACTCGACGACCTACGTCACGCGTTTATTGACCAATCATCCACCGCGACGGGGGGTCCTCGCGCAATTTTGAAGCTTCTGGGTATAGTATAGCACCTTATGGGAAAGTATAGCACCTTTTGGCCAAAGTATAGCACTATATTACAAATTATAGCACTTTATTGGTAAAGTATAGCACCTTGTTGGCAAAGTATAGCACATTATGCTTTCTGAAAATTCTGCACCTTAAGTGTCAAAATTGCACGAGGACCCCCCGTCGCGGTGGATGATTGGTCAATAAACACATGACGTAGGTCGTCGAGCGGTTTCATCACGGTGAAAAAAACTAATTTGATTTTAGACACTTAAGTTGCAGAATTTCCAGAAAGCAAAAGGTGCTATACTTTGCCAATAAGGTGCTATACTTTGCTAATAAAGTGCTATACTTTGTAATATTATGCTATACTTTGGCCAAAAGGTGTTATACTTTTCCATAAGGTGCTATACTTTTCCCAGAAGCTTCAAAATTGTGCGAGGACCTCCCGTCACGGTGGATGATTGGTCAATAAACACGTGACGTAGGTCATCGAGTGGTTTCGTCGCGGCGAAAAAAACTGATTTGATTTTAAACACTTAAGGTGCAGAATTTCCAGAAAGCATAAGGTGCTATACTTTTCCAATAAGGTGATATTCTTTGTCAATAAAGTGCTATACTTTGCAATATAGTGCTATACTTTGGCCATAAGATGCTATACTTTCCCATAAGGTGCTATACTTTGCCCATAAGCTTCAAATTTGTGCGAGGACCCCCCATCGCGGTGGATGATTGGTCAATAAACACGTGACGTAGGTCGTCAAGTGGTTTCGTCGCGGTGAAAAAAACTGATTTGATTTTAGACGTTTAAGGTGCAGAATTTTTAGAAAACATAAGGTGCTATACTTTGCCAATAAGGTGCTATACTTTGCTAATAAAGTGCTATACTTTACAATATAGTGCTATACTTTGGCCAAAATGTGCTATACTTTCCCATAAGGTGCTATACTTTCCCCAGAATCTTCAAAATTACGCGAGGACCCCCGCCGCGGTGGATGATTGGTCAATAAACACGTGACGTAGGTTGTCGAGTGGTTTCGTCGCGATAAAAAAAACTGATTTGATTTTAGACACTTAAGATGTAGAATTTCCAGAAAGCATATGTTTTCGTCGAAAGTTGCCTTCATCATTGATTTCATTAAAATCTTCAAACGTTACAAATGAATTCAAACAACAAAGAAATAAAAATTACAACTTTCTTGAAAAATAAACACAAGATCCGTTCATCGTCTCTTGCTTGCGTGGGTCTTTAGCCTGTGACGGGGACGTCGATATCCGTGGACTACCTGGCAATCAGATCTGATCCAGAGCTTCGTCGATCCGCGAGGAGATCTAGAAACTTGAAGCGCCTATCTCGATAAAAGCGAGATATTTGCTCTTCTTAGTATTATCACAACGGGATAATACTAAGGATCGGGTACGGGTGATGTAGATCTGACGAAGAAACTCTCTTGCGTTGAAGTGCTTGATCACTCTTCACTCCGGCAGGGCTTCGCCAATTCTCCAAAATTCCAGATCTCAAAAACTGAGGCCTAAAGCTTGTATTTATAGGCATGAGGGGTTGTGGAGCGGTTAAAACCACTTAAAGGGCCCGAATCCGCGCTGAGACACCCTAGGGGTGTCTTGGCTTGGCCGAGACACCCTTGGGGTGTCTTGACTTGGCCGAGACACCGTAGGTGCCTCAGTTCAGCTTTGAGACGTTTTCAATGCCCGTTTGACTGTTTTCGCTGTAACTTCTTTGTCTGAACTCGGATCTGAGTGATTCCAAATGCGTTGGAAGTCTGACGAAGAATTCTATCAGTTCCAATGGTTAGATTATCTATAGAATGAACGAGACACGAAGGGCGTTGTTCCTTTTGTAAACATCGCGGGGTTCTCGATTAGCCTGTGTCTTCGTTATTCCGAAATCCTATCAGCTCACGTAGTTCGTCGGTTCACCTCAAGCGTTCACCGGCATCAGTCGAACTCCTGTGAACCAGATAGTGATGTTCATTGTCGTTCTTTAACACTGAGCTTTTCGTGGAGACCTATAGGCAATTTTCGATGCCTACAGATACCCCCTCCAAAGCGTTCCAGACTCATTTCTTTTATAGAGGAGGCTGGAATACTTTGGATGTGATTGGTCCAGCCTTCAGTCGGCATAAAGGACCTGTGGTTAGCTTCAACTCTTGGCTCCTTCGATTTTCAGTCCATTCGCGCTGCGTTTATCGCTTGGCCGTCGTCGGAGTCTCGAGTCTATCACCGGTGAGTTGGGTTTGGCTCGTGTCATTGAGTTGACTTTGAATTGACTATCTCTGTCATATTGTGCTGACTTAAGGTTTCAGATTATCGTATATTGACTTTTGGTCACAACGCGTTGACTGGCGTTGACCCTAGGGTTTCGAACGTTGAACGTTAACTTTTTGGTCACAACGCGTTGACTGGCGTTGACCCAGGGTTACGCGTTGACCGGCATTAACCCTAGGGTTTCGAACGTCGAACGTTGACTTTTTGGTCGCAACGCGTTGACTAGCGTTGACCTAGGGTTATGCGTTGACCGGCGTTGACCCTAGGGTTTCGAACGTCGAACATTGACTTTTTGGTCGCAACGCGTTGACTGGCGTTGACCTAGGGTTACGCGTTGACCGGCGTTGACCCTTAGGGTTTCTAACGTCGAACGTTTGACTTTTTGTCACAACGCGTTGACTGGCGTTGACCTATCATCTGCATTTGTGGATCTTATTTTAATGTTGTTGGATAATCGAGTCACGAGACCAACTAACGGAGCTGATGCATCAATGACTCGCACTTATAGAATTTTTGGCAAATTCTCAGCCATCAACGGGTTTGATGAGCCTTTACCGACTACCGTTTGAGTCGGGCTAGTATGCGGATTGTTTAAGTCCGTTCCACATGTGACGTTAAGCTAAAAGAGTTAACCCTTTTAGTGCTACGATATTGAATACGTAGACTTCGTCTTTCTCACGGGAATAGACTACCCGGCAACGCGTGTTAGGCGCTGACTTATCCTTACTTAGGATTCAGGATAAAAATCCCCAGACTCGGATTCTGGTGTCTTCTTCAATCGGTGAAAGACTAAACCGGCAACGCGTGTTAGGCGTTGACTTATCCTTACTTAGGATTCAGGATAAAATTCCCCGTGCGTGTGAGGCACGGATTATGGTGTTATTAATAACAACCTGCCACAATGTTGAATATGTGGTCTTTTGTCCTTTTTACGGTCAAAGACTAACCGGCCATGTGTGTTAGACATAGGCTTTGGGATTTTTGGCAAACCCCCAGCCATCAACGGGTTTGACGTGCCTTTACCGATTACCGTTTGAATCGGGCTAGCATGTGAATTATTAAAACCCGTTTCACATGTAACGTTGTGCTAAGAGAATTGCTTCTCTTAGACTTGATGCTATGACTTTGAATACATAGACTTCGCCATTTCTTACGGGAACATGGCATCCGGCAACGCGTATTAGGCGTTGACTCATCCCTACTTAGGATTCGGGATGAAAGTCCCCAGAATTGTACCCTGGTGTCTTTTTCAATCGGTGAAAGACTAAACCGGCAACGCGTATTAGGCGTTGACTTATCCCTATTTAGGATTCGGGATGAAAGTCCCCAGAATTATACTCTGTTGTCTTTTTCAATCAGTGAAAGACTAAACCGGAAACGCGTGTTAGGCGTTGGCTTATCCCTGCTTAGGCTTCGGGATAAAATTCCCCAGACTGGATTCTGGTGTCTTTTTCAATCGGTGAAAGACTAAACCGGCGACGCGTGTTGGGCGTAGACTTATCTCTATTTAGGAGTTGAGATAAAATTCCCCGTGCACAAAGTGCACAGATTAGAAGTTGGGAATTGTGTCTTTTCTCAGAGTAAAGACGGACTGGAAAATGGAAGAGGAAGAATTTTATATTCTATCTCCCGGCACTGAAGAGGAAGAATTTTATATTCTATCTCCAGTTGGAAAGGAAACTCAAGGTGGGATCTCCACCCTCAGAATCCGAAATGATGAAACTAAGAGTGGGATCTCCACTCCGAGAATCGGAAAAGTTCAAACGGCCCTAACTTTTATAGGATGGTCATTTGAATCAAAAGAATCCCTCATTTATTGAGGGGAAAGCCCAATTTCGACCCTAACTTTTATAGGTTTGGTGGAAAAAGGAACAAAGACGGATTTTCGTTTATCGAAAAGGAATGACTCGGTCTTAGTCCTAACTATTTGTAGGCTTGACTAAGTGAGATCGGGAACAATTTGGCTTTGGCCCTAACTTTCATAGGTTTGACCTGAAAGCAAAGAAAGTGGAATACAGGTAGCAAAGAAAGTGCCAACTCGTATTATCACTCAAAGGAAGACTTTAACGCGAGGTGATTAGGACCTAACATGTTGAGTCTGAGAAATGCTAATGACTGGCAGATGGAAATGTTGGTGGATCCACCGTCAATTGGTTTGATCAGCAGATGGTTTGGTGAGGAAAGATTAACCTATCAGAGGATTGGATCTCATCTCACAAAAATAACTCATAAGAGTTAGAGAATTTTGATAATAAGAAGAAACGTTCCAATGTTCTGAATTCGAGCAAGAATTTCTTATTCATCACTTCTACAATGATTGGGTTATCCCTAAGAATATTAACATTCTTTTGGGAACTTCTCGTTACACGAATTATCCACCCCCAGCTTTCTTGCAAAACTGGGTGTAACGAGGAGTACGTTATCCTCAATCGCATGTTCAGGTTATCCTTGAGAATATATGATTCTCTAGGAACTTCCCGTTACATGAATCGTCCACCCCCAGCTTCCTCTGCGAAACTGGTTCGGATATTATTCTCAGTTACTTGATCGGGTTATCCTTAAGAATATTAGCGTAATATTCTTCAGGAACTTCCCGTCAAAAGTGGGAAACAGTTTAGACTCATATACCTATTGGAGTATGCAGGGAACAGTTTAACCTCTTGCACCTGTTGGAGGATTGAGAAACAGTTTATACTCGTATACTCTTTGGAGTCTTGTTTTGACTTAATTGAGCGATATAACGCCGGCTTCAACCAAGGTCTGGATGCTGTTCTTTAAAGTAAAGCACGCCTTGGTGGGATGAAGGATCCTCCTGTGATATGCGCAGTACTTCGGATCCGCAGTATTGTCAGCTTCCTCCTGATTGACGATAGGTGGTAGCTTGATCTTGTTGTTTTCAAGGAGGGATTCGAAGATGGCTGGAACGTCTTCGTCCTTGAAGGAATACTCTTTTTGGAGTTTCGATTCCGAAGACTTTTGTTGCCTTCGGGATTGCTGTTGTGACCTTGATTGTTGAGGCGCCTTTTGTTGCTGCTGTTGCGGTTGCGCTTGCATCTCGAATGTTTGATTCGCGTCCACAGCATTCGCATGTGCTTTTCCCTTAGGGACAAAGTTCTGTTGCGGGGCATTATTAGCTATTTGGCCCCTTTCCACCTTCTTCCTTTTAAGGAATCGTTCGGCTCGTTCTCCTCGCACCTTCAAATCCTTCCAGGTCTTTGGTGGTACCATTCCCATGGCTTCAAGGATGTCCAATGAAAGGTTATTATGACAGGTCTCGAGAATAAAGTCTTCACTGACCGGATCCCTGCAATTCATTGCTTTGTTTCGGAATCTCTTCACAAAGTTTTTGACTGTCTCACCATTTTTTTGCTTTCTTCAAACAGTGTGCCGATCGAAATCTCGGTGTCGTCGTCGAAGAAGTTCGTTAGAAACATATCCTCCATGTCGTCCCAACTGCTGATACTTCCCGGCTTGAGGCGACGATACCAATCGAAGGCTGCTCCGCGAAGAGTGCCCACGAATGACCGCACCATTAAGGATTCATTGCCGGAGATTATTCCTAAGTGAGACTTAAAATATATCAAGTGTTGGGTAGGGGAACCCTTTCCATCAAACGGCGTAAAGTTGATTAAATTGAACTTTGCCGGATATGGAATTGATTCCCACTCCCTTGGGTATGGACATGGTATGCCGGACCTCTTCACTTCTTGAGCATTCATCAACGCGTTGATTTTGCTCTCCAAGTCTTTCATTTTCTTGTCTTCACTCGTATCTGTCTTCGAGTGGCTTCTGGGAGAGGTAACGTGGTCCTCCTTCGCGTTATCATCCGGGGGACCGCCTCCGTTATTGTTGTTGACGGGAGGGATATTTAATAGTTGACATTATCTTCTTTCCGTTCATTCTCCCTCTTGATTCGGATTATTACCGACTGGTTCTCGCTTGGTGAGTTATCAGTGCCGCTATTTGCTGTCATGCATCTCTCCTCATCTGGCTGCTGGCCATCTCCGCATCTCGTACTTGAAACTTCCTTCTGCTTAGTCAGGCATCTTTCAAGCATTTGGTTATTGTTCGCCGGCTGATCATAGCGACTCATCAGGGCTTGTCCCGCACGTAGATGCCGTGCCGTCGACGCTATAGCGAGCAGGAATCCGACCATCATCTGAACTCCATTCTTCTCCAAAAGGAAGTCCCTTTTGCATCTTTGGTAATTTCCTTCGCCCTATTGATCCTGACAGAATCGAGTCATGCGCTGGGATACTTCGGCAAGCTGATTCTGAGTTAGAGTGTGCGTCGATTTGCCTCTGCCGTCATATTACAGATATTCTAGGAATTGTCCTCTTGGCGAGACAGGCTTCTACGGAAACGCCTTGGCTTGGTCTCGGAGTTCCGGTGGAAATTTCCTCGAATTACCGAACTCTCTTGGGCTTTAGGTACAGCAGCAGCATTCCTGATCAGTACAGCTTGATTATGTTGGCATAGACACGGACAGTGAGATTCTGTGTCTCGAGTCATCTCTCTTCGATGACTTACCCGCACCCCGACTCTATAGTAAAACTCATAGTTTGATAACTGGGAGCAACCCATAGAGTGTTGGCATGAATCTCCAGTATAGTACACCATCAATCATATCGAATTGTGTTTCCTCTGGGATATGACGCTTTATTGGCGTTTTCAAAAGTCGCGCTCGTTAAGTACTAACACTTTTGCTGAGCGGTGAAAACTAAACGGGCTCTATTGACTTCGAACCGTAATCCAATGCGGCTCGGTAACAGGGGCTTTCCTCTGTTATCTTTTTGGAGGGATTACATGACCCCCAGTTGGTTTGTTGTTTGGGGGACCTTTCAACGGGTCCAATCGCGTCTTGACGGTGCTTTACCTCGGTTCTTCCGGTAAGGGACACGAACGACTTTCAAAGGAACCTGGATCTCAGAAGACCTCGTTCTTACCTGACTCGCCAGAGTGCGGGGCAAAGGGAACGGGATCCTGGATTTGATAGAACGGTTGGACGGAATTCCGTCCACTTTTGCCTTGGCGCCGGCCTTCGCCTTGCCGCCCACACCCGCTTGTGTTTTGAACGGCTTCTTGACCGTCTCTTCTTTCTGCATCTCTTTTCCGCTTGTCTGTAGAAGGGCTCGGCATGCGCAACGCAATGGCGCGGCCGTTCTTGATTTCGCTCTTCGGGGTTGAGGCGATCCTCCTGACACGAACCCATTCGTTCGTTTTTGTCTTGGAGCGAGGAGTGGGTCCATTCGGCCGTTGTTGTTCTTAGGCGGCTGTCTGGACTTGAGATCCTCATTGTAGCGGATCCCGTCCATTGATTCTTGCGGCCCTGGGCAGTGTCGCGACGCGCTGACGCCGTCTCTGGCGGCGCCCGTCTTCTGAACAAGGTTAGAACACCTTCAGCAGTTGACTTCGCGGTGGAAGGGAGATCTGGATCTGGCAACGTTCGATCACGTTAGACGCCATTTGGACGCGTCCGCGGTGAGTTAAGTGCAACGGGCGGCGAGGGGAAATCTTGGATCTTCGATCTGAGGGCCCGACGAGCACTCTTGGAGATGAAATCTTCCTGGCAACTGTTTGGAATGAGGCGCGATCTGGAGGAGGAGGAAGAGAGCGTACTCTTCAAACTTCTGTTGATCGCAACTCTCGTATTCGATCTCTTCGTTTCACAGTATATGCGCATCTTGAAGGCCGGTTGCGTCACGACGGCCTCGGCACAGCGAGGCCTTTTTGGCTCCCACTAGGTCGTCAGTTTGTTTCGTCGAAGTTGCCTTCAATCATGTGATTTCATTAAAATCTTCAAGCGTTACAAATGAATTCAAAACAACAAAAGAAATAAAAATTAGCAACTTTCTTGAAAAAATAAACACAAGATCCGCTTCATGTCGTCTCTTGCTTGCCGTGGGTTCCTTTAGCCTGTGACGGGGACCGTCGATATCCGTGGACTACCTGGCAATCAGATCTGATCCAGAGCTTCGTCGATTCCGCAAGGAGATCTAGAAACTTGGAAGCGCCTACTCTCGATAAAAGCGAGATATTTGCTCTCTTAGTATTATCACAACGGGATAATACTAAGGGATCCGGGTACCGGGTGATGTAGATCTGACGAAGAAACGTCTAACTTGGCCGTTTGAAGTGCTCGATCATTCTTCTTTCACTCCGGCAGGGCTTTCGCCAAATTATCCAAAATTGCCAGATCTCAAAAAAATGAGCCTAAAAGCTTGTATTTATAGGCATGAGGGGTTGTGGAGCGTTAAAACGAACTTAAATAGGGCCCGATCCCCGCGCTGAAGACACCCTAGGGTGTCTTGGCTTGTCCGAGACACCCTTGGGGTTTGTCTCGGCTGGCCGAGACACGCCTTGGGTGTCTGGCTGGCCGACGACACCGCGCGGCATGCCTTTGGGCGTCTTGACTTGGCCAAGAACCGTAGGTGCCACAGTCAAGCTTTGAGACGTTTCAAAATGCCCGTTTGACTGTTTTTCGCTGTAGACTTCTTCTTTGTCGAAAACTCGGATTTCTGTGTGATTCCCAGAATGCGTTGGAAGTCTGACGAAGAATTCTATCAGTTCCAGATGGTTAGATTATCCTTAGAATGAACGAGAACATGAAGCGCATTGTTTCCTTTTGTAACATCGCGGGGTTCTCGATTAGATGCCGTCGGACGCTATAGCCGAGCAGGAATCCGAACCATCATCTGACACTTCTTCTTCCAAAGGAAGTCCCTTTTGCATCCTTTGGTAATTCCTTCGCCTATTGATCCCTGACCGCAATCGAGTCATGCGCTGGGATACTTCGGCAAGCTGATCTGAGTTAGAGTGTCGCGTCGATTTGCCTCTGCCGGTCATATTAACAGACACTTCTAGGAATTTGTCCTCTTGGCGGACAGGTTTCTTCCTACGGAAACGCCTTGGCTTGGTCTCGGACGTTCTGGTGGAAATTCTCTCGAATACCGAAACTCTCCTTGGGGCTTTAGTACAGCAGCATTCTGACAGTACCGCCTTGATTATGTTGGCACACGGACAGTGAGATTCTGTGTCTCGAGCATCTCTCTTTCGAGACTTACCCGCACCCCCAGCTCTATAGTACAACTCATCAGTTTGATAACTGGAGCAACCCATAGAGTGTTGGCATGACTTCCCAGGTATAACACCATCATCATCAGTCGAATGTGTTTCCCTCTGGGGATATGACGCTTTATTAGCGTTTTCAAAAGTCGCTCGTTCAAGTCTACACTTTTGCGAGCGTGAAAACTTAACGGGCTCTTGAACTTCGACACGTAATCCAATGCGGTCGGTAACAGGGGCTTTCCCTCTGTTATCTTTTTTGGAGGGATTAACATGACCCCCAGTCTGGTTTGTTGTTTGGGGACCTTTCAACGGTCCCAATCGCTCCTTGACGGGTGCTTTACCTCGGTTCTCCGGTAAGGGACCGAGACGACCTTTCAAAGGAACCCTGGATCTAGAAGGACCCTCGTTCTTACCTGACTCCGCCAGAGGTGCGGGGGCAAGGGAAACGGGATCTGGATTTGATGAAGGTTGGACGGCAATTCCGTCCACTTTTGCCTTGGGCGCCGGCTTCGCCTTTGGCACCCACACCCGCTTGTGTTTTGACGGCTTCTTGACCGTCTCTTCTTTCTGCATCTCTTCCGCTTTCTGTAGAAGGGCTCGGGCATGCGCAAGCAATGCGCGGCGTTTCTTGATTCGCTCTTCGAGGGTTGAGCGAGTCCTCCTGACACGAACCCATTCGTTCGTTTTTGTCTTGGAGGAGGAGTGGGTCATTCGCCGTTGTTGTTCTTGGCGCTGTCTGGACTTGAGATCCTCATTGTAGCGGATCCCGTCCATTGATTCTGCGGCCTTGGCCAGTTGTCGCGCAAGGCGCTGACGCCGTCTCTGGCGCGCCCTCTTTGACAAGGTTAGAACACCTTCAGCAGTTGACTTCGCGGTGGAAGGGAGATCTGGATCTGCAACTTCGATCACGTTAGACGCCATTGGAGCGTCGCGGTGAGTAAGTGCAACGGCGGCGAGGGGATCTTGGATCTTCGATCCTGAGGGCCCGCGAGCACTCTTGGAAGATGAAATCTTCCTGCGCCTGTTTGGAGAGGCGGATCTGGAGGAGGAGGAAGAGAGGTACTCTTCAAACTTCTGTTGATCGAACTCGTATTCGATCTCTTCGTTCACGCGGATCTTGAAGGCCGGTTGCGTCACGACGGCCTCGGCAGCGAGGCCGTTGGCTCCCACTATGGTCGTCAGTTTGTTTTCGTCGAAAGTTGCCTTCATCATTGATTTCATTAAAATCTTCAAACGTTACAAATGAATTCAAACAACAAAGAAATAAAAATTACAACTTTCTTGAAAAATAAACACAAGATCCGTTCATCGTCTCTTGCTTGCGTGGGTCTTTAGCCTGTGACGGGGATGTCGATATCCGTGGACTACCTGGCAATCAGATCTGATCCAGAGCTTCGTCGATCCGCAAGGAGATCTAGAAACTTGAAGCGCCTATCTCGATAAAAGCGAGATATTTGCTCTTCTTAGTATTATCACAACGGGATAATACTAAGGATCGGGTACGGGTGATGTAGATCTGACGAAGAAACTCTCTTGCGTTGAAGTGCTCGATCATTCTTCACTCCGGCAGGGCTTCGCCAATTCTCCAAAATTCCAGATCTCAAAAAATGAGGCCTAAAGCTTGTATTTATAGGCATGAGGGGTTGTGGAGCGGTTAAAACCACTTAAAGGGCCCGAATCCGCGCTGAGACACCCTAGGGGGGGCTAGGCCTGGCCGAGACACCCTTGGCCGAGACACCCTTGGGGTGTCTTGGCTTGGCCGAGACACCCTTGGGGCGTCTTGACTTGGCCAAGACACCGTAGGTGCCTCAGTTCAGCTTTGAGACGTTTTTCAATGCCCGTTTGACTGTTTTCGCTGTAACTTCTTTGTCTGAACTCGGATCTGAGTGATTCCAAATGCGTTGGAAGTCTGACGAAGAATTCTATCAGTTCCAATGGTTAGATTATCTGTAGAATGAACGAGACATGAAGGGCATTGTTCCTTTTGTAAACATCGCGGGGTTCTCGATTAGCTTGTGTCTTCGTTATTCCGAAATCCTATCAGCTTACGTAGTTCGTCGGTTCACCTCAAGCGTTCACCGGCATCAGTCGAACTCCTGTGAACCAAATAGTGATGTTCATTGTCGTTCTTTAACACTGAGCTTTTCGTGGAGACCTATAGGCAATTTTCGATGCCTACAGCATAAGGTGTTATACTTTGCCAATAAGGTGCTATACTTTGTCAATAAAGTACTATACTTTATAATATAGTGCTATACTTTCGCCATAAGGTGCTATACTTTCCCATAAGGTGCTATACTTTGCCCAGAAGCTTCAAAATTACGCGAGGACCCCCCGTCGCGGTGGATGATGGGTCAATAAACACGTGACGTAGGTCGTCGAGTGGTTTCATCGCGGCGAAAAAAACAGATTTGATTTTAGACACTTAAGGTGCAGAATTTTCAGAAAGCAAAATGTGCTATACTTTGCCAATAAGGTGCTATATTTTGCTAATAAAGTGCTATACTTTGCAATATAGTGCTATACTTTGGCCATAATGTGCTATACTTTTTCATAAGGTGTTATACTTTGCCCAGAAGCTTCAAAATTGCGCGAGGACCCCCGTCGCGGTGGATGATTGGTCAATAAACACGTGACGTAGGTCGTCGAGTGGTTTCGTCGCGACGAAAAAAACTGATTTGATTTTAGACACTTAAGGTGCAGAATTTTCAGAAAGCAAAATGTGCTATACTTTGCCAATAAGGTGCTATACTTTGTCAATAAAGTGCTATACTTTACAATATAGTGTTATACTTTGGCCAAAAGGTGCTATACTTTCCCATAAGATGCTATACTTTGCCCAGAAGCTTTAAAATTGCGTGAGGATCCCCCGTCGCGGTGGATGATTGGTCAATAAACACGTGACGTAGGTCGTCGAGTGGTTTCGTCGCGGTGGATGATTGGTCAATAAACACGTGACATTTGTATTATTATGGTTTCTGAAAAACAGCAGTAATATCTATCAATTTGGAAGGACTAATATCCATCAACTTAATTCTTGGTAACATTTTCCCTTCATACAATTGGGTACAAGCCATAACTAATATCCATCAACTTAATTCGTGGTAACATTTTCCCTTCAAACAATTGGGTACAAGAACATAAAAACATCATAAAGCAACAAATACACAACACCACTATGCTCCTGCACAGATCTAAGCTACACAATAAACACAAAATGAATCAATATAGTACACAATCAACACAAAATGAATACACCAACCAACACAAAATGAATTTGCCATGTACACAGATCTAAGCTCCTGCACAACTTCAACATTCACAGAATTTTAACAATAAGAACATAATTACAGCATAAAACAATAAATACACAACACCACTACAAAAATCAATACCCTATGCTCCTGCACAGATCTAAGCTACACAATAAACACAAAATGAATCAATATTGTACACAATCAACACAAAATGAATACACCTACCAACACAAAATGAATTTGCCAAGTACACAGATCTAAGCTTCTGCACAACTTCAACATTCATAGAATTTTAACAATAAGAACATAATTACAACATAAAACAACAAATACACAACACCACTACAAAAATCAACACTATATGCTCCTGCACAGATCTAAGCTACACAATAAACACAAAATGTATCTGCCAAGTACACAATCAACACAAAATGTAACCAACCAATAGCCACAAAATGAATCTGTCAAGTACCCAAGCTCATGTGCAATTTCAACATATTCAGAACATCCAAGACATATATATTCAGAGTCTACTTCCTGAGTAAAAGCATATTCTAGCAGATTTTTTGCTTCCTCCGAGATAAATGCAATCGCGGTCTTTGCTCGTAGAGATTACTTCTGCTTGACATCTTTGACAACCTATTGACAAATATTTTAAAAAATACATTATGATTATGAATATCCCAGCGGCAGGTTGAAATCCTTTTATAAATAATGATTTCAACACCAAGCTATCATAGGTGTTAAACCTTAGATGTTCGAGAGATTACTGTGATATAAGTACATTCTTATCTTTCGGGCCCTTTCAACAATTTATACGTGCAAGTTGCATGTGATCAAAACTACAATAAGGGGCTTAATTTCAAAAGAAAGTGTTTTTCTTTTGGAACTTTAATTAGGTCAGCCAAACAATGGATAAATTATTAGAACTTACCGATGTAAATAAGAGTGAAGATAATAAACGAACTTCCAATGTACGAAACAATCCATAGTCCCACAATGACCTAAATTATACCAAACATCAACATAATTAGGTCAAGAAATCATCCATTTCCATAAATTAATTTAAAAAAAGAGCTTAATCACACATGCAGGAAAACCTTTCGATCTCTCCCAACTCCAATATCTCTCGCTACAGACAACACCGATTAATCCAAACCCTAACTCTCTCTGTCGCCTTCTCTACAACCTCATTCGGAATATAAAAACACTCAGTGATATGAGGAACTTGCGATGAAAATCGATGATCTAGGGGCTTAATTTCAAGTATTAGAGAGGAAAAGGGAAGATTTGTGTGTTACCCGCTTTCAGACCCGTGCAATCGCCGTCCGTCGTCGCTCCAAATGACCTCCACTTTCAGACCCGTGTAGCCGCCGTCCGTCGTCGCTCACCGTCGATCCAACTCCCTTCGCTACCGTCGGTGATCCTCAACCAGAGACCTCTTCGCCGAAACCCTAATCTCTCCTGGACTCTTTGAGAAAGTGAAACGGAAGAGAGACTGGAAGAGAGAGAAGGGCTGAGTTATATTTGGGGATGAAGGGTAATTTAGGAATTTTTAATTTGTTGGGTAAATACAGTACAAAAAATGGGTGTATTATACATGTTGGGTTTAAAAATAAGTGAGATGAGATATAGTGGGTCTATTGGTGTTTAGTAAAGTGGATGGGTTTTTAAATAATTGGGGGTAAAACTTTGGGTTAAAAGTGATTTTTCCCTTACTTTAAATCATCTCAGTAGGTCATTCTACAAGAAAGCCATCAACAGAACCCTCTTCTTCAAATCAAGTCAATCAAAAAACAATAAATTCAACCCAAAACAAGAATACCCAGATGAAGAAAATGAAGATATATTGAGTGGACGAATCAAATTTAAAGATTTCAAATATAGCCCAGAAGCTATGTTGCCTAGATACGGGTGCGGGTATGGGACACAGAAAATTGTAAAAAGTAGGGTACGTGGACACGGATGTATATATAAAAAATAATTCACTTTAGATCAATATTGAATTAAATATTTAGTACATTTTCATATTTTTTTTGTTATGTAAAGTGGAGATTATAAATAAGAAACTAAAGGAAAGTGCATGTTGAAGGTGTGAATTAAGATGTCGGGATGGCAATGATCTCTTGGAGAATTGAAGAAAATAATCTTAAAGAAGACAAGAAAGAGAAGATGAACATATAGAAAAATAGATCAATTTTTATGTTATATTATTATGTAACATTGGCTTGTATAATCAATGACAAATGTAAGTTATGTAACTGATTTTATGATAATACCAAATTCTAATTTTCCTTACTTTCATCTTGAGCATATAAAAATACAAGCCTATCTCGCAAAACGAGAGTTAAAAATTACAAGCATACATTCACAAGTTACAACTATACCCAAAATATTACAAGTATTCCTCAAAATATTACAAGTATATTGTTGAAATAGAAGGTAAATATTACAAGTATACAAAATATTATAACACTAGCCCAAATTTTTATTTACAAATACTACCCATATAAATAGGTAAGAAAGGGTTCTAGGGCTAGGGTTCTAACTTTTTCTCTTTGCTCCAATCCACCGCCTCAGATCCAAGGAGATCGGCTCCTCTCTCTCTCTCTCTCTCTCTCTCTCCTCCTTCAGATCCGAGTCCAAGGAGATCGGCTCCTCTCTCCTCTCTCTCTCTCTCCTCTCTCCTCCTTCAGATCCGAGTCCAAGGAGATCTAGGGCTAGGGTTTTCATTGTTCTCCCTCGAAGCTTGTCGTTCACTCCTTCGAACCTCGTCATCACTCGAATCTCGTCGTCGACTCTTCCCTCGAAGCTCGTCGTCGACTCCTCCCTCGAAGCTCGTCGTCGACTCCTCCCTCGAAGCTCGTTATCCCTTGAAGCTCGTTGTCCTTCGAAGATCGTCATTTGCTCCTCCCTCGACTGCCTTCCCTCCTTCAGGTTCGTAACTTTTTCCCCTCACGCCTTCAATCGCCGTGTCCCTGCCATTTTGGTGCGGGTACGCACCCAAAACGTACCCAACACGGGTACAGGACCAATTTGGCTGTGTCGGGGTATCATATCCCGGAAGTAATTACCAGCAAAATTTTGAGGATTCTCCTCCTCAAACGAACAGACTCCTAATCAAAACAATAAATTCAACCCAAAATCGGAGAGGGAGAGGGCTTGGAGGTTGAGAAGGCCGCGACGGAGCTCGTCGGAGCTGGGTTAGGCTCGCCTGAACCCGAGCCCAGTTCTCTTCTTCCTCTAATGGCCCAACTCTCTCAGCTCTCCTCCAAGCAAAACCCATATCCCCTTTCTTTCTCTAAATCAGGAACTCCTCTCCTCTCCCTCCTCCCCCCTCCTTTGTCTCTCTCAGCCCCTCAACCCCGACCAACTCCTAAATCTCACCCGTATCGATTTCATCTAAAATACAACAAACCCTAACTCAATCAAACCAATTGCATAAAAGCTGCAACTTTGATCAGTTCGCATGCATGCAGGCTCAAGAACACTGCAAATCAAAAAGCTAAAAGAGAGTAGAGATGAGAGATCGAACTTGATGAAGGAGGAGGAGGCGGCCGGAGATCAGCTGGTTCATCTTTGGCTCGTGAGAAGGAGAAGGAGGTGGGAGAAGGAGGAATAGGAAGTAGTGGGAGGAGAACGAGATGGAAAACGGTGACGAGATCTTGGGGTAGAAAGCTAGGGTTTCCACTCTTTTTTACTTGGGTGTCAGCTTTTGGAGTTTTCCTCCGAAATCGGCCTTGGCTCTGTTTGGTTTGAAGGAAAATAGAAGAAAGGAAAAGAAAGTGCAAAAGAAAGTAATTTTTCTTTGTTTGGTTTGTAAGAAAACGAGAAAGAAAATGAATGGGCCTGTTTGGATTCGTAGGGGGTGAAGGGAAGTTAAGGGAAACTGAGTGAATGGAAGGGAAGGGAAGGGAAGGGAATTCCCTTCCCCTTGGTTACACCCCAATTTGGGGGGTAACAATTTTTATACTATTAGGGGGTGAACCAAGGTGAATGGAGGTGAATTAACTTCACCTCCTAAGTGTTCCCAAACAAGGTGAATGGAGGTGAATGGTTCCCCTAACTTCCCTTCACCCTCATTCCCCTCAATCCAAACAAGCCCTTAAAATCACTGTAGAAAAACACCCATATACCCGGTTCTTTTCCCCTTTCCTCACTTGATCGGAGTGAAAATGAGAGAGAAGGAGAGAAAATCCCCTTCGATGCCTCCTTCAAAATTCCCGACTCCATCCTCTCTCTCTCTCTCGATCTCTCGATCTCAAATCTCCTTGAGCTCTCTCTCGTCGTTGTAGGCATCGAAAATTGCCCATAGGTCTCCACGAACAGCTCAGTGTTAAAGAACGACGATGAACGTCACTATCCGATCCACAGGAGTTCAATTGACGTCGATGAACGATTGAAGTGAATCGACGAAACACTGAGCTGATAAATTCAGAAATAAAACAAGGCACGTGCCAATCGGAACGCCGCGAGGTTCACAAAAAAAGAACAATTCCTTCATATCCGTCACTCTACAGATAATCAACCATCGAGCGATGAACTCTCGCCAACTCAACGCACCTTGAATCACAAAATCGCGAGTCAGACGAAGAATCTACGGAGGAAATCAATCAAATACGTACGCCAACGAGCGTCTCAGGCTTAACTGACACCCGGGTGTCTCGGAAAGTCAGAACACCCCAGGGTGTCTAGGCATAAGCCAAGATACACCCCAGGTGTCTAGCTTGCTAGACACCCCAGGGGGTCTAGGCTTTGCCTATACACCCTGGGTGTCCCAATGCCCTAATGGTCCCTCATGCCATACAAGTATGGAACCTTAGCTCACTTTGTCAGGACTGGCATTTGAGAGTTGGCGAAGCCCTGCTACAGTGAAGAGTGATGAGCGGTTCAAAACACAAGGGAGTTCTCATGACTCTGTCCGTTCCTTAGCATTACCCTTCGTCGTAATCCCTAGAAGAGCAAATATCTCGCCTTAGCCGAGATAACCGGCTTCTAAGTTTCCAGATCTCCTCCGCGATCTTGACAAGCTCTGCCCGTTTTTCTGGATCAATCTGATCGGGTAGTCACGCATATCGACGTCCCGTCACATGCTATAATACCCACGTAGCAAGAACGATAAACGATCTTGTGTTTATTTTCAAGAAATTATAATTTTATTTCTTATTTGAATCATTTTAACGTTTGAATTTTTAATGAAATCAATGATGAAGGCAACTTTCGACGAAAACAAACTGGCGACCACAGTGGGAGCCAACGGCCTCGCTGCCGAGGCTGTCGTGACGCAACCGGCCTTCAAGATCCGGGTGAACGAAGAGATCAAATACGAGTTCAATCAACAGAAGTTTGAAAAGTACCTCTCTTCCTCCTTTTCCAGATCCGCCTCTCCAAACAGGCGCAGGAAGACCTCATCTTCCAAAGACGTTCGCGGGACCTTCGGCTCTAAGATCCAAGATCCCATCGCCGCTGCTGCACCCGTGCCCCGTGACATCCCGGCGGCATCCAA
Organism: Asparagus officinalis; assembly: GCF_001876935.1. Classification (NCBI taxonomy): domain Eukaryota; kingdom Viridiplantae; phylum Streptophyta; class Magnoliopsida; order Asparagales; family Asparagaceae; genus Asparagus; species Asparagus officinalis. The sequence continues at coordinate 11,894,237 of NC_033797.1, forward strand.
AGAGGTCGAGGCTGCAGATCCAGATCTCCCTCCCGCCACAAAGGTGACTGCTGAAGTTGCTCCAGCTCCGTCGAAGAGGGCGCGCCAAAGACGGCGCCAACGCCTTGCGCGACAACTGGCCAAGGCCGCTGAATCGATGGACGGGATCCGCTACAATGAAGATCTGAAGTCCAGACAGCGCCAAGAGCAACAACGGCACATAATCAACTCCTCCTCCAAGGTAGAAACAAGCGAATGGGTTCGTGTCACGAGGACTCGCTCAACCCTCGAAGAGCGAATCAAGAAACGCCGCGCATTGCTTGCGCATGCCCGAGCCCTTCTGCAGAAAGCGGAAGAGATGCAGAAAGAAGAGACGGTCAAGAATCCGTCAAAACACAAGCAGGTGTGGGTGCTAAAGGCAAAGCCGGCGCCTAAGACAAGAGAGGACGGAATTGCCGTCCAACCTTCATCAAATCCAGATCCCGTTCCCCTCGCCCCCGCACCTCCGGCGGAGTCAGGTAAGAACATGGATCCTTCAAGATCCAGGGTTCCGTTGAAAGGTCGCCTCGGTCCCTTACCGAAGAACCGAGGTAAAGCACCTGTCAAGGAGCGATTGGGTCCGTTGAAAGGTCCCCAAATGACGAACCAGACTGGGGGTCGTGTTAATCCCTCCAAGAAAGATAACAAAGGGAAAGCCCCTGTTACCGACCGCCTTGGGTTGCGTGTCGAAGTTCAAGAGCCCGTTAAGTTTTTACGCTCGCAAAAGCGTAGACTTGAACGAGTGACTTCTGAAAACGCTAATAAAGCGTCATATCCCCAGAGGGAAACACATTCATCTGATGATAATTGTGTTATACCTGGGAAGACATGCCAACACTCTATGGGTTGCTCCAGTTATCAAACTGATGAGTTGTACTATAGAGCTGGGGGTGCGAGTAAGTCTCGAAAGAGAGATGCTCGAGACACGGAACCTCACTATCCGTGTGCCAACATCATCAAGGCGGTGTTGTCAGAATGCTGCTGTTCTAAAACCCCGAAGAGAGTCTCGGTGTTCGAGAGGATTTCCAAGCCAAGGCGTTTTCGTGGGAAGAAGTTCGTTCTCCATGAGGACGAATTCCTAGAAGTGTCTGTTAATATGACCGGCAGAGGCAAATCAACGCGACCCTCTAGCTCAGATCAACTTGCCGAAGCGTCCCAGCGCATGACTCGATTGCGGTCAGGGATTAATAGGCAAAAGAATTACCAAAGGATGCAAAAGGGACTTCCTTCAGAAGAAGAGGCGTCAGATGATGGTTCAGACTCCTACTCGGCTATAGCATCCGATGACACGGCGTCTAGTGCAGGGCAACCTTACGAGTCACTCATGATCAGCGCTGAACAAGTAACCAAGATGCTTGAAGATGCCCTGGCTAGGCAGAAGGAAAGTTTCAAGTTCGAGATGGAGATGGCCATGCAGCAAATGAGAGAGATGCATGACCAGCAAATCGCGGCACTGACAATTCACCAGGGAGAATCCAGTCGACGCAATAATCAGAATCAAGATGAGAATGAACGGGAAGGGAATAATATCAACATAAATATCCCTCCTGTCAACAACGACAATGGAAGCGGTCCCGTGGATGATAATGCAAAAGAGGACCACGTTACCTCTCCCCGAAGCCACTCGAAGACAGGTACGAGTGAAGACAAGAAGATGAAGGACTTGGAGAGCAAAATCAACATGTTGATGAATGCTCAAGAAGTGAAGAGGTCCGGCATACCATGTCCATACCCAAGGGAGTGGGAATCAATTCCATATCCGGCAAAGTTCAATTTAATCAACTTTACGCCGTTTGATGGAAAGGGTTCCCCTACCCAACACTTAATATATTTTAAATCTCACTTAGGAATAATCTCCGGCAATGAACCCTTAATAGTACGGTCATTCGTTGGCACTCTTCGCGGAGCGGCCTTCGATTGGTATCGTCGCCTCAAGCCGGGGAGTATCAGCAGTTGGGACGACATGGAGGATATGTTTCTGACGAACTTCTTCGACGACGACACTGAGGTCTCAATCGGGAGACAGTCGAAAACTTTGTGAAGAGGTTCCGAAATAAAGCAATGAATTGTAGGGATCCGGTCAGCGAAGATTTCATCCTCGAGACCTGTCATAACAATCTTTCATTGGACATCCTGGAAGCCATGGGAATGGCACCGCCAAAGACCTGGAAGGATCTGAAGGTGCGAGGAGAACGAGCCGAACGATTCCTTAAAAGAAAGAAGGCGGAAAGGGGTCAAATAACAAATAATGCTCCGCAACCAAATTTTGTCCCTAGGGGTAAAGGAAAAGCACATGCGAATGCTGTGGACGCAAACCAAACATTCGAGGTGCAAGCACAGCCGCAACAGCAGCAACAAAAGGCGCCTCAACAATCAAGGTGGCAACAACAACCCCAGAAGCAAAAAGCCGCGGAGCCGAAGTTCCCGAAGGTCTATTCATTCAAAGAGGATGAAGTTCCCGATATCATTAAATACCTTATCGAGAACAACAAGATCAAGTTGCCTCCGGTCCAGGATCAAGAAGACGCTAAAAGAGTTAATGATCCAAAGTATTGCGCATTTCACAGAGCGGTGCATCATCCTACCAAGGCATGCTACGCCCTTAAAGATAAGATTCAAGCTCTGATCGATGTCGGGGTCATCACTATGAAGCAATCCAAGGAGAAGAAAGTGGGTGCGAATGCAGTATCCATTAGCTTCGGATCTGTTCCCTTGAACTGGTTCCAACATGAGCCAGTAATAAATGCAGCAGTGAAGACGGTGAATGATGATCCACACAAACAGCGCCAGAAAGGACTTGTGCCACACTCAACCCTAAATGCAGCAGTGAAAACCGTGAACGATGATCCTCACAAACAGTGCCAGAAAGGACTTGTGCCACACTCAACCCCGAATGGTGAGATTCTTTGGGTTCATCCAGACTTGATCGGAGATGAACAATGGACTGGAACCTCTTCCAAGAAAAAGTCAAAAGGAAAAGGTAAGTCTTGTTATGGAGCTTCTGCTATTCCAGGAGAAGATGACGAAGAAATTCCCGCCTTCCCGCTTTCTGAAGATGAACAGGAGGCCTTTGCAACCCGAAGTGGGAATGAGTATCACTACAAGTACCCAGATGCTTCCGAGCAATTAGGTACCAAAACCCCTCCTTCCAAGACATTGGCAGAACTGGGAATTACAGCAACTCCCCCAACGCCTGTAGCTACGGAGAAAGTCCAGCAGAAGGAGAAAGGGAAAGAACCTTTACGTCAAGAAGCTCAAAACCCGAGGCAGTCTCGATTCAATCACCCGATTGGGAGAGACAAACCGGGAAATGCAAGCTCTCCGCCCCATTTTGACATCATGGCGCAGTTGGCCAATATCCCGGCTAGGATAACCCTATACGAGCTGTTGCGTCTTTCCAAGGATACAAGGAAAGCATTACAAGAGGCCTTGAGCGACTCTGAAGCTTTCTTAACTCGAATCAAGCCATCTCCTGAAGGACCAGAGCCGTCAGCTCAACACTGCAATCTCGCGGCGCATCATTTTCCATGCATCTCTTTTACCAAAGAAGACATGCAGACGAAGAACTCAAAGCATGATCGGCCCTTGTATTTCACCGGGCACATTGGCTCCAGCATGGTCACCCGGATCCAAGTTGATCCGGGTTCTGCTGTTAGCATCATGCCATTCCGACTGATGCATCATCTCGGAATCCCGACTAGCAAACTAGCCTCCACCGGCACTACGATTTATGGATTCAACACCAGCGGGTCTAGACCCTTGGGGAAAATTCGAATCAAATGCCAGATTGGGGATTTAAAATCAGAAGTTACTTGCTATGTGATTGACGCAGAAACGTCCTATAACTTACTGTTGGGTCGACCTTGGATCCACGGTAACCTTATAGTCCCGTCAACTCTGCATCAATGCCTCAAGTACGTGGACTCAAATAATGAAGTCAAGACGGTGGTCGCGGATAAGCAACCGTTTAAGGGATTGGAGAACTATTTCACCGATTCCCTTCTATACGGTGCCGAATCCGATACTGAACCATCGGCCCAAGGAACGAACAGCGGGGATGAAGCTGACACCGAAGCTGGGTTTGATTATGATGGTGGTTTTGTACTTAATGACATTGTACCCATTATAATCAATCTTGACAATGATGAATCATCGGAAAGTAGTTGTAATTGGCAACTTGCCGAAGAACTATCAATAAATGATGATTTAGAGTACTCGATGTGTCTTGATAATGTCACTAAAGAGCTATATGATAACCCTGACTTGTATATGCCACTTCAATCATTTTGTATGACGAAAAAACAGGTACAAGATCCATGCGGAGCGACGCTTGTCATCCCTGCGGGAGCATGGAGTGGAAAAGAAGTCGTCTACGGCAAAGAAAAAGAAGCTCCGATACCCGATCACTTCTTAGAAGAAGAAGACGATGAAGATAAACCTGCCCCTCATCTATTTAGATATGACGCAAAAGCGCGCGATCTAATGGAGAAGTATGGATATGACTTCACACTCGGAGAGGGTCTTTGCTTTGGTCGAGGTCCGCGAGTTCCACCTCGGATGGCCTATGTACCAAAGGGAAAACCCGATGATTATTATCGCTACAAAAGAGGTTTGGGTTATGTCTCCTCATCCGACGATGAGTGCTGCTGGCAAATCATCGATCAAATTGCTAACAAAGCTAGAAACGGATACTCATCTGATTCTTCAGCTTGGGATTCCGATACTAGTATCGGTGAGATGTTCAAAAAGTTGATGTCGAACATGGTTACAGTCGATCCTACCACAATAGAGGAAGACGACCAGATGCCGACAAGGGAAGATCCTTGGGTTCATCACCTAAACATGCAGTATGGTGATAGGTTCGAACAAAGAGAACCTCCTACCGAAGACCAAGTAGTCCAAGTGAATATGGGAAGTGAGGAAAATCCGAAGCCGATATTCATTAGCGACAGTCTCCTACCCGAAGAGAAAGAAGAGTTGATCTCTCTTATCAGGGAGTACATCGATGTGTTCGCCTGGAATTATGAAGACATGCCAGGGCTCGATCCAAACGTAGCAGTGCATCGTCTCAATATTAAGTCGGATGTCAAACCTATCAAACAACAACAAAGACGGTTTCGTCCGCAAATGATGGAGGCGATCGAAGCTGAGGTTAAAAAGCTTGTCGACTCGGGCTTCATTAGGGACAGCATCCAGAGTGGCTTACCAATATTGTCCCAGTTCTTAAGAAGAACGGGAAGGTCAGGATTTGCATCGACTTTCGAGACCTCAACGCTGCTTGCCCAAAAGATGATTTTCCCCTTCCCATCACGGATGTTATCATCGACAATACGTGCGGATTCGAGAGAATGTCTTTTATGGATGGTTTCTCTGGTTATAACCAAATAAAGATGCATCCAAATGATGAAAAGCATACCGCATTTAGAACGCCTCTCGGCGTCTTCTGCTACACAGTTATGCCCTTCGGCTTAAAGAATACAGGTGCTACATATCAGCGGGCCATGTCAAAGATCTTTCAGGAGCATCTCCGAAAGACTGTCGAATGCTACGTAGATGATTTGGTCGTGAAAAGTCGTGATAAAAAAGATCACATTAAGGACTTGAAGACCATGTTTGACTTGATGCGAGCCCATCAATTGAAGATGAATCCTACCAAGTCCTTCCTCGGAATGTCTAGTGGTAAATTCCTGGGATTCGTCGTCACCACCAAAGGTATTCATATCGATCCTGATAAAGTAAAGGCGATTAATGAATTGCAACCGCCAAGAAACCTCAAGGAGCTCAGAGGATTGCAAGGGCGATTAGCTTATATTCGTCGGTTCATCTCGAACCTCTCAGGAAAATGCCAACCATTCTCCAAGCTCGCAAAGAAGGGCGTGTCTTTTGTATGGGATGACGCTTGTCAAAAGGCATTCGAGAGTATTAAAGAATATCTCTCAAAACCTCCCGTACTCGTCGCACCGAAATCAGGCAAACCGTTCTTGATTTATGTCAAGGCGACGAGCCACTCATTAAGTGCATTACTTGCACAAGATGATGATAACGGTCATGAGCAGGCGGTGTATTATTTAAGCCGAACCACGGTAGGCGCTAAATCTCGATATCCCATGATCGAGAGAGAATGCCTCGTTTTAGTGTTCGCTATTCAGAAGATGCGGCATTATCTGGTCGGACAGACCATTTATGTTATCTCTAAGGTTAACCCAGTCTGGATATTCATGACTCAACCAGCTTCCATGAATTGGCGGTTAGCGAAATGGGCCTTACTCTTGTCCCAATATGACTTACATTTCAAACAACAGAAGTCGGTAAAAGGACAAGCCATCTGTGATCTCCTGGCAGCTAATCCAACTACGGACACCGCCGAGATATATGACGATCTACCCGATGAAACCCACGAAGTCAACGCAACTTCGCACCAACAAGTATGGCGTTTGTACTTCGATGGCGCTTCCCGAGCAGCTATTGTCACAGGTACTCCTGGATGTTCTAAGGTCTCCTCCGGAGTTGGAGTAGTTTTAGTTTCCCCAGGAAAACATGTGATGCCTCGCGCCTACTCGTTAACCAAGCCATGCTCGAATAATGTAGCAGAGTATAACGCATTGATTATAGGACTCAATTTCGCTAAGGAGCTGGGGGTTGAGTACCTCGAAGCCTTCGGCGATTCTCAACTGATAGTTAAACAAGTTCAGGGAGAGTACGAGGTCCGAAGCCAATATTTAATACCATACCATAAGATGGCAGTGGAGATGACAGAATCATTCGAAGGATTCTTCATCGAACATATTCCACGGATACAGAACACTTACGCAGACGCGTTAGCAGCATTAGCCGTATCACTAGCGCAACCTCCTGAAACAGAACAGTTTGTTACGGTAAGAACTCACCAACTCTTAGTGCCGCTTTACGGTGAAGATGCCAAGGAAGAAGAGGTTCAAGAGGTGCACGCTACTCAAGTCGAGTTCGAACCACGAGATTGGCGTTTCCCCATCATCGACTACGTCTTGCATGGAATCTTGCCAGAAGATGTGAAGGAAAGAGAGTCAATCAGACGAAGAGCACCAAGATTCTACTATAATACGGAGAATCGAACGCTATACCGCAGGGGGTACGATGGGTTGCTAGCACGTTGCTTATCAACCAAAGAAGCTGAAGAGGTCCTTAGGGAGGCGCATGAAGGGGAGTGTGGCGCGCACCAATCTGGTCCCAAGCTTTATGACCGCATCAGAAGAATGGGATATTTTTGGCCTTTCATGATGAGTGATGCAATCACATACGCCCGAAAGTGTCACGCATGTCAAGTACACGCGAATTATATGCACCAACCTCCGGAACATCTGTATCCTTCGGTAACGTCATGGCCATTTGAGACTTGGGGAATGGACATTGTTGGTCCTATAAATCCCCCGTCAGTCAAAGGTGACCGGTTCATACTGGCAATTACCGATTACTTCTCCAAATGGGCTGAAGCGGTTCCACTCAGAGAAGTTAAAACGAGTAACGTCATTGCATTCATCAAGCACCATATCATCTACAGGTATGGTGTTCCAAGACGAATCATACATGACAACGGTCCTCAATTTGTCAGCAACGCCTTCATAAGGTTCTGCGAAAAGTTTAAAATTCAGGATATCTCGTCAACGGCTTATAATCCCACAGCAAATGGATTAGCTGAAGCCTTCAACAAGACTATCATAAAGCTCTTGTCAAAGATCGTGAAGAATAACAAGCGGGATTGGGATGACAAGCTCGGCGCGGCTCTATGGGCCTATCGTACTACGGTGCGTACACCGACCGGCGCAACCCTATATTCATTGGTATATGGATGTGAAGCCGTCCTCCCGTTGGAAATTCAAATTCCATCTCTTCGAATCACTCTTGCAACCCAGATGACGACCGAAGAACAACATCAGAAACGCCTCGAAGAACTTGAGATGCTCGATGAAAAGCGCCTGGAAGCTCAACAACATATTGAGTTTTACCAAGCCAGAATTTCTCGAGCCTTCGACAAAAAGGTCCGACAAAGGAGTTTTAAAGAAGGAGATTTGGTCTTAACTGAAAGACGACCGATGATCCTTAACTCCAAGAAGAAGGGCAAGTTTGAACCCAAATGGGAAGGGCCATTCGTAGTAGAAACAGTTTACTCGAACGGCGCATATCGCTTAGTCACCAAGGATGGTGATCGGCTTATGATGCCAATAAATAGCAAATTCCTGAAAAGATACTACCCTTAGTATCTTCAGGAAAATTAATGTATCGGGAAATTCCCGGAAGAATATCACCTGCGGTATTCTTAGGGATAACCCAGCAAATGTAGAAGAAATGAATAAGAAATTCACATTCGAACTCCGAATGTCGAAATGCTTCTTATTGTCAAAATTCTAACTCTCATGAGTTATTTTGTTGAGACGAGATCTAATCTTTTGATAGATTAATCTTCCCTCACCAAACCATCCACTGATCAAATCAATTGACAGTGGGTCCACCAAAATTCCTCTCCGCCAGTCATTGGTAATTCTCAGATTCAACATGTTAAGTCCTAATCACTTAACATCGAAGTCTTCCTTTGAGTGATAATACGAGTTGACATTCCCATTGCTACTTGTATTCCATTTTTTTTTTTGCTTCCAGGTCAAACCTATAAAAGTTAGGACCGAAGCCAAATTCCCCTCCCGATTCCTCCCATGAACGAGAGGTTCACTTTCCGTTCGGACAATCAAACCTATAAAAGTTAGGATTGTTCCCAATCTCACTTAGTCGAGCTTGCAAATAGCCAGGGCTAAAACCGAGTCATTCCTTTTCGATAAATGAAAATTCACCTTTGTTCCTTTTTCCACCAAACCTATAAAGGTTAGGGTCGAAATTGGATTTTCTCCTCAATGAATGAGGGATTCTGTTAATTCAAATGACCAATCCTATAAAAGTTAGGGTCATTTGAACCTTTCGATTCTCGGGGTGGAGATCCCACTCCTAGTTTCATCTTTTCGGATTCTGGGGGTGGAGATCCCACCTCGAGTTTCCTTTCCAGCTGTAGGTAGAATATAAAATTCTCCCTCTTCAGCACTGGGAGATAGAATATAAAATTCTTCCTCTCTCATTTTCCAGCCTGTCTGTGTTCTTAGAAAAGACATAATTCTCAATCCCTAATCCGGGCGCTTTTGTACCCGGGGAATGTTATCTCAACCCCTAAATAGAGATAAGTCTACGCCTAACAAGCGTTGCCGGTTTAGTCTTTCACCGATTGAAAAAGACACCAGGGTTTAAGCCGGGGAATTTTATCCTGAAGCCTAAGAAGGGATGAGTCCACGCCTAACACGCGTTGCCGGTTTAGTCTTTCACCGATTGAAAAAGACACCAGGGTCTAAGCCTGGGGAATTTTATCCCGAAGCCTAAGAAGGGATGAGTCCACGCCTAACACACGTTGCCGGTTTAGTCTTTCACCGATTGAAAAAGACACCAGGGTATAAGCCTGGGGAATTTTATCCCAAAGCCTAAGAAGGGATAAGTCATCGTCTAATACGCGGCGCGGGGTACCTTTTCCCTATTAAAAAAAATGTGTGCAAGTCTACGTATTCAAAGTCATAGCACTAAGTCTAAGAAAAGCAATTTTCTTAGCACAACGTTACATGTGAGACGGGCTTTAATAATTCACATGCTAGTCCGATTCAAACGGTAATCGGTAAAGGCATATCAAACCCGTTGATGGCTGGGGGTTTGCCAAAAATCCCGTAAATCTTGTCATTCAGAATAAACACAGAAAGATCACGAAAGAAGCAAATGCGGAGTCTCTGTTAATAGATTGAGTCAAAAGCATACAATAAAAGGCATACAATAAAAAGCTCGTTAGCCCGAAGGCAGTTGGCGGCTGAGAACATGAGACTTTAAACTAGAAAGTCTATCTACATAACTCTGCTCAAGTTCTACCTGCAGATCAGCTCGAGCAGACTCTTCAGAACTGCTCAAAATCTTCACGGCTTCACTCTTCAGCTTCATCAATCTCTCCTGTGTGGATCCTAGCTTCTCGAGTGCCTGTTCACGAGAACACTCTAATCCAGCCAGGTCATCTGCAATAATAGTAACAGACTCCTCGGCGCGCTTCAAGGCCTCTTTCAACCTAGTCACTTCCTCGCGGCTCGAGTCCAAAGAGCGGAGTAGCTCAGCTCTATCTGTATCCTTCCTCGCTACGGTAATGGAGCTCTCATGTGACTGAAGCTCGCATCCGATGGAAGATCTCAGGTCGCGCCACTGTGTCAGCCTATGCTCCAGCTGAGAGGACACGAAGGAAGAAGCCCCGTTGGTCTCCAATTCCTTCAACTCTCGGATCTCTGACTCCAGAACAGTGAAATCGGCAGTGAAGGAATCGGCCAACTCCGGATATCCTTCTTCCCTCATCATCATCATATGGCGAGAAAAGGAACGCCTGAACTGATCGAAATAGTATCCTCGGTGAAGAAGTTTCTCAATCATGCCGTTATAAAAGGCAGTAAAGAAGTCGAGGTCCGTACGAAAAATATCTCTGTCAGGATCGGTATCGACCAAAAGGGTGCGGACACGCTCATATAGAGAAGATCGAGATCCTACAAGCAAGCAAATTCCGAGCATACCAACGCCAACAGAGGTCCCCTCGGGCTGAGGTCCGACAGACTCCGAGATAACGGCAGGAGTGGTCATGGAGGGTATATTAACCCCTGTAGGCAGATCGGTCATACCACTCGGCGAGGGCGGGAAGACGCCACTTCCATGCAAACTATCAGTCCCGGAAACTGTAGTGGTATCCGGCACAACGGCCGGTCCTATAGTTACACTTCTGTATTAGTCAAATGGAAATTTGGACAAATAAGGAAAATCGGGACGAAAAGATCGTATGCATACCGGCAACCCCTTCGTCCTCAGATACAGTGGGAATGCCAAGAGTCATAAAGGTATCGGTCCAAGTGGCTGGTCCTATGATTACACTCATTTATTAGTCAAAAATCATCAAATAAATGAAAAGCAGTGCGACATCCAAGATCGTCTGCATACTTGCGAGTCCGTCACTCCGAGGTAAACTAGACGTGCTGGGAATCGCTACTGAATCGGGCCCGATGATTGGTACTGTAAAATTAATCCTTCATTAGTTAGATAAAAGATAAAAAAAATGAAGGGAATCAGGTATATACCTGTGAGTGAATCACTCCCAAAGGGTGGTCTCACGATTCCTCTGGCAGTCTGTTCAGCCAGCATGTCGGCTAATAATCCAGCGTCGGGTTTCGAGAAACTTGGTACAGGAGCACACCCCTGTTCCTCGAAACCTACATCATGAAAGGCTCCGTCCTCAGCTGGCTTTTCCATCGCGACATCTACAGGACAACCTAAATGTTAGAAGATGAGGAAGAAAGGAAAGCTCAGAAATACCTGCACCAAAAACAGAAGATTCTTTTTCCCCATGCTTGAGGAGGGTATCATTGGATGTAGATATACCTGAATATGGGACGGTGGGCTCAACACTATTCATCTGCTCAAGATCAATGTTCAGATCGATACCCAGAGAACCATCATGAAGGGCGTCGCACATCTGCTGCATGAAGCTATCCATGTTATCAGATCCAAGAGATACCGGATCCGGTGGAAGCTCGCCCTCTTCAAAAAAACCTGGGACATAAAACATGGTCACGAATCCCAAAAGGTAAATCACCTTAAAGCAATAAAAATAAATATTACCTTCCTCTCCATCGGCGATGTTTCCTAAGTCCACTCCATAAGGACGCTGACCAACGTTTGGTTTATGAGCAATCTTCTTCTTTTTTGGGGCGCCAGCCCTCATAAGACCAACGGGTCGTTCGTGCGTGGACTGGCCACGTGTCTTAACCTGGGTAGGAGCTTGGCCACCAGGCTTGGATCTCGCACGACGGGAAGCGAGCGACTCATGGTCGTCGGCTGTCCTACCTGGAATGATAAGGATTATTTCATTGATATCAATTGAAGTTGAGAAAGAGGATCAAAGAGTATGACAAACCTGCATCAAGTTCTTCTTGGTCGGTATCTACATCCACATACTCCTCCTCAGAAGTCGCGTCATCATCGTCAGTGGGAAGGAGCTCTTCATCGTCTTTGCTTGAGAGAGGAGGATTGGCAGACTTCTTCTTCTGTTGCTGAGCAAGCTCAGCCCTACGAGCAGCCATCATAGCAACCTGGACCGAGTGCTCGGACTGTAACTCTGAAAGACTCCTCACACCTATGAATTCATTGGCGGAGAGGAACCATTTGTAACTGAGGAAAGTAATCATCGGCTTGCGCCTATATGAAGGAAGACCAAAGTGGGCTCCGGTGCAGCCCACCATAGTCCATAGCCATGACCGTACGCCATCAATAAGCCCTCCCTCAACCTGCAGACCACGGTTCGGATTCCCAACATATAGTTGGTCATAACCGAACTGACGAGCAAAACGGCAGGGGAGGTAAGGCTCTATGTGACATCGATTCTTCACCCGGAGAACAAGATACCCAACACGGATGTTCACTAACCAGCGGAAACAACCAACGTCGAGAACAATCCGATCACTTCTAGGTTTCTCCTCGTCAATCAGCACGTCACCATAGCGACCCGAAAAGTGGGGGAAACACTTGAAGAACTCCCAGCTCTTGCGAGCTTGAAGCTCTCGTTGTGCATCGCTGAATTTCTTCCCGAGCCATCTGCTCCTCTCCAACAACTGCACGAAAGGAACGGGGACATCAACAACGCTGGGCGCCGACATCAAGTCAGGACGGTGAAGAACGAGCCACGCCATCAGATACGTATAAGGAAGCCCGACCTTAGGACAGGCAAGCTCGGTCGACGGTTCAGAACCCACCTGTGTAAAACCACTGACCACACTCCTAAGCCCGCAATGAATGCAAGAAACCATCGCTGGGAGCAGGGAAAGCTCCCTCCCGTAAGCTAGCTGAACTGCGGGGAAGAGTACCTCGAAAGGTAAGGCGTCTGAAGGCTGGTACGGAACAACACATTTCTTCAACCAGAGGGCAAGGTAGCCTGCTAGCAGAGTCCGGGACCCAATAGACTTCTGTGCACGACGGAGGAACGAACGAAACTTGGTTCCTGCAGGAAAAGCTCCCTCAGCACTGGCAATGGTATAAGAGCGAGCCTCGGCCTTCTCCACCAGCTCATTAATAGCTGTAGGGGTCAAGACATCCAACTCACGAATGGGCTCGCTGGAATCACCTTCCAAATTCTAGAACAAATAGCTAGCAAACTGCTTCAAGCTGATCTGCCTCTTCTTCTTCGTTAGAGGAGAAGTCTGGAGCAAGGAGGTATAATAGTGACAAGTGAGGTCCCAAAGAGTGTCATACATGTCGGGAGCATCTTTCTTCAACCACTCCAACTGCTGGTTCGAAGGAAAATACTCCTGATATGAACAATCCCCCATCGGAAGACCAGAAACCTGATGCATCTCATGCAAGGCCAACCCTAACTCACCACCGCTGGTCAGGAATGTGTTACTGTCAGGCATGTATGTCTCTAACAACGCCAAGAAATGGCGACAGCTGACCGGGAGTCCGTACATGGTGGCTCGTATAGGTGCATACAATCCACTGCTCTTCAAATCCCTCTCCCAGCGCGCCAAGACGAAACTGGTCATGCGTGTCCACCATCCCTTGGCTAATGAGGAAGCCCAACCATAGCATCTATAATCTGGTGGAGGTAACCTTCTCCCCAGAAGAGCCAGACGATTACCCACGGTAGGAGCAGCTGCTGACACCTCGCCTGGGGGTGCAGTGTCAAGGCCCATGATCCCTGGTCGAAGACCACGAATATGATGATACCCGCTAGAACCAGGAGTCTTGTGATGAGAGGCATATCCACACTGGACTCGCTCAGCATCATCAGTAAGGTGCCAAGACATTTGTCGCTCCACGGCCTGTCCCTTCAAGTGACTGAAAGAATATTGACGCGGAATGGAGGGAATGTACAAGAGAGCTCCTTCGTCGAGAGTCAGCCAGTGTTCCTCGGTAAGGGTCAACGTAGCAGGATCCTCGATGTGATCTCCGAACAGGAAACTCGGCTTCTTTAAAGCCTGAGTAGAGGAAGAATCCGCAGTAAAGGAGGCATCCGTAATAAGCTGGCGTAAGCAATGACGCCCTCCTTCCCGTATCAAGCGACAGGATTCGTCGGAGCGATCTCTGTCAAACTGAGGGAGTGGACTAACGGCCTGCCTAATAGAAGTTGAAGAGAAGACCTCCCGGCTACAACCAGTATTGGCATGAGGAGGAAGGCTGCCCGCGGGGAACTCTACTGCAATAAAACACAAGGATAGAGTCAGAAAATCCGTCTCATAAGAAATGAGAAGAAATCATTCACGGAATGATTGGAGAGACAATTTCGAGTGTCCTACACCGAGAGAACGGTATGCATCATCACGTAGATAGCGTGATGACACACACCGATCTATGAGGTATAAGACGACACGAGATCGCCCCAATATATCCGAAGACTTGAATTGGCTAAGCAAAACAAGTCCGAAACCTTAACCCCCGCGAAGGAGGGTGTCGGTTCTTTCTTTATGACCCGCGAAGAGGTCAATCAGGGATACAGAAAATGTAAATTCTCACCCCCAAAGAAAGAGGCCGCTGGAAAAGATGCCATAGGAACCTCTTCCTCGCTGTGCTGCGAATGGGAACGACTCCTACGTGGTCGAGGTCGACGTGGAGACATCGAAAATCTGCAATGAAAAGCAGCAAGTCAGGTACAATATGAATACACGAAATTTAAAAGGGAAATTAAGAACTTTAATTAAAATCCTATGTATAAATAGGATTTTATAGTTGAAGTCTAGTTAAACCTACAAATTTCGTGCATGCGAAACAATGATTGTCTTTTTTTTACGGTGAATTTTGGTGAAATACCCAAAATACCCTTCGTGTTCAAGGCTAAATTCGGGTCAAGGACACGCTCGAGTTGGGTCATGGTCATCATATCTGATCATATAGCACCCCCGATACCCCACAATTTTGGTTAATTTTACAAATAAGCCCTTTTGTAGAATTTAGCCAATTTTGCATATAGACCCCTTCACAAATTTCAATTTAACATCCACATGCCTTTATCAAAACTTTGGTTATTGGGTTGTGGTCTAAACTTTTGGAATTTCAGCCCTAAATTTCAGCCCTTTTGCAAATAAACCCCTCTACACTTTGTGGGTTGCTTTTTGTAAATAAACCCCTCAAACAACATTGGTCTTCTTGCATAAAGCACCCCTCAAATTTTCAACCAAATGGACATGCGATCCAAACCCTAATTTCAGTCCTTTATTACATGAACACCACCTCGATTCTCCGGCCAATTTTGCAAATAAGCCCCCAAAAAGATTTCGGCCCATATTTGCACATAAAACCCTCAATAATTTGTGGTCTTTTTGCATGAAACACCCCTCAAAGTTGTGGCCAAGTGGGTCTAAAGTCCAAGCCCCAAAATTTCAGTCCCATTTTGCATAAAGACCCCTACAAATTTCAGTCCACTTTTGCATAAAAGCCCTCCAAAATTCGGCCATGTTGCATGTTTTGCATAAAACCCCCAAATTTTGATTCATACTCACAACCCATCATCATTAGAATGAAAAGTTATGATCTTGGCATGTAGGTTCATGTTGTATCCCCATTACAAGCATAGAGTTACAATCTTCTTAAAAAGAAAGATGTTGTGAAGGGAACTTACCAAGATCAAGAAGCTTGTTCCTTAGTTTGAGGATGAAATAGCTCTGGAGGAGTGATTAATTCGGCAAGGTTGGGAACAAAAATCCGAAACACTTTGTGTGGGTTTGGAGTTCTTGAAAGAGATTTGAACAATGGTGGAGCGGTTGAAGGGAAGAAGAAGGAGTTTAACAAGAAGGAAAAGAATCCTCTTTGAAAGAATTTTGAAAAAGAATGGGACAAAAAAGGTAATAAAATAAATAACAAGCAGAAAGCAAAGAGGGGGAACAAAATGGGAAGAAACCAAATGAGGGGGGGACCTCGGTTTTGGCCAAAACACCCCAAGGGGTGTCTCGGCAAAACCGAGACACCCCAAGGGTGTCTCGGTTTTGTTGAGACACCCCTTGGGTGTCTTAACCCAATTTTGACCCCCCCGAACCTTTTTCAAAGTCCGAATTTGCCTATTTTTCGTCGGTTGTTGGACATTTCGACGAAATCCACACTAATCAATGACGAACGATCCAAAACCCTAGGGTCAACGCCGGTCAACGTGTAACCCTAGGTCAACGCCAGTCAACGCGTTGCAACAAAAGTCAACGTTCGAGGATTCGAAATCCACATGAGTCAACGTTCGACGATTCGAAACCCTAGGGTCGACGCCGATCAACGCGTAACCTTAGGTCAACGCCAGTCAACGCGTTGTGACCAAAGTCAATGTTTGACGATTCGAAACCCTAAGGTCAACGTCGGTCAACGCGTAACCCTAGGTCAACGCCAGTCAACACCCCTAGGTCAATGCCAGTCAACGCGTTGCAACAAAAGTCAACGTTCGAGGATTCGAAATCCACACGAGTCAACGTTCGACGATTCGAAACCCTAGGGTCGACGCCGATCAACGCGTAACCTTAGGTCAACGCCAGTCAACGCGTTGTGACCAAAGTCAATGTTTGACGATTCGAAACCCTAAGGTCAACGTCGGTCAACGCGTAACCCTAGGTCAACGCCAGTCAACACGTTGCAACAAAAGTCAACGTTCGAGGATCCGAAATCCACACGAGTCAACATTCGACGATTCGAAACCCTAGGGTCGACGTCGGTCAACGCGTAACCCTAGGTCAACGCCAGTCAACGCGTTCCGACCAAAGTTAACGTTTGACGATTCGAAACCCTAAGGTCAACGCCGGTCAACGCGTAACCCTAGGTCAACGCCAGTCAACGCGTTGTGACAAGAAGTCAACATACGGTGATCTGAAACCCTAAGTCATCACAATGTGACAGAGACAGTCAGTTCAATGACACGAGCCAAACTCAACTCACTGGTGGTAGACTCGAGACTCCGACGACGGCCAGGCGATAAACACAGCGCCGGAAGAATTTCGGTTATTCGTCAAAGCATCGAATAGACCGAAAATCGAAGGAGCCAAGAGTTGAAACTAATTACAGGTCCTTTACGCCGACTGAAGGTTGGACCAATCACATCCAAAGTATTCCAGCCTCTTCTATAAAAGAAACGAGTCCGGAACGCTTTGGAGGGGGTATCTGTAGGCATCGAAAATTGCCCATAGGTCTCCACGAACAGCTCAGTGTTAGATAGAACTCTTCGTCAAGCTTCCAACGCACTTGGAATCACTCAAATCCGAGTTCGGACGAAGAATTTACGGCGGAAACAATCAAACATACGCAACGGGGCGTCTCAGGCTGAACTGGGACACCCGGGGTGTCTCGGGAAAGTCGAAACACCCCCGGGGTGTCTAGACAAAGCCAAGACACCCCAAGGGTGTCTAGGCTTTGCC
The DNA here is from genome assembly GCF_001876935.1 of Asparagus officinalis. NCBI lineage: Eukaryota > Viridiplantae > Streptophyta > Magnoliopsida > Asparagales > Asparagaceae > Asparagus > Asparagus officinalis. The sequence goes on from NC_033797.1 coordinate 11,911,711, forward strand.
TAGACACCCCAGGGGTGTCCCGACGCCCTGTACCCCCTCTTGCCTATAAATAGGAGCCTTAGGCCTCACTTTTTGGGGATCTGGATTTTTGGAGAGTTGGGGAAGCCCTGCTGCAGTGAAGAGTGGTCGGGCGCTTCAACACAAGAGAGGTCTTCACCAGATTTGCATCACCCGTGTCCGTTCCTTAGCATTACCCTTCGCCGGTAATCCTAAGAAGAGCAAATATCTCGCTTTAGCCGAGATAGGCGCTTCAAGTTTCTAGATCTCCTCGCGGATCGACGAAGCTCTGCCTTATTTTTCTGGATCAGATCTGATTGTCAGGTAGTCCACGGATATCGACGTCCCCATCACAGGCTAAAGACCCACGCAAGCAAGAGACGATAAACGGATCTTGTGTTTATTTTCAAGAAAGTTGTAATTTTTATTTTCGTTATTTGAATTCATTTGTAACGTTTGAAGTTTTAATGAAATTAATGATGAAGGCAACTTTTGACGAAAACAGTCGTTCTCTCGGATCTCTCTCCCTCGACCTCTCTCGGATCTCCTTCATCCCCGCCATCGTCGACATCGTCCGCGATCTCATAGGCTCCGATGAAGGCCTCCGCCCTCTCTCCTCCCGCTCCGACCGCCTCCTGCCCCCTCTCTCCCGCCTCCTCCGAGATCCAGCGGAGCTCTCCGCTCCCGAGGCCGAAGCTCTGATCAATCTCTCCCAGGATCATGGGATTGCGGAGGAGCTTGTATCCATTGGAACCGTGAGTACTGCTATGGATGTGATGTATAAGGTTGGAGATCGTAAAGTTGTGAGGTTGATGGTGATGCTGTTGGCCAATTTGACTCAATTGGATTCTGGAACTAGGTCTCTTCTTCAGGTACATTGATCTTGAAGTTTCGTGAATTTATTGAATTTATGTTTGTTTGTAGAATATACTTGATCAAGTTTATGAGAAAAATCAATTTCTCACAAGTCCTCAAATTTTCTCTCGTTTTGACCAGTTTTATGGAGTGAAAAATGTATGTTTTCTAGCTTTGTATCGTCAATTATTTTCCTTCCTTGAGGAAAAATTGAAAATTGGAGGTTTTTGGTTGACTAATTTGTTGATTTCTATGACTTTTTTAAGGGTTTTGGGCGTGTATTGATGAAGCTCGTTCTGTAATATTGAGAAGAAGAGGGTTTTGGGATGAATAGTGCTTTCAGCGAGCAGATACCGGCAGATAAGCTCTCGAAGCTCAATAGCACTCAGCAATGTATTGAAAGTATCCTTTTCTTGATGAATTTTCTACTAGTTTTAATTTTTAGTATGGATGTTTTCTTTATAAAGATCAAATTTGAACTCTTGGTTGTGCTTATTTTCTACCCATTTCAAGAAATTCTATTTTAGTTAGAAATTTTAGAAGGAAATGTGTTTAGTGTGTCTGACGATTTTCCAAATAGTATGAAGATATGCAGTTGAGAGTTGTAAATAACTTAAAGTATTTAAATTGGAGGTGTAAAGGTCATTAAACCTTTTAGTTAGCACAAGAGAAACCCGATTTAAAATGATTTTGGTCATTTATAGAAGCTGGAAATTTTCCCAAATATCAATTTAGAACTGTGCGAGCCCTTAACTAGTAAAATAGTTGTTTCTTGGTGTCCGAAAAATTTGAACAACTGGTGGCATCACTAACTTCTGCGAGGGTCTCTCATGCACGCTCTTAAGTCCTGTAGTTAATCTATGCTTGGGTGGTCATATGTCTTCGTGTCTGGGGTAATGTCATTTGTTGGAGTTGCAATCTCCTTTCTTTTGTGTTCAATTTCCTTTTTTGTAACAATGACTGGAAAAAAAATTCCTTTTGTTTTTAATCAATAAAAATGTTTCCTCTTAGCTATCAGTCATTCTTCCGCTTTAAGCTTTGTGCTTCTTGTTTACATTATTAAGGTGATCTCAATGTGTCACCTTAACTCGTACATGTTAGCTTTATCACATTGGTGTATATTTCATCGGAAGAATGCAGAACAAGTTGTTCAAACATGGGATAAGCAATTCCATAGTGCCCAAAAAGAGCAAAAAGTACCACTTCTATATCTTGCCAATGACATCTTGCAAAACAGCAAGCGGACAGGATCAGAGTTTGAAAAATTTGAACAACTGGTGGCATCACTAACTTCTGCGAGGGTCTCTCATGCACGCTCTTAAGTCCTGTAGTTAATCTATGCTTGGGTGGTCATATGTCTTCGTGTCTGGGGTAATGTCATTTGCTGGAGTTGCAATCTCCTTTCTTTTGTGTTCAATTTCCTTTTTTGTAACAATGACTGGAAAAAAAATTCCTTTTGTTTTTAATCAATAAAAATGTTTCCTCTTAGCTATCAGTCATTCTTCCGCTTTAAGCTTTGTGCTTCTTGTTTACATTATTAAGATGATCTCAATGTGTCACCTTAACTCGTACCTGTTAGCTTTATCACATTGGTGTATATTTCATCGGAAGAATGCAGAACAAGTTGTTCAAACATGGGATAAGCAATTCCATAGTGCCCAAAAAGAGCAAAAAGTACCACTTCTATATCTTGCCAATGACATCTTGCAAAACAGCAAGCGGACAGGATCAGAGTTTGTTGGTGAGTTTTGGAAGGTTCTTCCAGCAGCCGTCAAAGTCGTTATGGAGAATGGTGATGATCATGGAAAGAATGTTGTTTCTAGACTGGTGAGGATCTTTACCTTCTTAATTACTGAAGAAAGTTGCTACAAGTATGCTTGACCTGCTCATATAATATTGCTTCTGCGCTTGTAGTTTATTTTACTATAAAGTTACTTATAAATTGGTGTTGCTTCGGCCACTGAAATTTACCATCAAATGCAAGTTCTGTGAGGCTAATTGCCTTTTGAGATCTCCTCTCATGTATTGCCTTTGCTACGAAATCTATTTGTCCTTTAATTATGCTGTCCTTCTTTCCTTTTCTTGGAGAATTTGAGAAGTTGCTAGATGGTTGCTCACTTGCTTGCGTGTACCTGCCTGGCTGTTAAAGGTTTTACAGAAAGACACCTACTAATTGTAGTTGTAATTGTCTGCAGGCCAGCACATAATGAGTGTTGAATTTGTTGATAGCTGTTGTGGAACTTGTAAAATTGTTCTGCAGCTTTGAGAACCTATAGTTACCATGCATGGATAAGTTAACAACATAATCATGCCTCCTAGAATCCAGCTGTACCAGCACGATTCATGTTTGTCATATAAGCACATCCTCTTGTTTTTTCCTTCTCTTTGCGTAGGTATATAATTTTAAATCTTGGACGTGTTATTTTCTGATGCGTTAAGATCTGCGTATTCTATTGCTCATAAATTAGGGGTTGATAGTTGTTGGTATAATTTACATGCTTATCCTTTTGATAGGCATAGTTTCACATACTTCCATCAAAAGTTCCTTCTGAAGCATCTGTAACTTTTCTTGGTGTGTTAGACACAATTCTTCTCATGTGTGTATGTTTCACAAAACTGATAAAACAGTTACCTACCTGCTCTTAGGTAAGTAAGCATCTAGTGTTTCGCTGCAAGTCAATTATTTCCCATTGTAGTGGGGAGCCTTACCTGACTAGCACATTTACCTTGAAAAAAAAATACTAACTCTTGATTTTATTTTTACCTATTGCTTAATATTTTTAGGTTAATATTTGGGAAGAAAGAAGAGTTTTTGGATCTCGTGCACGAGGCCTTAAGGATCTAATGCTTGGTTCTGAACCTCTCCCTGCATTGGAATTGAATAAAAAGCGCTCACGTTCTGGTTCTGTAAAGATCATGAGAAGAGATTCGCGCTCTATAAAAACAGTAAGAATTCAATCTTCAATTTCTCCTTTCTGCTTAGTATTTGTTGAGCTCTCACTCAGGCTTGAAGAAAGCGCTTTATCAATGTTTCTCAACTTAAACCAGAAATTGGCGTTTTGATGTTGTAACACGGGGAGGACCTCCGCGTCTTGATGTTGTAACGCGGGTTCGACCTTGGTGTTTTGATGTTGTAACGCGGGGTTCGACCCTGGCGTTTTGATGTTATAACACGGGGAGGACCTCCGCGTTTTGCCTTGCAGAGATTATCACCAAGTAATCTCTTTTTGTCATAGCGTTGCAAAGATCATTGTCTTGTAATCTTCGTCTTGGCTCCTTGAGAATATGAGAGTCGTCAGATTGTAACTCCCGATGTTGATTGTGAAGGCTGTTGAATTAGAGTCGTCAGATTGTAACTCCCGATGTTGATTGTGAAGGCTGTTGAAGTAGAGCTTCCATCAGTTGTCGTGAAGGTCGTCAGATTGTAACCTTCAGCAATCTACGCGAAAGTCTTCAGATTACAGCCTTCTGGAAGTCGTCAGATTGTAACTTCTATCATCGGTGGTTGATAGGGGATAAGCTATCTATTGTGATTTTTAGACAGCCTACAACTTCCATCAAAAGTTCCTTCTGAAGCATCTGTAACTTTTCTTGGTGTGTTAGACACAATTCTTCTCATATGTGTATGTTTCACAAAACTGATAAAACAGTTACCTACCTGCTCTTAGGTAAGTAAGCATCTAGTGTTTCGCTGCAAGTCAATTATTTCCCATTGTAGTGGGGAGCCTTACCTGACTAGCACATTTACCTTGAAAAAAAAATACTAACTCTTGATTTTACCTATTGCTTAATATTTTTAGGTTAATATTTGGGAAGAAAGAAGAGTTTTTGGATCTCGTGCACGAGGCCTTAAGGATCTAATGCTTGGTTCTGAACCTCTCCCTGCATTGGAATTGAATAAAAAGCGCTCACGTTCTGGTTCTGTAAAGATCATGAGAAGAGATTCGCGCTCTATAAAAACAGTAAGAATTCAATCTTCAATTTCTCCTTTCTGCTTAGTATTTGTTGAGCTCTCACTCAGGCTTGAAGAAAGCGCTTTATCAATGTTTCTCAACTTAAACCAGAAATTGTCTATTGGAGGAACAGCTGAAAAGATTGTCTCTGCACTTCATACTGTGCTGAGCAAACACCCAGACGAGGATACAGACCTGGAAAAGTGCAAGAATGCAGTACGTCGTCTAGAAAAGATGGAGAAGGATGTTGAAGTAGCTTGTGCTCAAGGTAGCAAGAATATTTTACTATTGTCTAGGATTGTTAAAATCTATCTGGTATCTATGAATATTTTACTATAGTGCTAGGAGGTAATTTCATCTGGGATGAAAGGGATTCTGAATTCGTAGAGGTAATTTACATCGCCATTTTCATCTTCTAGTAGAAAATTCTGGGATGCTAGTGGCTAGGAACAATCTTAAGTATTAACAAAAACAAATAGGAGCAGACAAGGATCTTGGTTTGATTTGTGGGATCGTCACATGAGAACAAATAGGCAGAAGTGTATGAATCTTTCTTCATTGTGATAGAGAGTTATGTTGGTTTACTTCTAAGTTATAACTATATTGGAGCTCACGTCTTCGTTTATGTTTTACTTTTTACAGTGTTAGATATAATTTGTAGCAAATTCTAAGTTATAACTATATTGGACCTTTATATTCTACTTATTTGAAATTTTTTGAATTAATTTCAGGAGATGAAGGATGCGAGATTGATGTTTTGATGGGCTCACTAAAGTCAAAAACCAAGGACGTCGGCATATTTTTCTCTCTCTATTTGGTTAAGATTCTCTATATATGAAATTAATTGTAATAGATTATGTTGGTTAAGGTTTTTTTATATGAAATTGATTGTAATAGACTTTGTGACTAGAAACGGATTATATACTTTATATTAGGAATATCATGATATTTACTTTAGATTTGTTTTGGTTCTTTCATTGACCTTTCTTTCTGCAAATATTATGTGTGAGAAATGTTTTGTTTTGGTTCTTTCATTGACCTTTCTTTCTGCAAATATTATGTGTGAGAAATGTTGTTCTTTAATTAATGAATTTTCTTCTAACTTTAGATTTGTTTTTGGTTCTTTCATTGACCTTTCTTTCTGCAAATATTATGTGTGAGAAATGTTGTTCTGTAAATATTATGTGTGAGAAATGGATTAATACATGTTTATTAACCTGTTACTTCCTAAGATATGAATGATACTAATTTTGAATAATTATGCTTGAATTGCATCATTGTCTAGAGCTTATTCGGAATCATTTTTCTTCACCTGAGGTTATGAATAACTTGCAAGTCCAAGACAATGTAAAATTATATGCAAATTTAGAGTCATCGTAAATTTGACTAAATTTTCTTAGTTAAGATTGTGCAAACATGTTCGGTAACTTGTAATTTTTTTAAAAAATATGATAGAATCATAATTTAATTTAATTATTTTTTGTAAATTATTTAAAATCTGAATCTAATTCTAAAAAGTATGAATTAAAATTATATTGTGATACTTTTCTTCCTCTTTTCTTATAAAGGTAACCAAACAAGAGAAAATGACTTTCTTATGAATTTTCTTCTAACTTTCCTTACAATATTCTTTCTAACCAAACAATAAAAGGATTATCATTTTCTTTTCTTTTTCTTTTCCTTTCTTTTTACTTTCTCTTTCTTTTTCTTTTCTCTCCCTTTCTCTCAAACCAAACATAGCCTTATGGAGGGGAAATTTTCCCAGCTCCAAATCTGAGCTGGCACCCATTTTCTTCCCCCACTTTCTTTTATATCTTTGACGAACCAAACATCTGAAAGTGGAGGAAAACATCAAATTTCACCCATGTAAGTTTTCTTTCCCCCACTTTTTGCACTTTTTCGCCAACCAAACATGCCCAGAGTCGAAGCCTTGCATTATCGTAGAGATCTATATCTAAGATACACCAAGGAACCCTATCAGTACGAGACCAATAACCACTAGTGGGAGGACACTAGCATCTCTAGAGCAATGCTTGGTGTGATGGCTACTATTCAATCCTTATCGATTATGCTTTTCCTTTGGAAGGATTATTTGACGCACTTCTGAATCTCTTTACAGCATAGAGAACGACATTTTTATGTAGGTATTTTGGAAAATTGGCATTTATCACTTTACATTTCGTTCTGCAGTATTCAACTCTATGCATCAGTCTTTGAGAAAAAAAAACATTTGCGTAAGTCCTTTTTCAAATCAATTTATTTTCCTTTACTCTATCCTACCAAGTTCTTGTCACTTCTAGAGGAATTAGTTTTTCCTTTGTTTTTGGAATATCCTCTAGAAAAAGAACTAGGATTTATATTTTCTTCACTTCTGTTTGGTTTTTCCCATTCTCCAAAGGGCTTTCTTTCTTAAAATTGTAAAATGAGGACAACTAATTATAGTGTTTATCAACATAAAGATTCTTATGGCTTTCTTTCTTAAAATTGTAAAATGAGGACAACTAATTATAGTGTTTATCAACATAAAGATTCTTATGGCTTGCAGGTGTTCGGGACTGAAGCTGAGGTTCCAAAATGTTGAGAAATATGTGTCAAAAACAAGCTGCAGATTCATGAATGACTAGTGATCTCATCTACTCATTTGCTGATAGTTAAATTATAGGCAAATGCCATCTCAAATGAATTTCGAAACGATTGTGAAATTATGTTAGAAAGCAGTTTTATGTTCATCTCTCTAGGGTACATAGCAACATGTTGATTGTTGACTCTCAAATTGTTGTTGGGGATTCGAAACAATCAATCGAACCATTGCCCTTCCGGACCTTGTGTTGAAAGTAGGAAAGTAGGAGTAAACCACAAATAAAGATCTAACCTTGTAAAAACAGTAAAAGAGACGAACACACAGATTTAACGAGGTTCGGCAACGTGCCTACGTCCTCGGGAGCCACACCACACAATCTTTCTATTAATTGAAGAAGAAAATACAAGCTCTCAAACAAGGGGTAAATCTCTCTGAGATTCTCTCTCTCTTAGCAGCCAAAAAGCTCTCTTTTTGATGTCCTACAAACCCTAGAAACGTTTGGGTATTTATAACAAACCCCAGCAGAACAGGATTCCTAGATAACAAACCCCAGCAGAACAGGATTCCTGAAACATAGTGGCTTGTTCGTTGTTCCCCTCAAGTACCGCATTATCCACTTTACGGCCTCCCAATGCTGCTTTCCTGGATTGCTTGCAAATCTGCTCACAACTCCCACTGCATGGGCGATGTCCGGCCTCGTGCAAACATCGCGTACATGAGAACTCCCAATGTGCGAAAGAATATGCCATCCTGCGTATCATATGCCTCTATCTGCATATGTCTTTAGGCGATTGGCTCCAGATAACTTGAACGACTTCCAAGGTCAGGTGCTGCATAACAACTTTAGGCATTCTGCATGTTGAAGCCTCTGAAGTACCTTCGTCAATGTATTCAGCTTGGCTCAAACTCTAATGTTCCGGTCAGACTTCATCCCTACTGCATTCGCATCCGCTAGAATCTGCGTACGCTGCACCCAGATCCTTCAGTTGCAAATTCCTTTGCTAGCTGCTCTCTCTTTCTAGCATTTTCGACGATTCCTGTTCTGGTTCCCTTTCTTCTGGCTTCTGCCTCTCTGCTCGAAACTTAGGCTGAACCTGAACCTTCTGATTCGGTACGATTTCCTTCTAACCTCCTCGATAGAATCATCGCTAACTAACCTCATATCAGGACTTACACACTTGCTCTTCCCACGCGACATTGGATGATTGCCGTACAGACACACTACGCCAACTATCCGGCAACTGGGATAAGTAGTAGAAAGGGACCTGCACTTCGTCATCGAATGTGATGTCGAACGAGATAATGATCAACATGCGATGTATGACTCGCTGAGAGTGCATCGGTGGAAGGACGCGTGCCTATCTGCATCTTGAGGTTGAAAAGAAGTTTTGATCTATATGACCTTGTTTGGCTGCCGACGGTTTGCTGCGGTGACCATCTTCGCGAGCGAATCGCATAAGCCGCCACCGTCGTCTATCTCCTCAGAATATGTGGGCTACTCGATTTGGGCGAGGAGAACTAAACGGGATTTGCCCTAGAGCCTTCCTATCCAGTACCTCCCCAATACCATCTGACTCGCGTCGTGCTTCTTTCCCTTATCCTGCCAGAAGCGCGCGATAAACAAGTCCTAATCCTGGTACAGATAGTCGTTATTTGATTATTTTTTATTATTTTTTTTTTATTTATAATTCTCCATCTACGATTCCAGTAGCGGCGAAATCCGATCGCAGTCGAAGCTTTCATACAATTATGATTATTTTTTTTTTTTTTTTGTGGTTTTTTTTTTGCTTTCCTCTGCCATGAGCTTTCACACAAATTGCTGAAGCGAAGCTCTGATACAAGTTGTTGGGCGATTCGAAAAATCAATCGAACCACTTAGCCCTTCGGACTTGTGTTGAAAGTTAGGAAAAGTAGAAGGGAAATAAACACAAATAAAGATCTAACCTTGTAAAAACAGTAAGAGACGAACACACAGAGTTTACCGAGTCGGCAACAGTGCCTACGTCCTCGGAGGCCACACCACACAATCTTTCTATTAATGAAGAAGAACAAATAGACAAGACTCTCAACAAGGGTAATCTGTCTGAGATTTCTCAATGCTCTCTTAAGCAGCCAAAAAGCTCTCTTTATTGATGTCACTACAAACCTAGAAACGTTTGGGTATTTATAACAAACCCGGCAGCAGAACAAGGAGTTCTAGAAATAAATAGGAACAAGGCACGAATCGCGTCGCGGTCGACCGCCGTGCCAAGGCCGGTCGACCGGCCAGAGAAAAATCTGTTTACAGGGTCCTGTGCACATTTGCGGTCGACCGCAGCGGCCACGCCGGTCGACCGACCAGAGCGAAAACTTCTTCTCAGTCTCCTGCAGTGCACGCGGTCGACCGGCTCTGCCACTGCGGTCGACCGCACAGTCTTCTGACTGTTTTCTTCGTCTTTTCGATTGCAGCTTTGGGTCTACACACTTAGACTAACAATTGTCGTCTTAGAATGCAGATTATGTTAAACACTAAAAGTGCTCTCTTTCTTGGTGTTTATTTCTTAGTAAACTCTTTTACCAGTGTTATTTGGATCATCCTGGTGTTTATTTCTTAGTAAACTCTTTTACCAGTGTTATTTGGATCATCCAAAGGATGTTGTATGTTCCTAGAATAAGTTGGGTAATACAAATGCAGTGTTATTTGGATCATCCAAAGGATGTTGTATGTTCCTAGAATAAGTTGGGTAATACAAATGTCTGGGATAGCCTTTTCCTTTGAGATTATGTCTTGACTAGGCATTTGCGAGGAGGAGGATTTTCTGTAGCTACTTTTATTCTCTTGATGATTTAGGGCCTGTTCGTTTGCCTTAAAAAAATGGAAAATCAAAGAAATGGAAAATGAAGAATTGTTTTGGAGTGTTCGGTTGGTTAAAAAAAAAGGAAATCAAAGAAATGGAGATGAGATGAGATGAGTTGTCACATTATTATTGGATGATGTGAGTGATTTTTTAAGAAAACTAGTTTTGATGTTGTTCGGTTGGCGAAAAAATAAGGAAATGAATTATAAGAAACCTATTTCCTGTAGTTTTCTTGTTTTCTTTTGTTCGGTTCATTCTTAAAAATAAGAAATGAAATGAGATGGGATGAGTTGTCATTGTATTATTGGTTGATGTGAAGAAAGATTAAGAAATGTGTTTTCACAACTTTTTGGGATGAAATGGAAGAAATGAAATGGAAGAAATGAAATGTTAATGAGATGAGGTGAATTGTTATAATATTTTATTCGATGATGTGAGTGATTTGAAATAATAAAAGAGATGAGTTGAGTGATGTTTGGATAAAAATAATATTTTATTAGATGTGATGGATGAGTTGTTAGATGAAAATAATATTTTATTAGATGTGGTGGATGAGTGGTTAGATGAAAATAATATTTTATTAGATGATGTGGATAAGTTGTTGGATGAAAATAATATTTTATTGGATGTTGTGGGTGAGTTTTAGGGATGGAAATGGAAGAAATGGGTTATTTTGAGATTTCCACTATTTCCATTTCCATTTCTTGCTTTTTTGAAAACAAACGAACATGCCCTTATAGAAAAGGTGATGTCTTGACTAATACTGTATAGTTATGTTTTATCAATTCTTATAGTGAATGTGATGCACGACTATTTACATTAAGTATTTTCTAATTTAGTATATTATATATCAGGAAATGACCTTTAGCTTTGACATCGTAGACAATTGTTTCTTTTGAAAAAATGTAAATAAACTTGATGCCTATAGAAGAGCTGCGTAATTGGTATGAATCAACTACAAGTACCCAGGATTTAATCGTGTAAGGGCCAGTATGAGGCGCACCATTTCCTGAAAGTCTCAAAGCCTGTCCTCGGATTTTATGGCAAAAACTCTAGAAAAATCAATTCACTAATTACTTTACATCACTTGTTATTTCTATTCATATAAGCCGGCGTAGATGATTGGAACTTTGAGAAACTAGTTGAAGCTTTAAAATGAAAGTTTTAGATCAAAGAAAAATTGGAATAAATTTCATATAGCACTGGTGGAGTCATCTTATTGGGTCTATGTATTCAATCTTTTTGCTTTCATTTTTTTCCTGGCATGTGACAGTTTAGCTTTAACATGTTTAGTTTCAGACTATCTACCTGTCTATCCAAAAAAATTCGTACAAACCCTTTGGTGAAAGCAACTGATTCTTGAGACATTGCACTGCGATTACTCATGCTTGTATTCTTAAAGAAACAAGAGATCATGCATGACAATTTGTTCACACCACTATCTATGAGAACTCTTCCATAAACCTAGTTTGAAAGTGCTTCTATACATTACCCAAGGTATCAACTTAAAGATAGTTTAAATGTCTGTATATAGCATTTTAGTTTAAATGTCGGTATATAGCATTTTAACTGTACGATATTTCTAATTTGTTGTATCCTGCATATCTAAAGCACTGTTGGTATGCAGAGATTGAGTTTATTGCACGTGTCTATACTTTTTACTTGCAATTGAACTAATTCACTTGTACAGCATTCCGATATTTTCTTGCAGGTTGTGGAAACACCTGGACTAATTACCTGCTGCTCTTCGATCTTCTCCTCATATCCAAAAGTTATTTAAACTAACTCTTTTACTACCTTAACGCTTATGGATCACTTAAATACACTTGTCTTTTGTGGACGATGGGATGATGACAATGGAGGGTTCAACATGCAGCGATCAAAACTGCAACACCGATTGCCTGAGCAAGGGGTTGGAAGGCGGAGCTTGCCATATCAACTTTGCTGATAAAAAATGCCCCTGCATAACATCAAAACCTGTTGAAGATTGATGCACTGGTTCAGCATTCTTCTAGTGCTACTGTTTCGTTGGATTGTGCACTTTTTCAGCTACGTTTCTCATCAATCAGAAAGAGGCATCTGGTACTATTTATCCGTTCAATTTATGTGTAAGTGAAGAGGAAATAGATGTAGGAAGTCATCTGTTAACGCATCTATAAGTTTTTTGTACTAGAATCTTACTGTCAGTATGACTGCCAAAGTATGCTTTTTGATTCGCGATCCATCCTCTCCATGAATGGGTACTTCAGTCTTCTTGTTTGAACTGAAATTTGGAAGGTGGCAGCTCTCTCATCCCTATATAACATCAGTTAGTTGATAAGGCATAAATCCCGGGTTGAACCCACAAGGGATTGATGAATTCTTTAGGGTTCTAGGCGATGAATTTGATGCCGTACTCTTACCTTTGACCTTATCAAGTTCCTCACAATTGAGGTTGTCGGTCATACCTAGAAAATAGTTATAGAGAAATACAAAAAATAAACGTAAGTTGAGTAAAGAAAGTGTGTCCTAAGAGAAAATTCCATACAGCACATAATAGTAGCATACAAATGTTTCTAAATTAACATTACATAGTTTTACACACGCCATCATAAAATGAAGTACATGAAAATAGAATAATTCATAACATAAGACAACATCACTATCACATTGCGTCACATGCCTATTTCATTAGTATTCCCTCCCTTATGTTTTTCGCAATAATCAACCCACATTTTCCAAGCTATTTGATCTCTACGATCCTTCCATACGTTTCTTGATTGTGTTTGCTCCCTTTGAGTTTGGGGTTGAGAAAAATCAATAATATTATTATCATCTTCATTAGCAACATCTCTTTCATCATCTTCGATGTCAACGGTCTCATTGAATATATCATCATCCGGGTCAACCATTGCAATATAATTGTGAAGAACTGTGCAAGCTAATACGATATTCACTTGCGCGCAAAAAGGGTAACGAGGCGTTGCGGTGAGAATTTTAAAACGATTCTTCAAACAACCAAATGTAGCTTTAATCTTAGACCTTAAAGAAGAATGTCTAAGATTGAATAATTCTCTTCTATTTTTAGGTGTTCTTCCTATTTGTTCCTTCAAATGGTAACGAACATCACGATACGGGGAGATGAAACCCGGCATGGTCGTGTATCCCGCATCACACAAGTAATACTTCCCTACAATTTGCATGACGTGAAAGTGTTTATTAGAATTTGTTAAAATTTTATTGAATATCATTTATTAATTGAAGTAATTACTTAAAATTAAAGATTTGATAAAATTACCGTCATATACTTTCAAACCATGTGGCTGGGGCCTAGTCAATGCATCTTGAAGGACTCTATAGTCATTTGCAGAACCTTCCCATCCTGCTAATATGTAAGTGAACAACTTGTTTGGAGTACAAGCCGCTAAAACATTTTGTGTAACACCTTTTCGACTACCGAATCGTGGTTGAAGACTAGCAGGTAGCATAGCTTCAACATGTGTCCCATTTATCATACCAATACAATCCTAGAGAATAAAAAATTACTATTGATTATTTTTTATTAAATTAAATAAACGTGCTTTTAATCACAAATTAAGGAGAGAATACCTTGAAATAAAGATAGTATAGAGGGTTGCTAAGGATCTCCTGTGAAACCTCATTCCGTCTTGTCTCAACAGACGTGGTCATATGTGGCAAATTCCTTCTAACACTTTGTTGAAATACTTACTCACAGTCTCGCCAGATCTAATAAAATGTGACCTAATACTTCGATTTTAGTTTTATGCCCCAATATATTCAAAGTCATAGCAAGTTGCTCCTCCACTGTGACATGTCTTGAGTCTCGCAATAAATCATTCCTCCTCATGATCTCTGCAAGCTTCATAAAAGCACCACTACGCAATATAACATAGTTCACACAACTATCACTAAATCCATTATATATCCGGTCCATGTGTTGTTTTCTATTTTTATATTGTATTATTTTTTCCTCACTAGGACCTGCACGTATAGACTACGTCTACTTTGCATTCTCCTCATGAATGTCATAACCATAACTAAAACAGATAGTGCAGCACCCGAACATATATTAACTACAGTCTCTTCGTCGAAATCACCATCCATCTAAAATACAAGCGTCATATTAAAGTAGATACCAACATTAAAGGCAAATGATATCAATGAAGAGTTGAACATGTCAGGTTACAATTAGTGTTGGATATCTTGACCCTAAGATATAATTTTAATGATAATAATTTATTTACTATGTGTATTATATGAGCACTAATATCTGTAGTCGAATAATTCCTTTAGTAGTCGACTATAAAATCCTCAGTCAAATATCCAAAAACTACATATGTACAGTGTAGTCGACTAATAAGCATAGTAGTCGACTACTGAGCTTGTTTCTTGACTTCACAGAGTCTGAATAGACTCAGTGTAGTCACTACTAAGCTTTGTAGTCGACTACTAAGACATTTATTCCAACTGCTTTGTAGTTGCACCTTATTTTCAGTTCTATGTTGATACAACAAAAGCTGAATTACTAACAAATTATATACATAACATATACATATATCCTGAGGCAAGTTTAGCTTAGACTTCATAAGCTCTCAAAATGTGAAAATTGGAGAAACCCATAAATAGGAAACGTTAAAATTGAACTTGGATCTCTTTGTGATGCTGAGACTTCAAGCTTAGACTTCAACCCGTAAAATAGGAAACGTTAACAACTAGCTTAGACTTCATAAGCTTAGACTTCAAGCTGAGTTACAGAGAGATCCATCATGCGAAACCCATAAGAAAAGGAAACGTTAAAATTGAACTTGGATCTCTTTGTGATGTTGCTACATGCGAAACCCATAAGAAATTTCCCATAAATTTGAAGAAAAGTCTTAAAATTTCACAAAAATCTCACATATAAATCCATAAAAAAAACCCATCAATAATTCCCTAGAAAGTAAATTAGGGCATAGAGATCCATGAATCTATGATTATATACGAGAATGGGCCAAAATTATGAAAAAAGTTAGAGCATTTCGGCTTTGTTCGTCTATGCGAAGCAGGAGGAGCAAGGGAATGAGGGAGGCGGGAGAGAGAGAGGGAGCGGTGACGGGATTGAGGAGGCAGGAACCTCCTCTTCACTTTCCGCGAGTATTCTGCAAAATCGGGGACTTAAGGGCAGAAAACAGATCGGCCCCAAATTTTCCTTTAAACGCCAGTTTTCTCCCTCTTTCCTTCTTTCGTTTTTGTGAACCAAACGTCAGAAGGTGAAGGGAAATACAAGAAATGGGCTGTCAGTTTTCCAAAACCCATTTTCTCCACTTTTTAGCCCAAACAAACAGCCCCTCGAAGGAAGCCTTGAAGACATTGACGTGACTCAGTCTTCTCTTATCTTGCTTTTTCTTGATTCCATGCCCATCAGATACCTGGTTTCATAGAGTGATACCGTTAAAAAAGAAATGACAAAGAGTAGATATATCATGAGGTTTTGAAATAGTACGACAAATGCAGATATTCAACATCATGATTTTAGTCAAGTTTGAAATTATCTTACGAAGAATTTAGAAACTTGAGCTTATATTTTTTTTTTAAAGTAGGGTAACTGTAATGACTTCAAATCAAGTAACAGAAACAAACCAAACCATTGTTGTGAAGGTACTAGTAACCTTGCCCCTTCACATCATTTGCATAAAAATAGCCTTCCAGCTTGTTTGATTGCTCATCATCAAAGCAACTATGAACAAATAACATTGAACACGATAAGTTCAGGGGGGAAAAACAATTCTCCGATACTTTAATAGTGCTGGAAATTCTTTGAAGAGGTGCGACGTATTCCTCTTTCAATAAATTGGTTAATAGATTGGCTATAGTGTCTTTTGGCTTGGATCACATCACTAACTCATGGATCAACCACAGAGCAGCTATATTCTCATTATTTGGAAGATGTTCAGGGTTATTTGATAGGGTTATAAGTCATTCTAAGTTATCAATGATGTTGGATCCTGAATAACCGATATGAACTAGTTCATGAAATCCAAATAAAAGAAATTTCTTTAGCACAGATTACTGATGATCATTGTTTCAAGCTTCTTTTAACATTTATTTCATTTAACCCTGGACAATTATTACTCTTTGTGACACTGAAATAAAACAGGTTGTTCTAGTTTCAATCCTCAAAACTCGAGACTTCCCTTTTCCAAACTTTACAAAGCCACCATCCGCCAAAAGTTCAGCCCTTCTTGGTTGAGGAGCTGTTTGGTTCCTTACAAGGGCAAGAAAAATTTGAGGCCTGTTTGTTTCCTTGCAGGAGCAAGAAAAGTCAGAAGAAATTAGGCATCCACAAAGTAAAACCGACTAACTGTCCCAAGATGTTATGTTATTAATGCCGACGAAACTCTAATAGAACTTAAAACTTTTAGCAGAGAGCATGATCTTCTAATGATCGATTATGGCTTTGCGGCAAGTTAAGGCTCACGGCCGTGGATTGCAGAGGGGTGTACAGTGTCAACATAGCCTTAGTTCCTCAGGAGTCCAACAATTTGGTGAAGGGTTAATGTAATATTATGATTAAAAAACAGCATCTAATTCAGATAGATATATTCGAACTGCGGTTCTTTAGAGCAAAACACTTCCCTAAATTTTCGCAACAATTTGTCCTAGTGTTGAGAACAAGTAGTACGTCAGTCTCTTTCCCCTTAGTGCATGTCCCTTGGTTGCTCAGAATTTTTTAACAGAAATTTAAGACCTAAAAGGCACCCGCTATGAAGAAAGAACCCAAAAATAACTGAACTGTATCATATCTCTTCCTTTAATGGACAAATAGTTATATGAGAACTAGAGAGTTTCAGAACATCATGAAACACTTAATAAACTAATAATAAACCGCAATGGATCTTTATTAACAGACAACTAACGTTCTTTTTTTCCTTTTGGGTGGATGGGAGGTTAGTTAAACCCTGTCACAATATTCTAGTTAGAGCACAAAAAATGTTGACGGAGAGCGCAAAAAGAATTCAACAAAGGAACAGAGAATGCATTTGGATGGAAAACATGTATAATTCTCTACATCAGGGACTTCAGGTAAAGCATGGACCCGGAGGTAAATAAATGTTATTATTTACACTACTTCCTACACTTGCTATTCTCATAAATGCTATTCTCATAAATAACTGCAGGAAAACTTCTTAATAAAATAATAACTAAGAGAATGACAGAGATAATTTGTTTGTCCCATTTGCAGAACGTACCAATTCACTTGCTGGGGCCTCGACTTAGTATCTTAAGGAGATATAAGAAGCATAGTAAAAGCTGCATCAACATATATCAAGTAAGAAATTATAATGGAAAAACAGGAAGGAAAATTTTTAACAATAAGGAAGGCTGTCTTTCTGCCAATATTTCATTTGATGGATCACTTATTCTACAAAATAAAGAAAATGAATACCAATCAGTTGCCAATTAAACTAAGGAAGCGATTGAGGGTGGCCTGCACTTTAGCCCCTTAAAAAGAGGCTCTACCATACATAAGCAACATGTGGATGCCACAGTATCTGATGAAGATCCAACCACAATCAGCTAGTAGTGGGCATTTTTTCAAACTATTCTTAGAAAGGGAAAATTAATTAACAGACATGCTTACCTATTCTTAGATTGGGATTAAACCATAAAGCTTAACAATAAACAAGCATGTAGTGGGCATTTTTTCAAACTATTTATCAATGAACCATTCTAAAAATTTTTTACTTTCAACTATAGGCCAGGCTCAGTTAGTTCTGGCCCAGCTCTACAAATAATTATTGTTGCTTGTTTCAGGTCTTGATAGGCCTCAGTTATGGAACCTAACAGAGCATTGATTAGCTGCAAATACTGCTTCCACAAGACACAGTTTTTAATAAGTAGAAAACGAGTAATAAAGTGATCTCCGGAATAACATTTGGGGGGGTGGGGGTGGGGGGACCTTATCGTTGAGGTTCATTAAAAATACACAATCAACAATCAAACGGCCATCATGTTCATATCAATCAACCACCACATATATTCTTACAAGCAGTCTTAATTGCTCAGATGGAAATTTTAGTTGAGACAAGAAACTTACCTACCACATGATCCTGAGGTGCTTCTGGAATTGAACACAATTTAAACATTAAACCTGAGGTGTTCAATGTGTGAGAGTCCATATACTTCATTGCAAACTTAAAATCATCCAAGCCAAGACAGCGTGACAATATCTTTGTCCAATCAAAAGGTATTGTGACTGCAGTTTCACGTAATAATCCTCATTAAAGAAGAGCAAGACCCACTAACCTACTCAATAGTGGGACGACCCGATGCAACAAACTTACCTACCACATGATCCTTTTCCAAAAGTAATAGCCTAAACTTTCAACTCCCCCAACAGTGGAGGTTAGTCTCACATAACTGCCTTGTATTAATTAAATAGGTCTGTCTCATAGCAAATCATAACATTCTCTAATCTAATATGCACTAGTTCATCATCTTGGATACACGATGATTCAGTAACTACCATAGAAAGCATCCAAGCGTGTGAAGCCATCGAGTTTGATACCAAAATCCAAAAATTTGAGCTAAAAACAATTTGGGATGCATAGGATAGCGTCTCTTTATGGACGTCCTCTTATAAAAATATCTCCTTGAAGACATATAGCTAAAGGAGCCAAACAGTTGCCCACCACAGACATGCTCTGCTGAAACAGAAAATACAACTTGCAGGGTTAACAAAAGAGTTATGATCCAAACCAATTTAGCGGCCCAAAAGCCTAGCCGAGAGCAAGTCTATTAACCCGCTGAAGCAAGCAAGTCATCTTTGCCGACACGAAGTGCGAGAGTAGCCGACCCCTTATAAATCAAGACGACTCCTCAAGAGTCCACCTGCCTCATAATCGAGACGACTCCTCAGATAGTCGGCTCGACCATCTACTCGGCTGTCTACCCGGCCAGCAGCTCATTCGACTATTTGATCGGCAAGTCACGAGAACGACTCACAAGTCGACCCGACCCTGCTAAGATGATAAGATCCAACTAAGCTGCCTTCAAGATATACATCGATCAACACCAGTATTGATCGGTCCCATCAAGATCTTAACTCTAACAAATCTCGTGCATAAAACAGCTCACTCTGCTCCAGTATTGATCGGTCCCATCAAGATCTTAACTCTAACAAATCTCGTGCATAAAACAGCTCACTCTGCTCCCAAGTCGCTTCTGGGACATCTTCAAGACACCTTCTCCTGTGCCTGAATGACTTCCCCTCCAGTCGCCAGACGTCACCTGTAAATCAATGAGTGGCTAAACAGCCAGCCTATCTTCCGCCAGTCTTCGTCTGTCAGATCTGGGATATCTTCTCCTGTGCTCGAATGACTTCCCTTCCAATCACCAGTCTATATCTGTAAAGTGAAGGATGACTCAGCAGCCTGTCCGCTCACCCCCAAACCGCCCTCCTATACGTAGTCAGAACCAAAGATCAGAATCTCGGAGGAAGAAGACTACAAAAAGAGGTAAGGAGGGTAAGGAAAAGGGGGCTGG
>NC_033797.1:11932262-11967082 GCF_001876935.1 Asparagus officinalis
TTTTGCAAGATTTCCACAAGGGCTAGTCCAAAATCTACTAGAAAAGACCCACACAAACAGGCCCAGCTAAGATTTACTATGCATATCTCACCGCTACAGACCACGTGTCTCCGATCAGTTCAGCCTGCATCGATCTAGCGGCGCGCATCAAATGCGCGTGATTTCAGCTGCAAGCGGACCCCCACCTCACATGGGTGGGCCGTTGAAGGGAGAGAGAAAAACAGGCAGGGGACCGCGGGAGGATATTTCAGCCAATAATTGCGTGCCACGTGGCACATGGAGTGCAGAAAAAGCGGTACAAATACAGAGTCCTATACCTGTATGTGTACAGAGTGTTTTATGAGTGTTTTAACTTTTCTATGGCCCCAGATTGTGCCACATGTCATAACCCTAAGTAGATTAGGGTTAGCAAAGCCTAGTTAAAGGCTGTTAATGATGGCAGTGTGTGTGATTAACGAAAAAAGAGAGCAGAATACAGCATAATTCGCAGATACTCCTCCTTGCGTAGGCTTCATTCAAAAATTCGTAGAAATTCACAGAAATCTCTGTTTTGCAATCCGTCAGAAGCCGTACGAAGTAGACTCAGAGCTGGACACGTCAATACTAGTTTTATAGTGAGTGCTAGTTCAAAAAATTACATATCGAAGTGACAAACACAACAGAATATGCAGATCCTCCTCTTTGCACAAACTTCGCTCAAAAATTCATAGAAATTTATAGAAATCTCCGTTTTGTAATCCGTCAGAAACTGTACGAAGTAGACTCAGAACTGGACGCGTAATACTAGTTTTACAATGAGTACTACTTCAGAAAATTCCAGACCGACGCAACAAAGACAACATTGAGCTTCTCTAAACTTTGTTCGACAAAGACAACATTGAGCTTCTCTAAACTTTGTTCGTTTATTTTTATTCGTTGTCGATCTGTATTGTCTTTTACACTTATTTTGGACTCTAGATTTTTTTAGGTTGGGTTGCGGACTACGGGGTTGTAGTTCGTGGGAATTGTTAGTAGATTTAGTTTACATAGTGGCGGTAACCAACGAATCGTGTTGGGGAGGACGATTGCGGTGGGTAGCCAATCTTACTGGTTGTAAGGAGTTGTCAAACTATTTTGCTAGTGATTTTGGTTGTAGGATGTAGGCGTGGAGGCCAAACCTGGGTACATCTGTGTGTGCTTTACATTCTGCATTACTTTTTACAAATTATAACTACATGCATTTGTGATTTGATATATCTGCATGGTTGTTTGGTTGTTTGGCTAAATTAAAAATTTATAAATTAGTCATAGCCTATTCACCCCCCCCTCTAGGCTATTCCTCGAACCAACAGTTGGAGATAGCGGAATACACTTTGAAAGTATCTTAAATATTTAGGGCTAAAGTAGTCATTTTCTTGGTCAAACTATGTGGCTTATAAGCCACTAAAAAAATAAGCTGGGTTATGGCAGCTTATTTTCAGACTTATAAGCCAGAATAAACTAGTTATCAAACATGTCTCAGCAACTTATAAGCCACTTGACTAGTTCCCAAACATGCTCTACAATTCGCCAATCAGAAGTCACAACTTGCAACTGAGGAGTTTAGTGAGTTGCGATTACAGAAGCAGAGAGCAAAGTAGATTTCAAATTTTATGGGAAATAATTGACGGAAAATTAGAGATTGGGTAATGAGTTCTAGATAAACATGCCGACGTTTGTCCCATTTAGGCGTTTAATAATCAAGGGTCAGCAAGGCCAAATTGGGCCAAATTGGGTGGGGACTGTTTGCGTCGAAAATTGTTGTTTTCATTGCTATCGAATCTATTACAACTTTAGTCATTACAATAAACTCGAATAAAATAAAAAGTTGATCTTTTTATAAGATCTCCTTACACAATGAAAATAAAACAAGTTTACAACTTTATCAAAACAAACGCAGGGAGATCGTTTATCGGTCTTCTGCTTGCATGGGATCTTTGCCTGTGCCGGGGTTTATCCGTGGATCGCCTCAGATCTGGATCCGGTTGATGGAAAATTCGGCAGAGCTTCGCCTTCACCGAGGAAGTATTTGATTTGAAGCGCTGAGATCGACCAAGCGAAATCAGGGCTCTTCTTGAGATCAAGACAAAGCCTGATCTCAAGGAACGGAGGAAACGGGCTTCGGATCTCTCGAACTCTCCTTTATGCTGAAGAACTCGCCAAGATCTGTCAATCCTCGCTGAAATTCGTGCTCCTTTGACTCCTTAATCCGGCAACACTTCGTCCTCTTGATAATAACTCCCCCCAGAAAATAGAGGCCTTTGGCTCATATTTATAGGCCTCGAATGCGGTTATTTGGATGAGAACAAGTGATTTGGCTCTATCTTCAGTCAACAACAGCCTAACCACGTTTAGGGATGATCTCAAGTCAGTTAAGAACCCCTGGAACCAACAAATCTCGAGAAAAACCATCAAAAACCGAACCGGGTCGAAACAGTGCGCGCAGGACAAGTCCGACCCGCGCGGCCGCGGGTCGGACTTTCTCCTTTTACTGTTTTCTTTCTTTCGGGACTTATTCTTGTCGCGTATTCGGTCGATTTGACTTGTATGCTTCGTCGCGAGACCGATCATCGAACGCGCGTTGGTTAATATACGCGTGCTGATCGATGCGCGCGGGCTGATTGACGTGCGCGCGTTGACCGACGCGCACGAGGTGGTTTGACGTGCACGCGTTTGACCGACGCGCACGGGTTGGTTTGACGTACGCGCGTTGACTGACGCGCACGGGCTGATTGACATGCGCGCGTTGACCGGCGCGCATTAGTTGAATTACGTGCGCGTGTTGACCGGCGCGCACGAGTTGGTTTGACGTGCACGCGTTTGACTGACGCGCACAAGATGATTTGACGTACGCGCGCTGACCGACGCGCACAGGCTGATTGATTCGCCGTTTCGCTTCGGGTACTTGTCGGCGTTAGATAACCCTCTTAGACTCGGATAATGATGTTTGTCGTCTTCTCTCAGTCTCGAGCTGTGTGCGGACACCTATAGGCATTTTTAGATGCCTACAGATACCCCCTCCAAAGTATTTCAGACTCATTCTTTTATAAAGTAGTCTGGAATGCTTTGGATATGATTGGTCCCCGCCTTTAGTCGGTGTCAAAGGACCTGTGAACTGTTAGTCTGGAATGCTTTGGATATGATTGGTCCCCGCCTTTAGTCGGTGTCAAAGGACCTGTGAACTGTTTTAATTCTTGACTTCTTCAGCCTTCAGTCTATCCAGTGTTTTGTTGAATAGATGAAGTTCTTCCGGCGCTGCGTTTATCGTCTGACCGTTGTCGAAGTCTCGAATCAGAATTGGTGAGTTACTTTCTGAACTTAGCTCGTGCCATTGAGTCGACTTTGAACTGATCCTCTCCGTCGGGAATTCATATCTGATTATAACTAAAATCTTTGGAGTCACCTTTTGCCTTATTTTGGCGAAATTGCTGATGCGTTGACCGGCATCGATCTTTACTGTAACGCGTTGACCGGCGTTAACACAGTTTATACTCGTACGTTTGCTGGAGTCTACATAGTTTAAGCTCTTAAGGCATTGGAGCATGACGGTCCCGAATGTTGGGCTGTAGGACCACTCAAATTTGTTAGATGTCCAAGTCACGAGACCAACTAATGGGGCTGGTGCATCAGTGACTTTCGCATATATAGGATTTTTGGTAAATCCTCAGCCATCAACGGGTTTGATAAGCCTTTACCGACTACCGTTTGAGTCGGGCTAGCATGCGGATTGTTTAAGTCTGTTCCGCATGTGACGTTGTGCTAAAGGAATAAACTTCCTTAGACTTGATGCTACGATATTGAATACGTAGACTTCGCCATTTTTACGGGAATAGGCTACCCGACAACGTGTGTTAGACGCTGACCTATCCCTACTCAGGCTTCGGGATAAAAGTCCCCAGATTGGAATTCTGGTGTCTTCTTCAATCGGTGAAAGATTAAACCGGCAACGCGAGTTAGGTGTTGACTTATCCCTACTTAGGGTTCGGGATAAAATTCCCCATGCGTGTGAGGCGCGGATTTTGGCGTTATTAATAACGGCCTGCCACAATGTCGAATATGTGGGCTTTTGTCCTTTTCACGGCAAAAGACTAACCGGCAACACGTGTTAGGCGTTGACTTATCCCTACTTAGGGTTCGGGATAAAATTCCCCGCGCGTGTGAAGCACGGATTTTGGCGTTATGAATAACACGAACCACCCAGCAACGCGGGTTAAGCGCTGACTTATCCCTACTTAGGCTTCGGGATAAAATACCCCAGACTGGATTCTGGTGTTTTTTTCAATCGGTGAAAGACTAAACCGGCAACGCGTGTTAGGCGTTGACTTATCCCTGCTCAGGATTCGGGATAAAATTCCCCGTGCCTGTGAGGTACGGATTTTAGGAGTTGAAAAAGTGGTGTCTTTTCTTGGGGCAAAGACGTACTCGAAATGGAAGAGGAAGAATTTTATATTCTATCTCCCAACACCGAAGAGGAAGAATTTTATATTCTATCTCCAGTTGGAAAGGAGACTCAAGGTAGGATCTCCACCCCCAGAATCCGAAAATACGAAACTAGGAGTGTGATCTCCACTCCGAGAATCGAAAAGATTCGAAGAACCCTAACTGTCGGAAGGTTTGATTACCGAACTAAAGATAAATTTCTCGTTTATCGAGAGTGAATTAAGGTTTGATTACCGAACTAAAGATAAATTTCTCGTTTATCGAGAGTGAATTGTGGTTTTGATCCTAACTGTAGGAAGGTTTGACCATGCGGGAGTTTGAGATGACCCTAACTGTAGGAAGGTTTGATCACTCGATTTGAAAGTGGACATCTCGTTCATTGGAGGAATCAAGAGGGGATTTTGGATTTGGCCCTAACTGTAAGAATGTTTGACCAGGTAGACATTGGGAGTGGGAGTACAAATCAAAGTGGGAGTGTTGACTTGTACCGATTACTCAACGGGGATTCTTGGTGTCAAGTGATAAATACTTAACACGGAGGGGTTTGACAATCGTCAATGTTAAGTGCACAAACGCGTCAAAAATTTAAATAGATTCAATCGAAAGGAATTTTGATGGTCCCACCGTCAATTAGTCTGATTGATGGGGGATTTTGTGGTGGAAGACTGTGAGTCGTCAAACACCAATGGAAGTTTTGTGAGGGAAGATTGATCCAACGAAGTGATCGAATCTCATCTCAACAAAAGAGTGTTCGGAAATCACAGTGGGGGTTTAGTGTTTATCACTTCGTTTGTAATGATCGGGTTATCCCTAAGAAAATTACATATAGTATTCTTCCGGGAACTTCCCGTTACATGAATCATCCACCCCCAGCTTCTTCGCGAAACTGGGTTTATCATTGCATTCGGGTTACATGATCAGGTTATCCTTAAGAATATTACATATAACAATTCTCCAGGAACTTCCCGTCCACGGTAGGAAACAGTTTAGACTCATATACCAATTGGAGTATCAGGGAGCAGTTTAACCTCTTATACCGGTCGGAGGATTAAGAAGCAGTTTATACTCTTATACTTGTCGGAGTGTTCATTTGTCTCAATTGAGCGATATAACGCCGGCTTCAACCAAGGTTTGGATGCTATTTTTGAGTGCAAAGCAATCCTTGGTGGGATGAAAGATCCTCCTATGGTACGCACAGTATTTCGGATCCGCAGTGTTGTCAGCTTCCTCCTGATTTACGATAGGTGGCAGCTTGATCTTGTTGTTTTCAAGGAGAGATTCGAAAATGGCTGGAACATCTTCATCCTTGAAGGAGTACTCTTTTTGGGGTCTTAAACCCGAAGTCTTCTGCTGTCTTCGGGGTTGCTGTTGCGACGTCTGATTGGCGTCAACAGCTGCTTTTACCACGGGAGGCGAAGTTTGAGTTCGGAAGATTCGCCGTCGGTTGGCTCCTCTCGGCTTTCTTCCTTCGGAGGAAGCGTTCGGCCCGCTCTCCGCGCGTCTTCAACTCTTTCCAAGTGTTGGACGGTGCGACTCCCATAACTTCTAATATCTCAATAGATAGGTTGTTATGACATGTCTGGAGGATGAAGTCCTCCGTGATCGGATCTCGGCAGTTCATTGCTTTATTCCGAAAGCGCTTGACGAAGTCGTCGACTGTCTCGTCATCTTCTTGTTTCTCATCGAAAAGTGTCCTGATGGATACCTCGTCGTCGTCATCAAAGAAGTTACCAAGGAATGAGTTCTCCATATCGTCCCAGTTGTTAATACTTCCGGGCTTGAGACGGCGGTACCAATCGAAGGCCGGCCCGCGAAGGGTGCCAACGAATGACCGAACCATCAAGGATTCATTGTCGGCGATCATACCTAAGTGGGACTTGAAGTAGATCAGATGTTGAGTGGGTGAACCCTTCCCGTCTAACGGCTTGAAGTTAATCAGGTTGAACTTCGTCGGATACGGGATCGAATCCCATTCTCTTGGATAGGGACATGGAATGCCGGTCCTTTTCACCTCTCGAGCAGACATTAGAGCGTTGATTTTGCTCTCGAGACCTTTCATTTTCTCATCCTCACTCGTGTCGGGCCTCGGACGATTTGAAAGAGGAATAACACGGCCACCCCCGGCATTGTCATCTTCGGTGGAACCACCCCTAGCGTTGTTATCTTTAGTGGAGTCACCCCCAGTGTTTTGGTCAACGTGAGGGTTATCAAGATTGAGACGTTCATCTACATCTGAATCGCTATTTGCTTGGTTAGCAGTGTTGCGACGGCTGGATTCACCAATTTGATTCGACAAAGCTCGGATTTGTTGGTCATGTTCTTCCCTCATCCGCCGCATAGCCGTTTCTATTTCGAACTTGAATGCCTCTTTCTGCTTGGTTAGAGCATCCTCGAGAATTTTGGCGATCTGCTCAGTGTTGATCATGAACACTTCGTGAGATTGTCCCGGACTGGATACCGTATTATCAGAAGCGATTGCCGAGTTAGCATCTGATGCTTCATCATCCGATGATAAACCTCTCTGCATTCTCTGGTAGTCCCTACGTCTAGTGGTCCCTACGCGTAGCCGAGTCAGACGATGCGATACGAGAGGGTCAGAACTAGAAGGTCGAATCGACTTTCCCTTATCAGCCATGTTAATTGTGACTTTTGGAAGTTCGTTATCATGAACAGCCGATCGCTTCTTACGGAGACGCTTTGATTTGGACTTAGCTATTCCGTTGGAGATCCTCCCAAATACCGAGACCCTCTGTGGAGCGGTCTTGGGGCAACTACATGCTGATAATACTGTCCTGATTATCTTAGCGCACGGGCAGTGAGACTCCAATTCCCGGGTACTTCTCTTCCGAGACTTGTTCATACCCTCAGCCCGATAGTACAACTCATCGACGTTGCCATCGGAGTAACCTATCAACTGTTTACATGAATCCTCAGGTATAATGCGTTCGTTTATCTTACGCGTTTTCTTCTGAGTATGCAACTCCTTGTTGGCGTTCTCAAGAGTCACGCGTTTAGAGTCACGCATTTGTAAGCGTGAACTTTTGACGGGCTCTTGGACTTTAATACACACCCCCAGGCGGGTAAAAACTGGAGTTTTCCCTTTATACGAAGGCTTGAAATTGTTGCGAGGGCGTGTGCGACCCCCAGCTCGACGAGTCGCTCGGGGTTCAGTCACCGGACCCAAGCGTTCTTCGATCAGAACTTTGCCTCGATCCTCGTGCAAAGGACCCAGGCGATCAACTATCCTCACCTTGAATCGGGACAAATCCATGTTGTCGTGAGGCTCCACTAGAGGTACGGAACTCAAAGGGATCGACGTAATCGGTGCAGAACGTCTTCTGTCTCGACCCTGACACAGGTCAGATTTAAGTGACCGATGGGTTGGAGGGTCGGATTCAAGTGACCCGCGATTTGGAAGGTCGGATCCAAGTGACAAAGATTTCTATCCGCTAGTTCATGGCAATTTTCAAAGCTTGACGTGTTAAGTCCTGATCACTTAACATCAAAATCCTCCATCGAGTGGCTAGTACAAACCAGTATTTCTACTGCTACTTGTATTCCACTCCCTTTGCTTTCAGGTCAAACCTATAAAAGTTAGGGCCAAAGCCAGATTCCCCTCTTCATTCCTTCTATGAACGAGAGGTCCACTTTTAAATTGAGCAATCAAACTTATAAAAGTTAGGATTGTCTCCAACTTCACTTAGTCAAACCTGCAGATAGTTAGGACTAAGATTGAGTTATCCCTTTCGATAAACGAAAGACTTCCATCTCTTCCTTTTCAGCCAAACCTATAAAAGTTAGGGTCAAAATTGGAATTTCTCCTTAATAAATGAGGAACTCTTTTCTTGGATCAAGCAACCAATCCTATAAAAGTTAGGGTCGTTTGAATCTCTCCGATTCTCGGAGTGGAGATCCCACTCTTAGTTTCATCTTTCCGGATTCTGGGAGTGGAGATCCCACCTCGAGTTTCCTTTCCAACTGAAGATAGAATATAAAATTCTTCTTCTTCAGTGCTGAGAGATAGAATATAAAATTCTTCCTCTCTCATTTCGGGTTCGTCTTTACCCCAAAAGAAGACAACATTTTTTCAACTCCCACTGTGGTCGCCAATTTGTTTGCGTCGAAAATTGTTGTTTTCATTGCTATCGAATCTATTACAACTTTAGTCATTACAATAAACTCGAATAAAATAAAAAGTTGATCTTTTTATAAGATCTCCTTGCACAATGAAAATAAAACAAGTTTACAACTTTATCAAAACAAACGCAGGGAGATCGTTTATCGGTCTTCTGCTTGCGTGGGATCTTTGCCTGTGCCAGGGTTTATCCGTGGACCGCCTCAGATCTGGATCCGGTTGATGGAAAATTTGGCAGAGCTTCGCCTTCGCCGAGGAAGTATTTGATTTGAAGCGCTGAGATCGACCAAGCGAAATCAGGGCTCTTCTCGAGATCAAGACAAAGCCTGATCTCAAGGAACGGAGGAAACAGGCTTCGGATCTCTCGAACTCTCCTTTATGCTGAAGAACTCGCCAAGATCTGTCAATCCTCGCTGAAATTCGTGCTCCTTTGACTCCTCAATCCGGCAGCACTTCGTCCTCTTGATAATAACTCCCCCCAGAAAATAGAGGCCTTTGGCTCATATTTATAGGCCTCGAATGCGGTTATTTGGATGAGAACAAGTGATTTGGCTCTATCTTCAGTCAACAACAGCCTAACCACGTTTAGGGATGATCTCAAGTCAGTTAAGAACCCCTGGAACCGATAAACCCTGCGAAAAACCACTTTAAAACCGTCAAAACGCGTTTCGAGTGTAAAACTGCGCGGCAGATTGGTCTGACCCGCGCTTGCGCGGGTCGGATGGTCGGAATCATCCGACCCACGTTTGCGCGGGTCGGAATCATCCGACCCGCGCTTGCGCGGGTCGGATCGTACCGTCCTGCGCTCGCGCGGGTTCGCCGACTTTTCTCCTTTTACTGTTTTCTTTTTTCCGGGACTTATTCTTGTCGCGTATTCAGTCGATTTGACTTGTATGCTTCGTCACGAGACCGATCATCGAACGCGCGTTGGTTAATATACGCGTGCTGATCGATGCGTGTGGGCTGATTGACGTGCGCGCGTTGACCGGCGCGCACGAGGTGGTTTGACGTGCACGCGTTTGACCGACGGGGCTGATTGACGTGCGCGCGTTGACCGGCGCGCACGAGGTGGTTTGACGTGCACGCGTTTGACCGACGCGCACGGGTTGGTTTGACGTACGCGCGTTGACTGACGCGCACGGGCTGATTGACATGCGCGTGTTGACCGGCGCGCACGAGTTGATTGATGTGCGCGTGTTGACCGGCACGCACGAGTTGGTTTGACGTGCACGCGTTTGACTGACGCGCACGAGATGATTTGACGTACGCGCGCTGACCGACGCGCACAGGATGATTGATTCGCCGTTTCGCTTTGGGTACTTTTCGGCGTTAGATAACCCTCTTAGACTCGGATAATGATGTTCGTCGTCTTCTCTCAGTCTCGAGCTGTGTACGGACACCTATAGGCATTTTTAGACGCCTACAGGGACAAGTGAATATATTGAACCTAATACTAATATATTTCTTCAGGGTCAGTGGGTGCAATTGACCCCATTACCCACATTTTAGATCCCCACTGTTTATAAGATCCATAAAGGATGGAGTTAATTACATAATTCATGTAATATATGAAAGTTATGGATGCAACCTGGTCTGGCTGAATCTAGCCGTACCCGAGCTAGCCAACCTTAAGGTAGGTTCAGACCTGATCTTTGCTCAGCGTGGGTGGTTACGTGGTTGCAACTATGGTTTAACCCACATGCAAATAAAATACATAGTGCATCTATATAATATTATTTGATTGGTTGCCTACAAAAGAGACCTTCCAAATTTAAATTGGTTGTCTACAAAGGAGACCATCCAAATTTACATGACCATTTTCTAGTACCACCTCTTAAACATATCATTTTGATATTTAATATATATATATATATATATATATATATATATATATATATATATATTATTATATATATTCTATTATATATATATATATATATATATATATATATATATATATATATAGGAATATGGGTATATATATATAGGTAATATGGGTATAGCTTGGGCCAAGGATCTTAGTAGTGATGTGGACAAGCATCTTGTCCATGAATCACATCATTAAAAGTTGGTGAGGTCCATCTTCAAGTGTGATGTATGAACAAGATGTGTCCACATCACTAACCAGGATCTTGGTACCAAGTATAACACACCCCCATTTTTCCTCATATATATATATA
Source organism: Asparagus officinalis (assembly GCF_001876935.1). Lineage (NCBI taxonomy): Eukaryota > Viridiplantae > Streptophyta > Magnoliopsida > Asparagales > Asparagaceae > Asparagus > Asparagus officinalis. The sequence goes on from NC_033797.1 coordinate 11,943,036, forward strand.
TATATATATATATATATATATTATGATATTTATATATATATATATATATAAATATTTAGCACATGTGGCTTTAAAATATTACAAGTTGCATTCTTAGCTAAACTTGTAATTAATTATGTAATAAACAAATGCCAGTGATATAATATGATATATGAATATCCATCATAATGGGCAATAAAAGAGATAATCTTTCCATTTGAAGATTTAAAATTAATGCCTGCCATATTAAAACTAATATTTAAATGTATGGCATTTTTATCAGACATGTACTAACATGATGTAGCGCTGACTTTAGCAATCTGAAGCTTGAAATTTATCTCAGAATGTAAGATAATCCCTCTATAGGTCCACAAAGAAAAAACCATAATAGGTATACTACTGTAGACAACTGCCACATAAGTTACTGAACAAATTTGCGATTGCATTTTTGGCCCACCTTCTGTCTAAGCTTGTTAGATGCATAAACAATCCAATGTATGAAATTATCGCATAATAAAGGGCTATGCTGATAGATTAAAGAAATGAAAAGTTATTAAACATGATAGATAGTATTTCAAGCATACTATTTTGTTCTGCTATTAGATGATGGCAGGAAGCAATAAAAAAGAATTTGAAAACTAAACATCCATATGAATGTGACATCAAAATCGTAAAATTACTTTGTTGTTATAGTTAATAGTCTTACATAAGACGGCTTTCTGATTGTTTTCACTAATTAACTATTTAAGATACAACTGTTGATTATTTTATATTATTTATTTATTTGAAAGCTATGAGATGGCATTTAGATTTTGTTTTGTATAGCTTTTTGTTTTGAGCAAGATGAACTTTGACTCTCTACTTTGGACAACGGATTTTTGAAGAGCGTACTCATCGTACATTACTGTGCTCAGATTATGCTTTAAATCTTTACTATTTATTTGGTTAAGCAACATATATATATATATTATATCATATATATATATATATATATTATATATATATATATATATAATATAATATATATAGTATATATATATATATATATATATATATATATGCTTCATTTACCAAAAACAACCTATACATTCCAGAGAGAACTTACTATCTCATATTATAAAAGCTGTACTTAACGTGTATAAAAGCATGAGGCAACGAAACAAATCTTTTCATGCAAAATTATCATCCATAGCATGTACAATAAAATCACAGCGTGTCAAAGATACTCAGACTAAGAGACAGAGAATTAGGATGCAAAATTCTAAAGTCCATGAATAATTTATAGCAATTAATCAATTACAAGTTACAATTAATTGTAATTAACTCTTAAAATTAATTAGCAGTAATAGATTACAAATAAACATCAATTAAATAAATGTAATAATTAACAGTAATTAAAGCAATTAATTACAACAATTAATTAAATTAACAGAAATACTTAATTACAAATTTTGGATGAACAGTAACCGAATTTTTTTTCAATTTTTTTTATAAAAATAAAAATTTTCGGATTTAATACTAAATATATTATCAATCTTCTAGATTGTTGGAAATTTATCAAAACAAATGTTATAACATGCGAATTAAATAAGAAATTAAATCTAAAGATAAATTTTGAGTTTTATTCTTAAACAATGTTTAAGAAATATTACACATGTGATGATGACAAGCGGGCAACAAGCTGCGCCACTAATCCTTTCTGAATTGCAAAACCCAACCTACAAAGCAAGTACTCAGCGGACCCTGCTGTCGCTACATTCTTATTCATGAATTTCTGTACCCTCCTGAGAAACTCCACCGCATCAGTTACAAGGAAACCAAACGTATCGAAAGCGAACGGGATGAAGTTGTGGTGGTTGTCCTTGCAAGCTTGATCATGTTTGCCCACCTTTGCCTCTGCTTCTCTATCCGCTACATGTCCAACCTTGAACTCTCCATTACCAAACCCCACCAACGGAGATACCCCTGTGAGATCAACACAAGCGTGCTCCCCCCCACTCCAATTGTAGATAAGAACGTCTGTCGGCCTTATAGTAGATCTAGCCTCTCCAGGAGGAGTGAGGAAGTTGACCGGCGCTTCCTTCTTTGATGGGATCCCTGCTCTTTGAAGGATGTTATACAAGACATCTCTGACTAAGTCGTGCCTGTACTTGAACCCCGGCTGCTTCTGACAGTGGATGGCATGCTCTCCAAAAACATTGTCCCCTCCACGAACAAAGGAACCAACAACCTGTACCTGAGGATGGCCTGGTACTCCCCCGGAGTCATACGCTATCCCAATCCCTCAATAGGCGTGGCCAACAAGAAATCCTAGGGGTGCTTTGCCCGCAGGCACTCAACAATCGCAACCTGCCTCTCTGACAGGTCAAACTCCGTCGATAGATCTCTACAAACGCCACCATAAAAGATGTCTGCCAAGTAATGCATTGGTTTTTGGGGGACAGACGCTTTAGTGGTGATTTGAAGAAGGTCAACCTCAGGTAGCTTGGCTTGAAGAAAGGCCCGGGCGGAAGTAAAATGCCCACCTAAAGAAACCTCACCACAACCGAGCTCGATGTGGTGAATCCGAGAGGCCACAAAGGAAAACTGTATAGCATCTGCCGCTGCATAGACCCCCAACCCGCCCGCCTTGATAGGTAAAGAGGTCCAACGCTTTCATTAACTGAGTCGCCTTTGCCACCCTCTTCGCTGCTAACCCACCAACAAACCCCTCGTCCATGCTAACTGCTCCACCTAAAAGCCTTACTCCATCACGAGGACGACTGATATCCAAGGGAAAAAGCCCCTCCAGCAAACTCCTAGGATCCGGTGAGGGCCAGAATAATTCAGTTTTGGTGACATTGAGGTCCAACCCGAGCCTTGGGCCTTCGGTCTCGATCACCTTATATGCCTTAGTAATCTCCAAAGTATCCTCGACCAAGGACCCATCGTCCAAGTACCAAGCATGAAGAGCCAACTTGCACTCTTCCTGCACTCGAAGAATCAACGGGTGAAGCGTGAGCGCGAACAACAGAGGCCCTAGCGGATCCCCCTGCTGGATCCCCCGAGCTGACCAAATGAAATCCACCCCCAAATACAGTCTAGCAGGCTGCACATATAGAAATTCCACCCAAGGAGAGATCGCCGAACACTTAAGGCGCACTTCCCGCAACATACTACTCCTGTCGACCAAGTTAAATGCATTCCGGAAGTCGACCAAAAGCATGGAGAGCGAGTCCTCCGCATGGTGGACATCAACGAACCTATTAACCACATGCAAAATTGCTTCTGCCCCTCCTGAGACTCCCACCCCAAACTGAAAATCTCCCAAATAACTCGCCATGTCCTTCCCCACCTTCTTCATGGCCACTTTAGAGACGAGACGCCTCCAAATGGTACCTACCGCAATCGGCCTAATGCCTCCATCACTCTTCAACAACGGAGTGAGGGGAGCACTAGCAATAAACTCCGTCAAGGAGGCCGGACAACGCCCTTGCAACCACAAATTAACCACTAGGGTGAGAGCCGCTAGGAGGTCGTTAGCAATAGTGGACTCCGAACCACAAAGTGCATCTAACAAGTGCTGGGCTCGAAGGCCATCACAGCCACAAGAGGTCCCCTTAGGGATGGACCACATGCAATAGAGAACCTCCGTATAGTCCACTAAGAGCGGCTCTTGGCCATACCCAAAAGCTAGCAACACCGGAGGAGGCGCCGAAGGGTGTTTGTCCTCAAGGGACTGACGCGTCTGCGGAGTGTCCGGAGCAACCCCCGAGGACGTGAGTACCTTCACAACCGCTAAATAGTGCCCATCCGATATCTTCCTCAAATACTGTTTAACATTGTTAGTAGTTGGGCGAGCACCGGGGTCGTCAATTCGGGCAGAGGGGGGGGAGAAGGGAGCTCTCTAAACATAGTGTCAAGGAGTTTTTGGGGGCCTCCAACCTCACCCCAGGTGGACAATGCCTCTAAGATATGTCGTTGTTGAAGAGCCTTTCTGTTGTCTGACCTTGAACTCTTGTGATCATGGGTTTTAATAACCCTTAAAGTGCAACACGGCAAGATCAAAAGCCGTACACATGCGTCACAAGATCGTGGGTTAGAGGATACCCCAAAGAGCGAGGCTTTAAGGGCAGCCGAGAACGCCAACCTACAAGATGGGGGAACACTTTTAACCATTCAAAAACCCCAATTAAACACCCTTTCGACTGTACTACTGTCGAGTTTACAATGCTATGGACCTAAGGAGGGGATAGGTGACACAGACTCGAGGGTAGGAGAGGCACAAGGCCGAGTGATACCCACAATGGCACACCTCGCATTGCCCCCATTGTCCTCTGAAGTTGATGGAATAGACAGTCCCCTGTCATGCTAAATTAAATCAGTCGTGTAATCACTGCCCTAGAAGATTGCCCTAGAAGATTAAGAACCCGCCTATCGCCTGGCGCAAATGGTTCCCTCCCCCCTAACGGTAAAAGCCCGCAGAAACGGCCGGCCTCCGTACTTGGGCGAGAGTACAGAGCTTCAGCTCAGATGAAAAAGATTGCCCATAAAATTAATAACAAATTATAGAGGGAAAAACAATTTCTTTAAAAACCAAAGGGGAGGAGAAAACTTTAATTTTTTCTTTATTCTTGTATTCTGGAATGTGAATAAGGGGTGTGCATTTATAGGGTTGAGGGAGAGAGAATTCTTTTCTAATTTCCGATGTGGGACTAAAACACAAAGGCAAAATTACCTTTTCTTAATAAATATCGAACAGATTGTTGGGTTGAAACTAATCGCATCTTTGAGTCTAGCTCTCACCTCGTCTTAGTACAAAATCTTTCATTTCAATAATCATTTCATTGTAGTAAGGCGTCTATATTTATCAATTTAGAGTAGAGAATGTCAAAAATAATTTTTCCCCCTTTGAGCCAAGAATAGTTACTGATCTACACTGTAAAACCCCTTGATTATCAGAAGAGGCTGTCAATGGACATGCACGATTTCATTTTTAGAATGCTCCCATGTTGTTTGCTTAATTTATTGGTAAGTGTCTATCCTTGATCCTGGTCTTGCAGAATTCTCTCACTAGTTGTAATAGTATCAAATACTCCTACTCTCAACTAATTTTGTGCCTGGTCTTGCAGAATTCTCTCACTAGTTGTAATAGTATCAAATACTCCTACTCTCAACTAATTTTGTGCTGGTCACATGTTGTTAGGAGTTTTTGTTTTTGTTTTTTCCCCCCTCTGGTGACTGAATTTATTGCTAGAGAACAATATGCTAGTTTCTTGTTTAACAAAGTAAAGAGGCCCCTAATGTAGATAAATTGAGAGAAGTCATTCAAGTCCAAGTTCCAAGCAGATTGTGACGAAAGCTTCATTATTGTTGTAAACCTGAAGTTGATAATCTTCTTACAGAGTATCATTTACAGGACTTATCAAAACTTTGGAAGGCAAAACAAAAAGATACTAAAGCTGTTGGGGAAATCAATCGAGTTCTGTTTTTAATGTCTATACATTTTTTCTTTCTTGCAACCATGAACCTGACTTAAACTGCAAATAGTGCCGAAGGTAGAATTAATCCAGCAACCAATGTTTACCTTTCTGGATATTTACATTCAATTTTTTTGGCAACGTCCTGATACCCATCATACTCTAGAAAATGTTGGTCTTGATGTCTACATCTGACTACATATCATGCTTGGTTGCTCTTAATCAGTTAATCTTTTAAATTATTTCACCTAATTAATTTATGGGAAGGTTCACCTCAAGAACTGTAAACTGCTAAACTTGTACGAGTCTTTGGTTATGTGTCAAAACTTTGTATGACTATTTTTGCGACTAAGTTTTGAGCTTTTGCCTGGCTTGCTTGGTTTATTTTCGTTTCAAAATTACGTGATTCCCTATTAATTCCAGATTTGTCTTGATGCTGACATGTTTAAGTTGATTCAAATGGCAACAAAAGAATATGATTGTGATCAACCTGATGCTTCTACGATATTATACTTGAAGGATATCAGTTGAAGTAGCTGTTCATCCAAGTTAGTCTACAGATGTATAGTTCCATGGATAATTACCTTCCATTGAGGCTGCAGCTATCCATTGATCAAGACTAAAAGTTAGGTAGCGCGTTAAGAAAATTGGGGATTATGCCATTGCCATTAGCTACGTTTGTTGAAGAAATTTGGGCTATCTTTTGACACGGCCAAAAGTTAGAGGGGTTATGGGTGATATTATTAAACTTTAGGGCTCATCTCTAAAGGGGCCAAAGATGGGGGGTTATGTGAAATTTAACCATCTTTTGAGCGAAAATAATTGGAGACTTGGTGTCCAAGTTTGATGAATGAATGGCCGACTAATTTTTTCTATGACTTGTCCACATTCACGATGGGGATTTATTGCGGGGGCTAGTTTCTTATGGTATACAGAATTTCATGTGGTAGCATTTCAACCACAGGACGGTACCAAGAACGCGTCAAGAAGGTTATCAGCACTTTCCATTGACTTCACTTGCAGAATTTAAACAATTGTTCGGATCACTTTTTGCTTTATTCCGCCATTGTGGTCCCGTAGACTTATACCTTAATGTTCCTCCCACTTGTACCTCAATAATTGAGAGAGGGAGAATAGAAAAGTAGAAAAACCTACATAATGGAGTGCATTCATTTCTAAGTACCCAATCCTCATTAAACAAAGCAAACTAGAATTTTGGTTGTGAACTCTCTGAAATCTCCAATACTTGCACTACTCGCTTCTTTCTTGAGGAGATGGCCATGGTGCTGGATGCTTTAGCTGGAGCCACGGTCGGTAAGCTGGCTGAGGTTGTTGAGGAGAAGGTGGTAACTGTCCTGGGCGTGAAAGACGAGCTCAAGAGGCTGCAGCGGAGGATGGAGAGGATCAAGCATGTGCTTCATGATGCTGAGAGAAAGCGCATTCAATCAGAATCAGTTGCAGGGTGGGTGAGGGAGCTCAAAGATGTTATGTACGATGCCGATGACATAATCGACCGATGCAGGCACGAGGGTGGAAAATTGCTTGATGGCCAACCATCTACATCATCTGATCCATCAACGGTATGTTGTAGCCGTCCTCGCTTATTCTCTTGCTTTACTAGCATCCGTTTCCGGCATGAGATTGGTGATACGATTAAGAAATTAAATGAGAGATTGGAGGAGATATCTAGAGATATGCCACGCCTTAACCTAATGATAAGTGGGCTAGATACTCGAGTCACAACAGTGGACACTCGGCAGACCTCACCTATCATAGATAGGTCTGATATCGTGGGGAGGGGCATTGAACGTGCTACAGACGAACTGGTAGAGAGTATAGTTAAGGAAGATGAAAGAAAACTCCAAGTCTTTGCTATTGCCGGAATGGGCGGAATAGGAAAGACTACCCTGGCTAAAAATATCTTCAATCACCCAAGAGTAAAGTCTGAGTTCTCAACAAAGATATGGGTCTGCATACGAGTCACAACGGTGGACACTCGGCAGACCTCACCTATCATAGATAGGTCTGATATCGTGGGGAGGGGCATTGAACGTGCTACAGACGAACTGGTAGAGAGTATAGTTAAGGAAGATGAAAGAAAACTCCAAGTCTTTGCTATTGCCGGAATGGGCGGAATAGGAAAGACTACCCTGGCTAAAAATATCTTCAATCACCCAAGAGTAAAGTCTGAGTTCTCAACAAAGATATGGGTCTGCATATCACAAAATTTCTCAGAGACCTCTTTGCTCAAGGAGATAATAAAAGAAGCAGGAGGAGATCCCTGTAATTTGCAAACTAAAGCAGGACTCGAACCTCTACTGAAGGACGCAGTTTCAGGAAAGACTTTCATTTTGGTGTTAGATGATGTGTGGCGAGCAGATGTATGGACGCATTTACTACGCAATCCACTACAGAGCGCTGCTGTTGGCAGCCGAGTCCTAGTCACAACTAGACATGCGAATGTTGCTAGGCAGATGGGGGCGATGGATGCGCACATCCATCCCGTGGAAAAATTGCCGCCAGAATCTGGGTGGGAACTGCTCTGCAAGAGTTTATATGTCACCGGAGAGGAGGAGGAAATGAAGCGTCTGAGAGGTGTAGGGGCTCAAATTGTTGGAAAATGCGACGGTCTCCCTCTGGCAATTAAGAGCATTGCCGGTGTTTTAACAACAAAGGGGAGAAATCCGAGGGAGTGGGAAAAGGTTCTGAGAAAGGCTGCATGGTCTATGGGCAATCTACCTGAAGATTTGAGGGGGGCCTTGTACTTGAGTTATGAAGATCTACCCTCTAACCTGAAGCAATGTTTTCTTTATTGCTCTTTATTACCTGAGGATTATGTATTTAATCGTGCTGAGCTCGTGAGGCACTGGGCAGCTGAAGGATTTGCAGAAACGCAAGAGGATTCTTTCTCAGAACCAGCGGACGAGTGTTTTGAGGAGCTACTTAGAAGGCATCTTATCTATAAAGAAGAACGGCCTTATCAACGTTATAAGATGCACGATCTCTTGCGATCACTTGCTCAGTTTCTGTCGCGGGATGAAAGTTTTTGTGGAGAAGCACAGGAATTGACTACAGTGCCCGCCACGACGAAACTTCGACGTCTGTCACTTACCGGCGAAGGAGGAGTGTCAGACGAAGAAGGAGGACCAGCACTCACCCCTCAACCTTTACTTTCGCAGAGGAGCTTGAGAACCTTGTTGTTTCTAAGCAGCTCTTACAGTCTTGGGAGCGACGTGTTTTCTGGATTTCCACTTCTTCGGGTCCTGTCACTGAGTCAATCACGGATTGAGGATATTCCAGATGCTGTGGGAAATCTAATACACCTGAGGCTGTTGGATCTTAGCTTGACAAATATATCCAGCTTGCCGGAGTCAATCAGGAACCTTACAAATCTCCAGGTTCTAAATCTCGCTCACTGTAGGTCACTCCGCAGTCTCCCAGATTCTGTGGGAAATCTAATACACCTGAGGCTATTGATTCTTAGCCACACAGGAATATCCAGCTTGCCGGAGTCAATCAGGAACCTTACAGATCTCCAGGTTCTGGATCTCGCTTGCTGTTCTTCACTCCGCAGTCTCCCCAAAGGCATTACTCAACTGTGCAATTTAAGAGTTATTGAAGCATTGAGGGCTTCTAACCTGTCCTTTGTTCCATCTGGGATGGGAAGATTAGAGCGGTTAAATCACTTCAACGGCTTTGTTGTGGGAGGGGAGCAAGGCTGCAGCTTGGAAGATTTGAACCCTTTAGAGCAGCTGAGGGTGCTGGCCATGAGTAACCTAAAGGAGGCGGTGGTAGCGCAGGAGGGACGACGTGTGCTTCGGAATAAATGTCACCTCAAGAAATTAAGATTGGCATGCACTTATAAACTGTGGGCTGGTCCACCAGCTGCTGAGTACAGCGAAGGAGAGATCCGCAGAATTCAGGATGTGTTTGAGGAGCTGGCCCCACCGCCATGCCTGGAAGAATTAGACATCAACGATTACTTTGGTCTTCAGTTTCCAAGTTGGATGATGTCACCATCGCTGGGATCTCTTCTTCCCTGTCTCACAAGTTTGACCCTTTTTAGTTGCAGAAACGTCGTGCAGCTTCCTCCTCTCGGTCTATTGCCCGAATTGAGACGTCTTTCTATTGGGTATGCCGAAGCGGTTGTATCCTTTGGCTCGGAGGCTTATGGGAGCGGCTCTACACAGGCGCTCTTTCCAAAGCTTGAGTCTTTCTGCCTCCACGGAATGCCAAATTTGCAAGAGTGGTCATTTTGTAGAGAAGAGGAGATTACTGTGTTCCCAAATCTGGTGGAGCTGAATGTTTACTACTGCCCGGGATTGAAATCACTCCCTGGGGGCCTGAAGGGATCTCCCTTGAAGAAGTTGGACATCTACCACTGTCAAGGTCTGGAAAGGATCTCTCATCTTCCTGCACTAAGAGAGTTGAGCATCATCGGGGAATGCCCTCTATTGAAAAATGTGGAGAAACTGGATTCATTGGAGACGCTAGTTCTATATGAATGGGGGATGGATTTTCTCCCGGAGGGACTGCTGAGGCTGCTGCAAGACCGACAGCTACACCAGGATGATGATTTCACACTTGCATTGCATTCTCTAAGCGATGTTCTTTTCAGTAAGTGCGTTATGGGAGGCGAATACTGGCCGGTCATCCAAAACTTACCCAGAGTCGAAGCCGGTTGTGGAAATCTAAGATATCTAAGATACACCAAGGAACCCTATCACTACGAGACCAGTTAAAAGCGCTCTCTTTCTTGGTGTTTATTTCTTAGTAAACTCTTTTACCAGTGTTATTTGGATCATCCAAAGGATGTTGTATGTTCCTAGAATAAGTTGGGTAATACAAATGTCTGGGTTAGCCTTTTCCTTTGAGATTATGTCTTGACTAGGCATTTGCGAAGAGGAGGATTTTCTGTAGCTACTTTTATTCTCTTGATGATTTATAGAAAAGGTGATGTCTTGACTAATACTGTATAGCTATGTTTTATCAATTCTTATAGTGAATGTGATGCACGACTATTTACATTAAGTATTTTCTAATTTAGTATATTATATATCAGGAAATGACTTTTAGCTTTGACATCGTAGACAATTGTTTCTTTTGACAAAATGTAAATAAACTTGATGCATATAGAAGAGCTGCGTAGTTGGTATGAATCAACTACAAGTTCCCAGGATTTAATCGTGTAAGGGCCAGTATGAGGCGCACCATTTCCTGAAAGTCTCAAAGCCTGACCTCTGATTTTATGGCCATTAAACTCTAGAAAAATCAATTCACTAATTACTTTATTTACGTCACTTGTTATTTCTTTTCATATAAGCCTGCGTAGATGATTGGAACTTTGAGAAACTAGTTGAAGGTTTAAAATGAAAGTTTTAGATCAAAGAAGAATTGGAATAAATTTCATGTAGCACTGGTGGAGTCATCTTATTGGGTCTGTGTATTCAATCTTTTTGCTTGCATTTTTTTCCTGGCATGTGACAGTTTAGCTTTAACATGTTTAGTTTCAGACTATCTACCTGTCTATCCAAAAAAATTCATACAAACCCTTTGGTGAAAGCAACTGATTCTTGAGACATTGCACTTTGATTACTCATGCTCGTATTTCTTAAAGAAACAAGAGATCATGCATGACAATTTGTTCACACCACTATCTTGGAGAACTCTTCCATAAACCTAGTTTGAAAATGCTTCCATACATTACCCAAGGCATCAACTCAAAGATAGTTTAAATGTCGGTATATAGCATTTTAAGTGTATGATATTTCTAATTTGTTGTATCCTGCATATCGATCTAAAGCACTGTTAGTATGCAGAGATTGAGTTTATTGCACGTGTCTATACTTTTTACTTGCGGTTGAACTAATTCGCTTGTTCAGCATTCCGAGAGTTTCTTGCAGGTTGTGGAAACACCTTGACTAATTACCTGCTGCTCTTCGATCTTTTCCTCGTATCCAAAAGTTATTTAAACTAACTCTCTTACTACCTTAACGCTTATAGATCACTTAAATACACTTGTCTTTTGTGGACGATGGGATGATGACAATGGAGGGTTCAACATGCAGCGATCAAAACTGCAACACCGATTGCCTGAGCAAGGGGTTGGAAGGCGGAGCTTGCCATATCAACTTTGCTGATAAAAAATGCCCCTGCATAACATCAAAACCTGTTGAAGATCGAAGCACTGGTTCAGCATTCTTCTAGTGCTACTGTTTCGTTGGATTGTGCACTTTTTCAGCTTCGTTTCTCATCAATCAGAAAGAGGCATCTGGTACTATTTATCCGTTCAATTTATGTGTAAGTGAAGAGGAAATAGATGTAGGAAGTCATCTGTTAACGCATCTATAAGTTTTTTGTACTAGAATCTTACTGTCAGTATGACTGCCAAAGTATGCTTTTTGATTCGCGATCCATCCTCTCCATGAATGGGTACTTCAGTCTTCTTGTTTGAACTGAAATTTGGAAGGTGGCAGCTCTCTCATCCCTATATAACATCAGTTAGTTGATAAGGCATAAATCCCGGGTTGAACCCACAAGGGATTGATGAATTCTTTGGGGTTCTAGGCGATGAATTTGATGCCGTACTCTTGCCTTTGACCTTATCAAGTTCCTCACAATTGAAGTTGTCGGCCATACCTAGAAAATAGTTATAGAGAAATGCAAAAAATACACGTAAGTTGAGTAAAGAAAGTGTGTCCTAAGAGAAAATTTCGTACAGCACATAATAGTAGCATACAAATGTTTCTAAATTAACATTACATAGTTTTACACACGCCATCATAAAATGAAGCACATGAAAATAGAATAATTCATAACATAAGACAACATCACTATCACATTGCGTCACATGCCTATTTCATTAGTATTCCCTCCCTTACGTTTTTCGTAATAATCAACCCACATTTTCCAAGCTATTTGATCTCTACGATCCTTCCATACGTTTCTTGATTGTGTTTGCTCCCTTTGAGTTTGGGGTTGAGAAAAATCAATAATATTATTATCATCTTCATTAGCAACATCTCTTTCATCATCTTCGATGTCAACGGTCTCATTGAATATATCATCATCCGGGTCAACCATTGCAATATAATTGTGAAGAACTGTGCAAGCTAATACGATATTCACTTGCGCGCGAAAAGGGTAATGAGGCGTTGCGGTGAGAATTTTAAAACGATTCTTCAAACAACCAAATGCAGCTTTAATCTTAAACCTTAAAGAAGAATGTCTAAGATTGAATAATTCTCTTCTATTTTTAGGTGTTCTTCCTATTTGTTCCTTCAAATGGTAACGAACACCACGATACGGGGAGATGAAACCTGGCATGGTCGTGTATCCCGCATCACACAAGTAATACTTCCCTACAATTTGCATGACGTGAAAGTGTTTATTAGAATTTGTTAAAATTTTATTGAATATCATTTATTAATTGAAGTAATTACTTAAAATTGAAGATTTGATGAAACTACCGTCATATACTTTCAAACCATGAGGCTGGGGCTTAGTCAATGCATCTTGAAGGACTCTATAGTCATTTGCAGAACCTTCTCATCCTGCTAATATGTAAGTGAACAACTTGTTTGAAGTACAAGCCGCTACAACATTTTGTGTAACACCTTTTCGACTACCGAATCATGGTTGAAGACTAGCAGGTAGCATAGCTTCAACATGTGTCTCATCTATCATACCAATACAATCCTAGAGAATAAAAAATTACTATTGATTATTTTTTATTAAATTAAATAAACGTGTTTTTAATCACAAATTAAGGAGAGAATACCTTGAAATAAAGATAGTATAGAGGGTTGCTAAGGATCTCCTATGAAACTTCATTCCGTCTTGTCTCAACAAACGTGGCCATATGTGGCAAATTCCTTCTAACACTTTGTTGAAATACTTACTCACAGTCTCGCCAGATCTAATAAAATGTGACCTAATACTTCGATTTTTAGTTTTATGCCCCAATATATTCAAAGTCATAGCAAGTTGCTCCTCCACTGTGACATGTCTTGAGTCTCGCAATAAATCATTCCTCCTCATGATCTCTGCAAGCTTCATAAAAGCACCACTACGCAATATAACATAGTTCACACAACTATCACTAAATCCATTATATATCCGGTCCATGTGTTGTTTTTTATTTTTCTATTGTATTATTTTTTCCTCACTAGGACCTGCACGTATAGACTACGTCTACTTTGCATTCTCCTCATGAATGTCATAACCATAACTAAAACAGATAGTGCAGCACTCGAACATATATTAACTACAGTCTCTTCGTCAAAATCACCATCCATCTAAAATACAAGCGTCATATTAAAGTAGATACTAACATTAAAGGCAAATGATATCAATGAAGAGTTGAACATGTCAGGTTGCAATTAGTGTTGGATATCTTGACCCCAAGATATAATTTTAATGATAACAAATTATTTACTGTGTGTATTATATGAGCACTAATATCTGTAGTCGAATAATTCCTTTAGTAGTCGACTATAAAATCCTCAGTCAAATATCCAAAAACTACATATGTACAGTGTAGTCGACTAATAAGCATAGTAGTCGACTACTGAGCTTGTTTCTTGACTTCACAGAGTCTGAATAGACTCAGTGTAGTCGACTACTAAGCTTTGTAGTCGACTACTAAGACATTTATTTTAACTGCTTTGTAGTTGCACCTTATTTTCAGTTCTATGTTGATACAACAAAAGCTGAATTACTAACAAATTATATACATAACATATACATATATCCTGAGGCAAGTTTAGCTTAGACTTCATAAGCTCTCAAAATGTGAAAATTGAAGAAACCCATAAATAGGAAACGTTAAAATTGACCTTGGATCTCTTTGTGATGCTGAGACTTCAAGCTTAGACTTCAACCCGTAAAATAGGAAACGTTAACAACTAGCTTAGACTTCATAAGCTTAGACTTCAAGCTGAGTTACAGAGAGATCCATCATGCGAAACCCATAAGAAAAGGAAACGTTAAAATTGAACTTGAATCTCTTTGTGATGTTGCTACATGCGAAACCCATAAGAAATTTCCCATAAATTTGAAGAAAAGTCTTAAAATTTCACAAAAATCGCACATATAAATCCATAAAAAAAAACCCATCAATAATTCCCTAGAAAGTAAATTAGGGCATAGAGATCCATGAATCTATGATTATATACGAGAATGGGCCAAAATTGTGAAGAAAATTAGAGCATTTACATGTTCGTCGGCTTCGTCGGCTTTGTTCGTCTATGCGAAGCGGGAGGGGCAAGGGAATGAGGGAGGCGGGAGAGAGAGAGGGAGCGGTGACGGGATTGAGGAGGCAGGAACCCTAAACTTTCCCTCCTCTTCACTTTCCGCGAGTTTTCTGCAAAAACGGGGACTTAAGGGCGGAAAACAGATCGGCCCCAAATTTTCCTTTAAACGCCAGTTTTCTCCCTCTTTCCTTCTTTCGTTTTTGTGAACCAAACGTCAGAAGGTGAAGGAAAATATAAGAAATGGGCTGTCAGTTTTCCAAAACCCATTTTCTCCACTTTTTAGCCCAAACAAACAGCCCGTCGAAGGAAGCCTTGAAGACATTGACGTGACTCAGTCTTCTCTTATCTTGTTTTCTCTTGATTCCATGCCCATCAGTTACCTGGTTTAATAGAGTGATACCGTTAAAAAGGAAATGACAAAGAGTAGATATGTCATGAGGTTTTGAAATAGTACGACAAATGCAGATATTCAACATCATGATTTTAGTCAAGTTTGAAATTATCTTACGAAGAATTTAGAAACTTGAGCTTATATTTTTTTAAAAAAAAGTAGAGTAACTGTAATGACTTCAAATCTAGTAACAGAAACAAACCAAACCATTGTTGTGAAGATATTAGTAACCTTGCCCCTTCATATCATTTGCATAAAAATAGCCTTCCAGCTTGTTTGATTGCTCATCATCAAAGCAACTATGACCAAATAACATCGAACACGATAAGTTCAGGGGAAAAATAATTCTCCGATACTTTAATAGTGCTGGAAATTCTTTGAAGAGGTGCGACGTATTCCTCTTTCAATAAATTGGTTAATAGATTGGTTATAGTGTCTTTTGGCTTGGATCACATCACTAACTCATGGATCAACCACAGAGCAGCTATATTCTCATTATTTGGATTCGCCATCCACTGGATTCACTAGATCCTTGACAGTAAGCACAATTTAGTCCAGAATCTGCCTTTTCTCGTATTTTCCTATTTCCTCTTAAGTTCCTAATCATATTTGGCTTTCAAATTTCTTGTTATTGTAACATGTACTGAGCTGAGAAGATGTTCAGGGTTATTTGATAGGGTTATAAGTCATTCTAAGTTATCAATGATGTTGGATCCTGAATAACCGATATGAACTAGTTCATGAAATCCAAATAAAAGAAATTTCTTTAGCACAGATTACTGATGATCATTGTTTCAAGCTTCTTTTAACATTATTTCATTTAACCCTGGACAATTATTACTCTTTGTGACACTGAAATAAAACAGGTTGTTCTAGTTTCAATCCTCAAAACTCGAGACTTCCCTTTTCCAAACTTTACAAAGCCACCATCCGCCAAGAGTTCAGCCCTTCTTGGTTGAGGAGCTGTTTGGTTCCTTACTAGGGCAAGAAAAATTTGAGGCCTGTTTGTTTCCTTGCAGGAGCAAGAAAAGTCAGAAGAAATTAGGCATCCACAAAGTAAAACCGACTAACTGTCCCAAGATGTTATGTTATTAATGCCGACGAAACTCTAATAGAACTTAAAACTTTTAGCAGAGAGCATGATCTTCTGATGAACGATTATGGCTTTGCGGCAAGTTAAGGCTCACGGCCGTGGATTGCAGAGGGGTGTACAGTGTCAACATACGATTATGGCTTTGCGGCAAGTTAAGGCTCACGGCCGTGGATTGCAGAGGGGTGTACAGTGTCAACATAGCCTTAGTTCCTCAGGAGTCCAACAATTTGGTGAAGGGTTAATGTAATATTATGATTAAAAAACAGCATCTAATTCAGATAGATATATTCGAACAGCGGTTCTTTAGAGCAAAACACTTCCCTAAATTTGCGCAAGAATTTGTCCTAGTGTTGAGAACAAGTAGTACGTCAGTCTCTTTCCCCTTAGTGCATGTCCCTTGGTTGCTCAGAATTTTTTAACAGAAATTTAAGAAAGAACCCAAAAATAACTGAACTGTATCATATCTCTTCCTTTAATGGACAAATAGTTATATGAGAACTAGAGAGTTTCAGAACATCATGAAACACTTAATAAACTAATAATAAACCGCAATGGATCTTTATTAACAGACAACTAACGTTCTTTTTTTCCTTTTGGGTGGATGGGAGGTTAGTTAAACCCTGTCACAATATTCTAGTTAGAGCACAAAAAATGTTGACGGAGAGCGCAAAAAGAATTCAACAAAGGAACAGAGAATGCATTTGGATGGAAAACATGTATAATTCTCTACATCAGGGACCTCAGGTAAAGCATGAACCCGCAGGTAAATAAATGTTATTATTTACACTACTTCCTACACTTGCTATTCTCATAAATGCTATTCTCATAAATAACTGCAGGAAAATTTCTTAATAAAATAATAACTAAGGGAATGACAGAGATAATTTGTTTGTCCCATTTGCAGAACTTACCAATTCACTTGCTGGGGCCTCGACTTAGTATCTTAAGGAGATATAAGAAGCATAGTAAAAGCTGCATCAACAGATATCAAGTAAGAAATTATAATGGAAAAACAGGAAGGAAAATTTTTAACAATAAGGAAGGCTGTCTTTCTGTCAATATTTCATTTGATGGATCACTTATTCTACAAAATAAAGAAAATGAATACCAATCAGTTGCCAATTAAACTAAGGAAGCGATTGAGGGTGGCCTGCACTTTAGCCCCTTAAAAAGAGCTCTACCATACATAAGCAACATGTGGATGCCACAGTGTCTGATGAAGATCCAACCCCAAGCAGCTAGTGACAACTAGTGTAAGGGAAAGTTAATTAACAGACATGCTTACATATTCTTAGATTGGAATTAAACCATAAACGACAGCTTAACAATAAACAAGCATGTAGTGGGCATTTTTTCAAACTATTTATCAATGAACCATTCTAAAAAAAATATACTTTCAACTATAGGCCAGGCTCAGTTAGTTCTGGCCCAGCTCTACAAATAATTATTGTTGCTTGTTTCAGGTCTTGATAGGCCTCAGTTATGGAACCTAACAGAGCATTGATTAGCTGCAAATACTGCTTCCACAAGACACAGTTTTTACACCGATATAAATGAGCAAAGTCCTTTTCTGGATTATATGGATTTCTACAATAAAATAAGTAGAAAACGAGTAATAAAGCGATCTCTGGAATAACATTGAGGTTCACTAAAAATACACAATCAACAATCAAGCGCCCATCATGTTCATATCAATCAACCACCACATGTAAACTTACAAGCATTCTTAATTGCTCAGATGGAAATTTTAGTTGAGACAAGAAAATCCTCAGACCAGCGTAAAAGTGCTGCTGGAATTGAGCACAAAGTTAAACATTAAATCTGAGGTGTTCAATGTGTGAGAGTCCACATACTTCATTGCAAACTTAAAATCATCCAAGCCAAGACAGCGTGACAATATCTTTGTCCAATCAAAAGGTATTGTGACTGCAGTTTCACGTAATAATCCTCATTAATGAAGAGCAAGACCCACTAACCTACTCAATAGTGGGACGACCCGATGCAACAAACTTACCTACCACATGATCCTTTTCCCAAAGTAATAGCCTAAAATTTCAACTTCCCCAACAGTGGAGGTTAGTCTCACATAACTGCCTTGTATTAATTAAATAGGTCTGTCTCATAGGAAATCATAACATTCTAAAATCTAATATGCACTAGTTCATCATCTTGGATACACGATGATTCAGTAACTACCATAGAAAGCATCCAAGCGTGTGAAGCCATCGAGATTGATACCAAAATCCAAAAATTTGAGCTAAAAACAATTTGGGATGCATAGGATAGTGTCTCTTTATGGACGTCCTCTCTATAAAAATGTCTCCTTGAAGACATATACCTAAAGGAGGCAAACAGCTGCCCACCACAGACATGCTCTGCTGAAACAGAAAATACAACTTGCAGGGTTAACAAAGGTAAGTACTCTACATGCCTTTGAACTCAATGCAGTCAACCAAATATGTGATGAAAGGTGCACCGTGAAACACAATTATACAAAGTTATATCCAAGCAAACTGCATATAAAGTTACTAATTTAGACCCAAATCATAGAACCAATACCATTTCTAATTGTCTGGAGTCTGCACCATACGACTTCTTACCTTCACAAACACTAGAAAACAATTTGAGTTTTTAACAATCAGAAAAGACATGATAGGTTAGATCTGTCCTGGGTCTCACCTTGGTTTCCAATTATATTAATATACAAATATCATCTCTCTATTGAACTGGTTCTCATACACCATCTCAACAAAAGCTCCTGTTCAGCCAAGTGGCATGATCGCAGAAGCCTCCCTATCAGCTTCCCCTAAATCCTGTCATGCATCACGATATAAACAAGTACAATACTCGTATATTGAAACTCCTCAACCCTCCATTTACACTAATTCTTTCCATTGAAGTTGAACACGCTCACCATAAGAGCCATGATAGCTTCAGACACAATGAGTAATCCACCTTTCTTTGAACACTAAAGGGCAATATTTCGCTACTCTGTAAAATCACAGAAGTGCTCATGCTACCAAGTTACTGAAAACATAGAAGAATGTGAGCTGCCATTAATAGACCTTGGAGGCCTGAGGAGTGATGATGAAAAGGAGAAGCAGGCTTGTATGGAGTCCATCGGAAAGGCTTCTTGAGAATGGGGTTTCTTCCAGGTACAGAACCATGGCATCAGTTCTGAACTACCAGAAGAGATGAGAAAAGAACAGAGGAAATTGTTTGAGATGCCTTTCGAAAAGAGGTAACCTCTAGGATCTTGAATGACTCTTGTATATGGGGAACTCCAGGTGCCCAAAGTGCGCAACAGTTCTCACTTCTCATGATCAGAAGCCTTTCATGTCCCTCTTGCTAATATTTCAGAGGGTCGCTACTATGGAGAGTGAAGAAGTCTAAGGTACATTTCTACTACGTACATTAAAAAAGAAGTCTTCTCCTATATGCCCTCTATGATGTTTTCAAACTTACTGGAAATTTTCATTTTACAAACTCAGTTTAGACAGGTAGTTAAGAATATCAAAGCTAATGACCACTGACATTGGTAGGGAGGTGATGAAGAAACCTGCATGCTCACTTTCAGAGCTTGCTCGCACCATTGCCAGCATTCTAGCTGAAATTTTGGGATACAACGGGCAGTGTTTCCCTGGAAAATTGCACCAGGGAAACATGCTTCCTTTGGCTAAATCGACATCCTCCATGCCTCTTCACCAAAGACCTTTGGATTGATGTCCTCACACTGGTAGTGACTTCCTCACCATCCTGTATCAGGATAAGGTTGGTGGACTACAGTTAATAAAGGATTCCAGATGGGTTGCTGTAAAACCGAATCCAGATGCTCT
Source organism: Asparagus officinalis (assembly GCF_001876935.1). Taxonomy (NCBI): domain Eukaryota; kingdom Viridiplantae; phylum Streptophyta; class Magnoliopsida; order Asparagales; family Asparagaceae; genus Asparagus; species Asparagus officinalis. The sequence goes on from NC_033797.1 coordinate 11,963,048, forward strand.
TATCATCAACATGGGAGACCTCTTCCAGGTGATTACAGAAATAATTATGAAGTCTACCTTTTATAGTCCTACGTATTAAGATATACATAAGCTCTATGGTATTCCCATTCGCCAAAATACAACTCGCCAAACAACAATCAGGTGTATTTCCGCAAGCAAGGCCCCAACCAGCTCGGTGGCCCAAGCCCAGCGGAGGTCCCAACTTGGCCGACTCGTCAAGTCAATACTCTTCATGACGACTCAAGAGTCGGGATCGGTCGACTCTGTTGTCGAAGTCCAACTCGCCTGGAGCCCACTCGACCTTTTATTCAATGCCCTGCGAGGACGACTCGATGGGCGCTACTTCTCGGCGAAATTAGAGGATAATATCTGCCTCGGGCTTCTCCCTCTGACCACGCGTCAGCACCATGGTCAACACCGGACAAGTCCCATCATGACCCTAGCCCCGATAGTCTTCATGACTCGTCATATCACATGGGCTCTACCACGCCGCCGATCACTCCCCATTCGATGCTGAGACGATCTCTCTAATGCTGAAGTGATCTTTCCCCCAAGGCCCCAACCACCTACCGACACCCGTAAAGTGGATGCTAACGCAACCACGAGCCCATACTCCCTCTCTCTTCTCATTTAATACTAAGGAGATCCTCCCTCCAGTCGCCAGCCGACACCTGTAAAGTGGGTGCTGACGCAGCCACCAGCCCATACCTTACCATCACTTCTTCGTACTCAGTCAAAGTGCCCAATCTACCACTCTCCCACAATATATATACATGTACTATTCGCCTTTTAGGAGGAGGGGCTATTCCAAAAAGGAGAACTCTTAAGTTTTGCTTCTTCTTTCACTCAACTTTATCGTCAAACTTGATCGTCGGAGGTACAACGAGGGAACCTATCCACGTCCTCTCACGAGTTTTTACATGTGCAGATTTCTCAGCTCCCCAATTCAAGAACCATACATAAAGTAGGAGGCAGCCTCCTCATCAATCTCCTTTATCTCATCGAAATTATCCTGCTCTGGATACAAATTGACTGTGTGATCACTAGTACATCAACAGTTTGGCGTCCACCGTGGGACTTCCTCTCTTTTTTGAGAAGATATGTCAGGTTCTGAACAAGGGCCTGATCAGTCTCATCCTGTAGCTCGACCCTGAAGTTGTGTCACTCAAGCTAAGCAGAAAATGGTTTTGGTTGAGAGGAATCGACATAATCGCGTCCCTTTACAACTTTAGCAACCATTTTGGGAGTATTTATCAGCTAGCCATCTATAAGATGGACGAGCTCCCATTACCCTCAAAAGCCTCTCGAAAGATGAACATCATGTCGTCTTTTTAGAGAGTTCTTCTTTGGTTGTCTTTCTAGAGAGAACAACTCCAGCTTCTTGAATATCTTTTTCAGAAAGGATTCCATCACCAAAGTGGTCTAGTATCTTTTGACCGTACAACACGACCCACAAGAACTCAACTGGGGAGACTCCATTCAAGCTAGCATATGGCGTCATGACAGTCACTCCCGTCGAAGTAGGCATGCCGACCATTCGACTACAACACTTCGACGAGGACATGAACTCAAAAGGACTTCGGATCGGCCTTGACCTCCTGAACAAGATCCAAGAGATATCGCTCCGAACTCAAGTCACCAATCAGCAACGAATCGCCCACTACTACAACAGCAAAATCCGACCAAGGAGATTCAATGCTAGCGACCTCGTCCTCCGCAAAACTACTTTACACAAAGACACTCAACGAGGCAAGCTAACTCCTAACTGGGAAGGTCCTTACATAGTCCTAGAAGAGCTGCGAGCTGGAACCTATCGACTAAGGGCCCCAAACGGAAGCGTTTTGCAACATCCCTGGAATATCGAGCATTTGAGGCGATATTTTCAATAACTGTAAATTTTGTTTAGCCTTAATAAAATCGTTATTGAAACTGACTTGACTCTTGTCTCGCACTCTCGTAGTGCTCAATCTCTGCAAGGATCCTAAACCCTTGGTGCTTCTTCACAAGGTAAACCTAAGGCACTTCCACCATATGGTCGACTCTTACAGTCGCCTCTCGACCATTATGGGGATAATGATGACCCAGGCGTCTACATAAGACCTGGGCACCCAATCTCAGAATTGTCATTCCACCATTTTGCCCTCAGGGTGGCCCTCTGTAGGACGAAAGACCCAGTCGACTTCAGCAAGTCATGGGCACAGCCTCAGGGTTGTTAAAGACCTAGTCAACTTCAGTAAGTTCTAGGCATCCAACATCGGTTGGATATTAAGCCATTGGTGCATTTTCAGAAATAAACTCAAGGCACTAACCATATGATCGACTTCCACAGTTGCCTCTAGACCATTATGGGGATATTGAAGACCCAAGCGTCTACGTAAGACCTAGGCACCCAACCTCAGGATTGTCATTTCATCATTTTGCCCCCAGGACGGCGCTCTGTAGGGCGAAATACCTAGTAAACTTCAATTAGTTCTAGACATTCGACTTCGATCGAATTCAAAGACCTTAGTGCCTTTTCAGGAATAAACCCAATGCACTAACCATATGGTCGACTTTCACAGTTGTCTCTCGACCATTATGGGGATACTGAAGACCCAGGCGTCTACGTAAAACCTCTGCACCCAACCTCAGGGTTGCTATTTGACCTAATTGTCATCAAGACGGCCCCCCATAGAGTGAAAGACCTAGTCAACTTCAATAAGTTCTAGGCATTCGACCTCTTGGTTGAATTAAAAGTCATTAGTACTTTTTTAGGAATAAACCCAAGGCATTCACCATTTGGTCAACTCCCCAGTCGCCTCTCGACCATCATGGCTATATTGAAGACCTGAACGTCTACGTAAGTTCTAGGCACTCAACCTCAAGGTTGTCATTCTATCAAGCAAACCTTGGTATTATTCTAAAAACGAACCCAAGGCTTGAGCTTAAGTGTTTGAACGTCCTCGACAATACAACACAATTTGCCTAGTCTTTCTCGACTGAAGACCTAAACACAGCCAGCAGAAAGCAATAGATGAAGCCAGTTGTCTCGATACCTCTACATTTAAGTCAACATGATACGACAGGCTCATCACAATCAATACTTGGTTCTCTCAAATAGAACAAAGCTACAAGTTAGCAAAGCAAAGGAGTAAATAAAGGCAGACTCAAAAATGAAAATAAAGTTGATTTTTATTCCAAAGTGCAAACTTCTTCACAAACTCTTTACATTATCCATGCCAAAGTACTTATGAAGTATGTCGATATTTACAAAAAAAAGGAGTACAAATACAAGCTCCTAGACCTCTCGACCAGATCCGGGAGTAGGACTTGGGAGGCTCTCAACGGCAACAGAGTCCGCAGGGGCTTCGGCGGCAGTAGCTGAGCAAGCGGGATAATTCTTTTCAAGATCGTCCCCTGACTCGTCATCACCCCCAACGTCCAACGCCAGATCCATCCCACCTCCACTCTCCTCAATCTCCTCCAAAAGATCAAGACAGCAAGAGGCATGAGGGGGATAACGGCGATCGATGGAGGGAAGAGAGCTAAAGAGGAGCAGCGAAGCGAGATAATCGACGCCGGCCTTGCAAGCCAAGGCTACCTCAGTTTTGCCTAGAAGGCCATGGAGCCACTCGTCGACAACCTCCTTCATATGCTGCGCCGAGTCCAGACGAGCAAACCGACCCTCCAAGTCCTTAACAATTGTCGTGGACGCCGGAGTCGACCGCTCCTCCTCAAGGTCCCACCTGAGCTGCTCGATCGAAAGACGGCTCGATTTAGCGTCCTCCCCGACCGCTGCCTTCAGGCGCCTCTCGGACTCGACCTCCCCGGCCAAAGCGGTCAGTCGGCCATCCAGCTCAGAAATCCCTTGCTGCAGACGGTCGACCTCTCCCTTCAACCGGGCCACCTCCCGCTAGAGATCATCAACAGAACCTAAGTGCTTAGAAACTTGGATTTTGTAGCCCGTCAAAAACCTCTTCTTTTCGTCCAACTCCCGCCGCCATACGTCCTCACTGCCTCTCAGTTCGGCCTCTAAGGCAGCAATCCTCTTCTCTA
>NC_033797.1:11967564-11990515 GCF_001876935.1 Asparagus officinalis
AAGCCTGCGAAACTGTACGATCGCAGAACTCGGCCCGACTATCCCTCGACAGGGGCCCCCGTAACTGCCTCCTCGACAATTAGACCCACCCCCTCTGCTACAGGAGGGTAAGGATCGCCCACTGTGCCGATCTTATTCGATCGATAAGCTTGGACGGACCTCTGCCACGTCACTATCCCTCGACAGGGGCCCCCGTAACTGCCTCCTCGACAATTAGACCCACCCCCTCTGCTACAGGAGGGTAAGGATCGCCCACTGTGCCGATCTTATTTCGACGAGGACATGAACTCAAAAGGACTTCGGATCGGCCTTGACCTCCTGAACAAGATCCAAGAGATATCGCTCCGAACTCAAGTCACCAATCAGCAACGAATCGCCCACTACTACAACAGCAAAATCCGACCAAGGAGATTCAATGCTAGCGACCTCGTCCTCCGCAAAACTACTTTACACAAAGACACTCAACGAGGCAAGCTAACTCCTAACTGGGAAGGTCCTTACATAGTCCTAGAAGAGCTGCGAGCTGGAACCTATCGACTAAGGGCCCCAAACGGAAGCGTTTTGCAACATCCCTGGAATATCGAGCATTTGAGGCGATATTTTCAATAACTGTAAATTTTGTTTAGCCTTAATAAAATCGTTATTGAAACTGACTTGACTCTTGTCTCGCACTCTCGTAGTGCTCAATCTCTGCAAGGATCCTAAACCCTTGGTGCTTCTTCACAAGGTAAACCTAAGGCACTTCCACCATATGGTCGACTCTTACAGTCGCCTCTCGACCATTATGGGGATAATGATGACCCAGGCGTCTACATAAGACCTGGGCACCCAATCTCAGAATTGTCATTCCACCATTTTGCCCTCAGGGTGGCCCTCTGTAGGACGAAAGACCCAGTCGACTTCAGCAAGTCATGGGCACAGCCTCAGGGTTGTTAAAGACCTAGTCAACTTCAGTAAGTTCTAGGCATCCAACATCGGTTGGATATTAAGCCATTGGTGCATTTTCAGAAATAAACTCAAGGCACTAACCATATGATCGACTTCCACAGTTGCCTCTAGACCATTATGGGGATATTGAAGACCCAAGCGTCTACGTAAGACCTAGGCACCCAACCTCAGGATTGTCATTTCATCATTTTGCCCCCAGGACGGCGCTCTGTAGGGCGAAATACCTAGTAAACTTCAATTAGTTCTAGACATTCGACTTCGATCGAATTCAAAGACCTTAGTGCCTTTTCAGGAATAAACCCAATGCACTAACCATATGGTCGACTTTCACAGTTGTCTCTCGACCATTATGGGGATACTGAAGACCCAGGCGTCTACGTAAAACCTCTGCACCCAACCTCAGGGTTGCTATTTGACCTAATTGTCATCAAGACGGCCCCCCATAGAGTGAAAGACCTAGTCAACTTCAATAAGTTCTAGGCATTCGACCTCTTGGTTGAATTAAAAGTCATTAGTACTTTTTTAGGAATAAACCCAAGGCATTCACCATTTGGTCAACTCCCCAGTCGCCTCTCGACCATCATGGCTATATTGAAGACCTGAACGTCTACGTAAGTTCTAGGCACTCAACCTCAAGGTTGTCATTCTATCAAGCAAACCTTGGTATTATTCTAAAAACGAACCCAAGGCTTGAGCTTAAGTGTTTGAACGTCCTCGACAATACAACACAATTTGCCTAGTCTTTCTCGACTGAAGACCTAAACACAGCCAGCAGAAAGCAATAGATGAAGCCAGTTGTCTCGATACCTCTACATTTAAGTCAACATGATACGACAGGCTCATCACAATCAATACTTGGTTCTCTCAAATAGAACAAAGCTACAAGTTAGCAAAGCAAAGGAGTAAATAAAGGCAGACTCAAAAATGAAAATAAAGTTGATTTTTATTCCAAAGTGCAAACTTCTTCACAAACTCTTTACATTATCCATGCCAAAGTACTTATGAAGTATGTCGATATTTACAAAAAAAAGGAGTACAAATACAAGCTCCTAGACCTCTCGACCAGATCCGGGAGTAGGACTTGGGAGGCTCTCAACGGCAACAGAGTCCGCAGGGGCTTCGGCGGCAGTAGCTGAGCAAGCGGGATAATTCTTTTCAAGATCGTCCCCTGACTCGTCATCACCCCCAACGTCCAACGCCAGATCCATCCCACCTCCACTCTCCTCAATCTCCTCCAAAAGATCAAGACAGCAAGAGGCATGAGGGGGATAACGGCGATCGATGGAGGGAAGAGAGCTAAAGAGGAGCAGCGAAGCGAGATAATCGACGCCGGCCTTGCAAGCCAAGGCTACCTCAGTTTTGCCTAGAAGGCCATGGAGCCACTCGTCGACAACCTCCTTCATATGCTGCGCCGAGTCCAGACGAGCAAACCGACCCTCCAAGTCCTTAACAATTGTCGTGGACGCCGGAGTCGACCGCTCCTCCTCAAGGTCCCACCTGAGCTGCTCGATCGAAAGACGGCTCGATTTAGCGTCCTCCCCGACCGCTGCCTTCAGGCGCCTCTCGGACTCGACCTCCCCGGCCAAAGCGGTCAGTCGGCCATCCAGCTCAGAAATCCCTTGCTGCAGACGGTCGACCTCTCCCTTCAACCGGGCCACCTCCCGCTAGAGATCATCAACAGAACCTAAGTGCTTAGAAACTTGGATTTTGTAGCCCGTCAAAAACCTCTTCTTTTCGTCCAACTCCCGCCGCCATACGTCCTCACTGCCTCTCAATTCGCCGCCTCATGCACGTGCCTCATCCGATCGAACAACTCCTGCTCTAGTAAAGCCCCTCGGACCAAATAGGCATTGAGGGCCAAATGCACGTTAGCGCTTGGTATCTCCCTCAAGAGCCTCTTGTCCTTCGGGAGGGTAAACTAGGACACATCATCGATCGAGGGCCGCCTCATGCACGTGCCTCATCCGATCGAACAACTCCTGCTCTAGTAAAGCCCCTCGGACCAAATAGGCATTGAGGGCCAAATGCACGTTAGCGCTTGGTATCTCCCTCAAGAGCCTCTTGTCCTTCGGGAGGGTAAACTAGGACACATCATCGATCGAGGTAATTAAGGACTGCATGACCGAGGACTCCACATCCATGAGTTCCTCCGGGGCAAACTTTTCGCCTTCGAGAACCTCTTCCCTAGGCGAGCCGGGGGTTAACGGATCTCCCACCAATATGGTCCTCGCCCTCCCAGGACAGGTGAGTAAGCTCATCGAGCCCATGGCAGAATGGCCAGAACTTACTTCGCACATCCGCCATCTCATCAGACTCGGGCCCTTCCGAAGGCGTTGTTTGCTCGTCAACACCCCCTGACGTCCCGACAGGCTCCTTGCCAAACCATGCGAAACTGTACGATCGCCCAGAACTCGGCCCGAACTAATCCTCGACAGGGGCCCCCGTAACTGCCGTCCTCGACAATTAGAACCACACCCCCTCTGCTACAGGAGGGTACAGATCGCCCACTGTGGCGATCTTATTCGACTGAATAAGCTTTGGACAGGACCTCTGCCAACGTCTCGACCGATTGCAGCACCTTAGCTAACCTGTATCTCGATCCGGGTGGCCTCTGGCGCGCACTGACTGCCTCTGATCCTCTTGCCTGCACCTTCCTTCACAGGCCTCCCAGCCCAGTATGGTGACGACTTCAGCCACCCTCAACCTCAAGTCGGCCGCTTCTTCGGGATCGAGATCCCCTCTCAACCTTTTCTGAGGCCGAGATGTCGAGCTTGATTCCTCCCTCGAATTTCTCTTAATGCTTTTTTCAAGGGGGAGAGCTAGCAAACTTGCCCTTGCTTGATCGACCGAGGAAGACAAAATCATGGACACGCCTGCCAACCGGAGAGATGTCGTCTCGTAAAGATTGCTCCTCTCCCGAAACCAGCAAATCTTTGCCAGTTGCCGCCTTTCCTCATCATTAAGAGGACACGGCCTCAGCACACCCTTAGCCACTTCGGGCCAATTAGGGCAAGCAAGAACGCCATCAGCCCCAAAGACCCACACAAAGTGCTCCTTCCAATCCATGTTGGACCTTGGAGCATCTGACACAAGTTTAATATTTCCACGGTAGTGAAAAAAGTAGTGTGGGTCCTCTTTCTTCGATTCGACGCCGACCAAATGTCCTAACAGCCGTGGTCGACGAGACTCGAACCCAGTGACAAATGACGACAAAACTTACCAGAACCCTAATGGCATGAGGGGTAAATTGAGAGGGAAAACCCCCAGAGCAATGCAGACATCCCTAATAAAGGGATGAAGCGGCAGCAGTAGACCATGCTCAAGTTGAGCAAGATAAAACGGTGCGCGGTCCCCGCCATGGTGATACATGGGTTCGCTCATACTCGGGGCCCCCAGTGTAAAAGCCCTCAGAATGTCATAAAGATCGTAATATGGCTCAAGCGTCCCCGTCAAGACCCTTGAGCGGATGTGCCAGAGAAGAGCAATCCTCTCCTCATTGCGACCTGCAGTGGAAGTTGGGGAAACCATTGAAGAATTTGGTTTGCAAAGTAAACTTACGAAAATACAGATAAGCGCCGGAGATTTTTTGGGCAAGAAATTGTAAAGAATTCTTTTTCGCCCCCAACAAGCTATTTATAGTATCCTGAAGGGGCACGAGGATTAATCAGAACGGTTGTCTCGTTTCGAAATAAACGGGTGAGATTCACCTCGAAATCTCACAGTTAGCTCTAAACTCGAAGCGACGTTCTTATTTAGTCTACACCTCTTTGCTCGAAAATCGAAACGACGCCACTACTCTAACTAGCAGCATCATTACGTCATCATTAGCAGTGACGTTTCGTCGACCAATAAAGGCCTCTGGAAGCTCGCTAAACAATGTCTGCTAAGCAAAGTCTACCGGGCCCTAACCAACCCGCCACAGCCGACAAGTTGACTTTTAAGGATATATCTCGGACAACTCGTCCATGTTGCTCAAATGCTAAGTAGCAAGAGCAGTTGATCAGATTGGCCTAAGACTTAGAAAAAATTAATCATTCGAAAGCTAACTTAAGTTCGAGACGTCTCCTCTCTATAGAGGATGAGTCCTCTCGAGTTAATGATTAAATCTACCAGTCCACATTGAACCTAAGTCATCCGGCAAACATTTTGAGATTATGCAACACAGAGAAGCAATTCCCAAGTGATTCTTTATCATATTTCACTCGGATCCGGCTAAAGCTGACTCCAAGCGAAACGGGCCAACTATTATGGTATTCTCATTCGTCAAAATACAACTCGCCAAACAACGGAGGGTGTATTTTCGCAAGCAATGCCCCAACCAGCTCGGTGGCCCAAGCACAAAGAAAGTCTCATCTTGGCCGACTCGTCAAGTCAATACTTTTCATGACGACTCAAGAGTCGGGATCGGTCGACCCTCTTGTTGAAGTCGACTCGCATGGAGCCCACTCGACCTTTTATTCAATGCCCTGCGAGGACAACTCGATGGGCATTACTTCTCGGTAAAACTGGAGGATAATATCTGCCTCAGGTTTCTCCCTCTGGCCACGTATCAGCGCCGCGATCAACACCGGATAGGTCCCATCATGACCCTAGCCTCGATAGTCTTCATGACTCGTCATATCACATGGGCTCTACCACACCGCCGATCACTCCTCATTCGATGCTGAGACGATCTCTCTAATGCTTAAGTGATCTTTCCCCCAACCACCTACCGACACCCGTAAAGTGAATGTTGACGCAGCCACGAGCCCATACTCCCTCCCTCTTCTCATTTAATACTAAGGACATCCTCCCTCCAGTCGTCAGCCGACACCTGTAAAGTGGGTGTTGACGCAGCCACCAGCCCATACCTCGCCATCACTTCTCTATACTTGGCCAAAGTGCCCAATCTACACTTCTCTCACAATATATATACATGTACTATTCACCTTTTAGGGGGGCTATTCCAAAAAGGAGAATAACCCTTAAGTTCTGCTTCTTCCACTCAAGTTTATCATTTAACTTGATCGTCGGAGGTACAACGGGGGACCCTATCCCCGTCCTCTCACGAGTTTTTACATGTGCAGATTTCTCAGCTCCCCAATTCAAGAATCAGACATAAAGTCGGAGAAGGAGGCGGCTCCCTCATCAATCTCCTTTACCTCATCGAAATTATCCTACTCTGGATACAAACTTACTGTGTGATGACTAGTACATCAACACTCTTTAAATAACATATTTGGCTAACTCCTTTCAACTACACGAGTCCTTTCTAATTCCTAATTTCCTATGCATGGCATAAGAAGTCAAGTCAATGCATGTCGAGGATTGCTACGCTGCACTGAGTCTAAGTTACCAGTTCACATGATTAAGTCCTAAATTTGGTTTCGTTTCTCTTAATTGTTAGCTTCAAAGTGACAAGTCTAGGTTTTGGTGGGATGTAGACCAGGCTTGGAGTAATGACATCTACAGAAGTGTCATGCACAAGGTGATGGTTAATGAGAAGGTGTAGAGATATTCCATTGCCTATTTCTTGTGTCCATCATATGACTCCATGACAAGGAGCTGCAAGAAGGATTCTCCCTACAGGAGCTTCATTTTTGGAGATTTGATGATGTCAAGAAAAAAGGATACAAAGTTGGTCTTTCAAGTTTTCTGCTAAAGCTCTCTTCTACATCTTGATCTTGCAAGACATTTCATTATCCCTCAGCCAGCATGTGATTAGGAAAAGGCAGTATCACTATGAAAAGGAACCGGAAGAAAAAAATAATGATAAGTTGCATTCATTCTTTTTGTTTAGGCTAAATTGCACTTAAATGCCCTATAGTTTCATCAACATTGGACTTTAATGACCCCCATCTTAAAACTGTACACTTAAATTCCGCAAAATGTTGCAGATCAATGCCCCAATGTTTCAAAGTGTTTGCACGTTGGTGCCCTTTTGTTACCCGATGTTACACATTGGTGCCCTATTGTTTACTCAATGTTACATATAAATACCCTCAGTCTGTAAATGTCCTCACTTAAACAGCCTAAAATTTCTAAAAGTTGTACTTTTATACCTTCAGTTTGATATTCTTGGGTACGTAGAGAGAAGTTAAACGTGGTCTGTTGTTTTTAACTTTAGGGCATTTATCTGAAACACTCAAATACTTTGGGGCATTTAAGTGCATAATTTTAAAATAGGGGGCATTAAAGTGCAAGGTTGGTGAAACTATATGGCATTTAAGTGCAAGTTAGCCTTTTGTTTACAGATTTGCATTCATTAGTATGAAACAAGAGAGTATTCCTGTCCAGTTAAATGATTCTTTCTAATTATTGGTTGTATGTGTATGTAACAATGTGTGTTTCTCACATTAGTTAACTGATTTTTAATAAAATATTCCTATAGCAGAATGTTTAATTTTAGATCACCAATTTGAGGTTATATACCAATGTGTGCTTCTCACATCAGTTAAAAGATATTTAATAAATGATTTCTATGTTTGATCGGGATTCTGGCAGAATTTAAATTGAGGTCATCAATTTAAGGATATGAATAAATTTATTGATCCCTATGCAAAAGATTGCACTACAATTTGGGAAGATTATAAAATTTAAGGATATGAATAAATTTATTGATCCCTATGCAAAAGATTGCACTACAATTTGGGAAGATTATAAAATGGGAGAAAGTAGCATGATAGCGGTATCCCTATGCAAAAGATTGCACTACAATTTGGGAAGATTATAAAATGGGAGAAAGTAGCATGATAGCGGTGTTTCCTACAGATGTCAACAAACTCGTATCTTTTTTCCTTCTTTCCTTCCCCTTCTGTTTTATAATTTGCTCCTTTTTGAGTTAAAGATTCAACCCTTTACTCAAGGACTTGATCTCTATACTATCAAAATCATGTTAGAAATTTATCTTCCAATCCAAGTAATCACTATATCATTTCATATTTAATCACAGCCACCTCTGTTTTTTTTCCAATTTAGATAGTTAAAACTGTAGGGTCCTGTTTTTGCTTATGTATACCAAGTGTAGGATCGTGACCCTTAAGAATAGAGTACGCTCTTATAAAAATCTGCGGAAGCTTTACACTTAAACACTAGAGGGTGAGTTTGCAAAGTAGATTATAAATTGCAAAGAAAGAATGACAATCTCAAAAAATGAACATCACAAACACAAGCATGTATACTGGTTCCACCTCCCCGGTGTACATCCAGTCCCCCAAGCAAATCCCGCTTGAGAGTTTCCACTATGATTTTGAAACCTTACAAAATCAAAAGCAAACCTGATTAATTTGCAAGACCATGCAAATTGCAAACCCAATTGACAAGACCATGTCAATCGTCACACCGATCTCTAGACCAAGAGATCAACCCCTCTCATAAACCGAGAGAACCTTTCTTTAAAGCAATGTATAATTCCAATCCTATAAGCCTTGATATGGATGTGAATGTGTAACAGTGGCTTATCAATCTTTTTAACTCTCTGAATATTGTCTAAACAAGCTCTAAGAATGATAGGAACAAAGACAATATCAGAAACTCTCTTTTATAGAAAAACAGATTGAAAAACTGAAAGTTTAGAAAGTTAATTTGCACAATATGTGAATCTTATAAGTGCAAAACTTGGTTCTTGTTTTCTGATGTTTAAACCTATTTATAGCCTCTGAAATGACATAATTTTAAACCCAATTAACGTCCACAAAACGGCTATAAACAATCACTTATTTAAAACCTAAAATCTGGAAAAACTGCATCTGTAGTCGACTACAAGTCATAGTAGTCGACTACACTGAGTCTAAACAGACTCTGTGAAGTCAGAAAATTGCTTAGTAATCGACTACAAGGCATAGTAATCGACTACACTGTAAACTCACAGATTCTAAAAATTTCTTTTCAGTATTTTGACTGTAACTTTCTCATCCGATATCAGAATGAGGTAATTTAAGATTTGTTGGAAAGCTCTTGAAGAGACCTACAACTTTGATCTTTTGAGTTTTTCTAGATTCTAATTGCTAAGGGGTATAAATGAAATGTTTTAAGACTCAATATCTATAAACTCTAATGGCTAACATAGGGGATTTCTATTGTTAACCAACACACTAAGCATGTGTTAGTGTGTTCTAACACTATATGTGTGCATGTGTGTGAGTGTTCAAGGCTTGTACAAATTTCTAAGCAAAGAAAATGTAAAATTACATTTTGCCAATAAAGTATATCTTCTTCTTTACTTCATTTTACCTTGAATTCATCTATGTCTTGAGTATCTCTTTGAATATAATTGTTGATATAACTCTGATATTGCAAAACAAATGTTAGCATATAATACACAATATATAATATTTGTTATCATCAAAACAAACTAATCTTGGGGTCAAGATTCCTAACAAAAACAACATAAATCCTACAATTTAACCATCTCAATAGCTTACCATTCTACCAGGTGGACTAACAAGGCAGGGTAACTAGAATAGCATGACCTCTATAAAATCTTCAACTCAAGCAAGATCAATATAACCTCGAAAGTATTACTATCGCCAAAATTCATAGCTCTTTCCATGGACAATAGGGTTGATATCCACTGAAGTTAAAAAAAGGGAGAGAAAGATAGACATCAGCCTAAACCAGCTCCTCACCAACCTACTATGAAGTAATTTTCTAAACTGAATGACCAGAAGGATTATAGATGGGTTACAACTAGATTCGCGTAATAAATAGGAAGCAAATTTGATGAGACAATTGGAAGCTCAAAAATGAGTTTTCAATCAACATTCTTCTTTTAATCAAAATATTGAACTTGTACTAGAAAATGACATGCTGACTTGTTAGAAAAATTGATCTATTGCCTCTGCCTGATGTATTTCTCTGGAATTAAAGACTCTGACGGACTTCTGCATATCTTCATATTTTAGGTGGAGAGTTTCTGCTTTTGATGTGACAAAACACATCAAATAGGCACTTCCTACTCTTACTAAATCTGCATAACATTTTTTTTGAAGTTATATTCTCATTAAACAAATAACGAACATGAATCCATTTTCCATTTAACAGAACACTATCATTGGTGAAATTAAGTACGAGTTGCTTATATAACAAGAATATAGATGGAGATGTCTTCCAATACCTGATAAATCACATCAAACTCATTATTCTAATCAACCTAAATTAAGTATCACGGAGTCCAAATTGCAAGATCAGATTACTATGTCATGTTGAAATCTATGTCATACTCGAGAAGACCTTATAACAACTCAAATTAAATTAAAAGGAATATGTATATTTACAAGAAGAATGATGAACATGTATTGCTCGTAACATTAGTCAAAAAAATTATACATAATACAGTTACCTCTTCTTTTTGACCTGGTTAATTAATTAGTATGTCATTCTCCTCAAAATTTATCTGACTGGTCAAAGAACATAGCCACCTTGTCCTTGAGACTGCTCTTCTTCTTCATCAAGGGTGCCTCTTCTTTCGAAAATTCATGGCTTGTGAGCTGTTCGTTTAATTCATAGATTGATGGTAATGTTTTTGATTCAATTGCCCAAATTGAGGGCAATTCTTTTGCTTCAATTTCCTGAATTGATGGCAATCTGTTTGAGTCAATTGTCTGAGCTGACGTCCATCTCTTTGATTCGATTGTCTGAGCTGACACCAATCTTTTTGGTTCAATTTTCTGAATACTCTGCTCCTTGCTTGGAGATTTCATCATAAAAGGACCTAGATAGAGATTCAACATATCTTGAGCAGTGTCTCCTGTGCTTATAATGTTACCAGAGAAATTTCCACTTTTGTGGTTCTCTCCTTCCTTCTCTTCGTTCTCACTTAGACGAGAACTATGATTGGTACTTGTGCATCTGGATAATATGTGACTGGATTCACCAGCTTGGAGAGCTCTGCCCTTAATAGCCTTCGACGAAATTGACAGGTTTGAAGGATTTGTTTCTGATGTGCACTCTCTTGAAGCTAGTAGTTCATTTTGTTGTTCCTTATCAGCAGCAACATACTGCAATTACATCATAATTAAACATCAACACCATCTCCAGAAAAGCAAACTTTGATAGAAACAGAATGTTACAAATAAGTATTAGGAGCAATAATATGCAATCCCCAGAGGACAGGGGGTAAGTATTTCAAATAAATAAGACTATAGGATAACCAATAAGCTTTGTTTATTAGACCTTACAAAGCAGCATATGCCTCAAGTCAACGGACTGCATTTGGAATGTCATAGGATTACTTATGAGTTTAGTTGACACCGTATAGTGAAAGAATTCCAATTATATAACAAGGCATTGACAAAGACGGAAATTATATTGGAGAATACCTCTTCTGCAATGGTGAGAAGATCTTCAACTGTCAATGATATTTCTTTGTCGCTCCTTCCTGGGGATACTACTTCCAACTCACTATTTTTGAGCCTTTTACTCTTTACATGCTTCTTTGTAGCAGCAGTACTTTCATTTACTGATGTTTCAAGGATCTTCCTCTTGATTTTTCTCTTAGCCCCACTACAAACCGTTAAAGAAGTGGAGGGACCATCATCTTTTCTTGTTGTTTTTTTGGTTCTTCGCCTTACCTCACACCCTTGCAAGCTATCTGATTGCTGTGGAGACTCCTGAGTTAGGGTCTTATATCGAATCTTTTGATCAGGTTTTATCTTAGACCGAGCTGCTGGACTCTTGGTCTCTTCTTCTGGTCGAGAACATTTTGCATCTTTACCTGCAGATTTTCTTTGTTCATCACCAGATTTTACCTGCAGCATCCATGATGGTAAACGCCGTCTATTTCCAGCATTAGCATCAGTTACTACCTCAGTCATTTTCCCTGCAATACATGGGGGGAAATGCTTTAAAACAGATGTAATTATTGAAGTGATGGTTGTATTGCAGAAACAGAAAGGCAGTAAGCAATTTCATTGTTCAACTAGATATCTGTCACCATACGAAGAGATGGTGGGAGTAAAACATAGAATATTATTTACTCTTACATCATCGAAAATTAGAAATACCAGAAAGTTCTTAGAGAAACGAATGAAGTAGAGGTTACATTAACAAGATAATCAGACAGTATCATCATACAACAGGCTGCACATTCCTTTCTATCAGAGGATTCAGAAAAGGATTTCTATACACAGCAACAGAAACACACCACTTTCATTTCGCAACATGGACAGGCATAAATTAATTAAAAAACTACCAATGTTTAAAGATGCCATATTCATATTTAATTCCTTATAATCTGATCTGAGGACTTATTTTAATCAACATCTCCCTAGTATGAGTTATGCTGATTGTGATATAACATGAAACATGTTTAAGCTTTCTTACAAATATAAAAAGAACTGCCAGAATTGTCAATTATGTATATTAGAAAGAAAACAAATAATGTCTACTTAGATATAAAAGAGGTTTGTCAAGGAGCCTTTTGTCGAAGATCATCCACGGAGTGTAGGTAAAATTCACCAATGTAGGTACCAAAATAGCACCAGTTGAAAATGTAAAAAAAATTGCAAAGATGATTAGCAAAAAGTTGAGAACATTTGTCCACAAGAGATGCTTACAAGAGCCAACATAGGTAGAAGATAGCTTCTAAAGGGAGTCTGTAATGCCTGTTGAAAATAAAGAAAATCATCAAGGTTAACCATGAGGATACGAATTCTATCCTGAGTTTAAAAATAATTCAAGTACTGTGTACATATGTACATAAAAATATACAAGAAAAGGAGTAGCTGCATAAATAACAAGCCTTGCTACTATGGCCCAGGCTAAATCTAGTATTACATAACAGGAAATAGAACTGATAAGCCCAAAACTATTATTGAACTAATATTGAAGCTAACCTCCACTTTTTCTTGTCATAGAAATCATAGTTTTTACAAGTCTTTTAAGGGAAAATACAAATTAGCTTACTTGCATATGAAATGTAGTGAAAATTCAAACTTTTCAAATTAAACCAAAATTTCAGCAAAATTTTTCAATCCAATATGATCTCAAGACTAAAACATACTACAAAGCTCCTCAATTTATAACATTAACGCCCATAAGAATAAAAGACTCAAAGAGTCCCAAAATTGAAAGGAGACGGGATTAGAAACCCCCAAAATTGAAAGGAGACAAGATCAAGAAACCCTACTAAGAATGTACCTCAAAATCCAGTGATTAGTTCGATTGAAGACCTGAATGTTGAAATTGCTCGATCAAAGGCCTGAATTTGAACAGGAGAGACGCTCGAACTAGACTGAAACCCTAACCGTTGCCTCCACAAGTTGAAGATTCGATTCTCCTGTTGATCGAGAGGAACTAGGGCTCGATCGGAGAGAGATGAGCAGCTATTGCTCGATGGGGAGAGGTGAAATCGAGCGCCTGAGAGGAGAGAGACTGAGAGAGGAACTAGGGCTCGAGTGTTTGAGGAAGGGGGGAGAAAGGAGAACGTGGGTGTGGGACTGTGGGGGCGGATCAGAGAGGGGTGGTTATGGGCGGGTCCGGTTATGAACCATTTCGACTGAGGGGCTGTTTGGTTCGTTTCCTTATATAGAGAAATGTAATTCGATGTAAAGAAATACAAGTTTTGAGTTTTTTAAATTTTTCCAATAAATATATTGTTTTGTTTTGGTTCGCACATAAAAAATGGTGAGAAACCAATGTATTTATTTTTCTTGTGTTTGGTTCGCATAGAAAAAAAAGGAAAACTTTTGTAAACAAAGCAGAGAAGGAAAAAAAATCTGACGTGGCAGAGTTTTCATCTTTGTAAACAAAGCAGAGAAGGAAAAAAAATCTGACGTGGCAGAGTTTTCATCAATTTCACTCGGTTGGGAAAGGAAATCGGAGAGGGAAAAAAATCTGAGTTGGCGGCGATTTCAGCAGAGTTTTCCCTCTTCCATCTGAGCGAACCAAAGCCGCACAAAGAAATGGACGGAAACGAAAAAAATGACGTGGAGGGCTAAAAATCTGACGTGGAGGGGTTTTCTGAGTTTTCCACCCCTTATAATAGCGAACCAAACAGCCCCTGAATGGAAGCAATACCCATCTATTTAGGACCCGCTTCGTTAAGTAGGTGGGTATAATTGGACTATTTTGTGGATGAGTATGAATGGATTATTGGGTTTGGGTCTAGTCGTCTAGATTGATATCCCTATGACAATCATTAAAATGTCACAAGTTTAATGATTGTCACAATTTTAATGGTTGTGACAAACCGACGACCAACTGTCAATTTGTACTAACAATTACATGTGACTGTTACGGAATCCAAAGAACATTTTTTTTTGCCACCAAATACAAGTTGGGACATATAAGCTAGAATTAGGTGAAACAATAGGATATATAAGGGATTTGTAATCTCTCAACTATAAAAAAAATAGCTACACAATCACAATCATTAATTATCTAGTTGTCGGTTGTAAGTTTTTAATTAAGTACAAATTAGGAATGAGTGCAATACACATGGGTGGCATGAGTGTTAAATCTAGATTATATCATAATCGCTTTCTAAAAAATTAATGGTTAAAAAAATTAAAACCTGTGACCTCTGCTCTGCTTTTCGTAGCATAGAGGATCAAAATTCCTATGTAAGTGCTATCTAGCCTAATAAGTAAGGACAAATTTTCAAAACCAACCCATTTGAGTTTTTATTTGCAAAAAACGACCCGTTTCTAGGATATTTGCAAAAACCAACCTGGTTTCAGCGTCACCGCTGAAACCAGGTCGGTTTTTGAAAAAAAAAATTCGAAACTTCACGGGAGTTGAACTCCCGTGAAGTTTAGCATCTTTTAATTAATCTACTAAACTTCACGGGAGTTCAACTCCCGTGAAGTTTCTTAGTTCAAAAATAAATTTTTTGAATTGTGAAACTTCACGGGAGTTGAACTCCCGTGAAGTTTATCAGCTTAATTAAAAGCTGGTAAACTTCACGGGAGTTCAACTCCCGTGAAGTTTCGAATTTTTTTTTTTTTAAACCGACCTGGTGTCAGCGCAGAGGCTGAAACCAGGTCGGTTTTTGCAAATTTGTTTGAATGGGGTCGTTTTTTGACAATAAATTCCTAAATGGGTTGGTTTTGAAAATTTGTCCTAATAAGTAATAACCTTAAATCAAGAACAAAGTTAGTGCGGGCCCCACAGTGCCCTCAGGAATCCCGACTCGCCACGAACTCACATCATTCGAGTGTGCAAAGCAGGTCACGGTGGGACCCGCATGTCAGTGACGGATAATAATGCACCCTTGGCGATCATAAGAAATACAAAAGCAAATCGGCGCATCGAGCCCTCGGAGCCGTTGGAGGAAAAGGGACCCTATTCTTTTCTCTTCCTTCAATCCTCTCGATTGCATTTCGGTTTGAGATCGAGAGAGAGAGAGAGACTGTACTCGTACGCCCTTAAAAAGATCGGTGCGCTGTCCTCTTATTTCTCGCTAGATCCGATCTCTATCATCTCGTTTCTCGATCTCTTGACCTAATTCTTGATTTCCGTAGGAAATGGCGGAGGCGGCAGGCGAGGATCCGGCGCAGTCCCGCGTCGCGATCAAGGAAAAGAGGGCGGAATCGCCGACGCCGGTGACGGTGGGCGGAGGAAGGGAACTTTGGCGAGGATTTGGAGAGGGATTTTTGGATCGAGGAAAGAGGACTACGAGAAGGAGCTGCAGCATCTCTCGAAGGAGGAGGCCTCGGTTCATGCCAGGATGAAGCGGAGGGCTCTCAGATCGAGGAAGCTCGCCAGGAACGTCGTCGTCCTCGCCGGAATCGTCGAGGTGTGTGGTTCGTGTTTGCATTGTAGTTTCTGTTGAATCGGTAGTTTTGTTGTTTTTGCTACTTGGATTATGTGTTAGGGCTCGGTTTTGGTGATTAAATGATAGTAGATGGGATCGGGAGGGAAAATTTTGATCTAGATATGAAAATGGAATAAAGGGAATAATATGGAAGTAAATGGATTGATTGAACTTTGACCATAATAACTGGATCAAAGCTAATCATGCATCTAATGTGGATATCAGCTTTTCTGTAGCCAATCTGGCAAGTGGAGCCTATGTCATTATAGCTGATGGAAGGTTACAGGCTGAGGTTCAGCATTAGCGAGGTGAGATGTATGAGACCTAGGAGAAGTCATGTTATGTTAGGGTCTACTTAGTCCCATATTGACTAATTAGGGACATTGAATCATGGGTGTCATCTCTGCATGCCCGCTGGTTGTGGTTGGCTTTGATATCATTTATAAGAGAGCGAGGAAACTCACACCTAAAAGCTACGCCTAAATTTTTATAGACCCGCAATTGACACCTTATTATGTCAACATGGGACTGAATGAAGTGCAATCTGAAAAAGTTAATACTAACTGTATGTGTGAAATTTAAGTAGAAATTTGTGATGGTTCTCTTGGTATTGAGTTCTTGAGAAGAATTTACGTTTAAAGTGTTCGAGAATAGACCAATGTTGGGCTGTGCAAAAGTGTAATAGGAATAGTTTGGATATCTGAACTTCTCATTAACACGAAATATAAGCATGAGGAAGTCTTTGATCTCATTCTTGTGTGCCTGCAGCATTGAACTGGCTCATTGCTGCATCCTATTATCCTAGACACATCACAATTGAGAACATGCATTGCAGTTGAACTTCATTGTATTTATATGCTTACATCCGTTCGACAATTACTTGCTTAAATAATAATGTTTGCCCATACAACTTTTTCGTGAATTGAAACACAACATTATGGAAAAGCGGGTGCAAGCATGAAAATTGCCTTTTCCATCAATGAGTACCTAGTAGCATGAATAAATTTCGTGCAATGAGTTACTTAGTCAACATGTTTAGTTAATTATAGTACAACTGAAGAGTCAGCGAGTATAAGTTGTACTCCATGCCTTAATAGACCAACACTTATCTTAGAATTTTAAAGTAGCAACCTGTTTCATTTTATCGAAGAAAGCACATTTCTCTTTTAGTTGATTCCATGTCTTAGGACTTTTTGTTTCTGATAGAATATCATGGAGCATAAAGTTCCTATCATAAACATATAATATATATTTATAGAAAATAGTTAAATGATTATAATCTAAAAGTAATCATCGAGACCAAACTAGCAAGTATCGGGAGCAACTACAAGCTAAAATAACATCCCAAAAAACCTACAAAAGAAATCCACATCTGGCAACAAATTACACACCAAAAGGGTAGGAACAAATGCAATACTTTCAACATATATAGATGCATCTGAAGATCGAAGCCTCCCATCAATAAAGGACTCTCTTGTTGGGAAGAGGAAGCTCATTAGCCCAAAAATAAAGAAAAAGTATAATATCAACCAAAGATAGATAAATTTACTTCTATCAGATAAACTGTATTACATGTAATCGAAATAATCCAGGCATATGGACTCATCCTTCTCCATACCCAATAAGACCTCCAAGATGAAAAAGAGTCCAAATGACTCTGAGTTGCAAAGTAAAGAAGACCAAATGCAAGTGCCTTTCAGTTATGAAATATGGTGTGTGCTTAAAGCAAAGGTTAATCAAGTTTTGAGTGTGAATGTCATTAACCGTACCTTACCGAGGTGATGTTCAGGAGCAATGCCTTCATGAGAAAATCATTATAATTTTGTGTTTTCTCTAGAGTTTGAGATGCTGCAGTTTGTTACAATTAAGATCTACAATATGGATTTTAAGTGATAACCCCCCCACCCCCCACCTCCATATCACTTACACCTGAAGTTATTAATCAAATGGAGGTGACCTTTCTTGAGAAGAGAATTAGGCATCCAGCTTTCTCCATTTGCAGCTTTGTACATGAGGTGATATTTTGTTATTCAGATCTACACCTATAATAGAAACTCATTTATAATTCATTTTTATGGAAAGCTTCAAAGGCATTTTCTCTGCACGTTTGCCTGGTAAGTAGTAAGACTGTCTTCGTATCTTTCAGAATTTTTTTTTTTTTTTTTTGTTATAGGAGTTAGAAAATATTAGCTTACAAGAGGCTTAATTGTTAATTAACTCTTACCAGGTGGTAGCTGTGGCTTTTGCTGTCATGACAGTGAGGTCATTGGATCTGCGGTGGACAATGAAGTTAGTGCGATCTTTGCCGGCAATTCTTTCACCTGTTTTTTCTTTTCTTATCTACACAGCAGTTGTTCGCCTCACAAAATTGCGTAAATATCTTGAACTATGACTCACATTCTTTTTATTTAGGTTTGTCTATCCATATCGCAAATTTCATTAATAATTGAGTCATCACTTTATTTGACTTGGGCCAGTTTGGTTATTCAGATTAGTGCTTCGCTTGGACTTCTTTTCTCCTTCTAGTTGACTGGTTGTGCCAATCTATGAAGCACGGACACGCATAACATGAAGCCGTGTCGTGTCGTGTCCGTGTCGGACACACGTGTCGAACACACGTATCCTATGTATTTTTTAGGATTTGCCTCGTGTCGGCGTGTCGGATGGCCGTGTCGGATCCGTGTCCGTGCTACATAGGTGCCAATTAACTGAATAGATGAATGATATGGGGATTGAAAATGTTTTTTGGATTATAACTGGTTTGACTATTGTATTGGACGTGATCGATATGACAAATGGATGCATTTAGTGCCAGCATCAGTTATATATATGGTCGCAAGTGTCATGACATGATACAGGCGTTTGTTTCCCTTATCCGTTTTCAGGTGATTCAAAAAATTCACTTCTTTTTCAGGGCCACTATCATCATTACCAACGCTAACAAATAAGTCTTGAAGCCAGCAAGCCCCTTGAGGATTAAGCATGGGTTTATGAAGTATGAACAAACTCCTATAAGAAAGGCTTGAATAATTATATTTGCACATCAGAAATAGATCTATACAGACATTCAAATTTAGAGAATCTCCGAAGTCAGGATATATCTTGTTTTAGTTTTTCCAATGATATTTTCTAGCTACATTTATATTTATCTGATTTGTTTATTTATGTCAAATTTGGATCAGAAAATGCTAGTTACGAATTAATTTAATTTTCCTTCAAGGTCATCTATGTCAAAGTTGGATCAGAAATAATTCTTTACTTTAGCTGTTGGAACAAAGAAAATAGTGCGAAACTTATTGCAGTTGGATTTAAAGGTCATGCTTATAAACTTTACATTGCTTCTAGAAGGGGAAACATTAGGAATAATTTGATTTGTTACTTGATCCTATGGACAGTCCACTGGATGTTTACTTTAGACTTAACGTCTTGTAGTGCCTAATCAACTTGGTCTATATATAGATTAGAGTTGAGTAAGCTCCTAATGAAAGGTGAAGGTATTAGCTTCATTTTACATGTTTTCACTTTCTTCTTTCTTTAATACCTTCTCCTTACTCTCCCTCCCTCCCCCACATAAACACACAAGTGTACAGTTTTCTCTAGTTGTCAATTTATCTCAGACCAAGTGGCCCCCCTTAGTACCGAGAAAATGGTGAAATAGAGTCAATCAATGTCATACTATTCAAAAAAAAGAATCAATGAAATTGGATTTATAAAAAAAAAAGAGACAAATTCATTCATTACATGAAACAAAATTGTTATCCATATCCAGTCGATTCATCAACAAGTTAAAAAGAGAAAATTTGAAAAAAAATATTATGGATCTATTTCTTTTCTCATCCGTGAAAGTCTATGCCCATTACCAGTGGTTGCATGCGTTGAAGGGCAACATGTGAATATTTCTTGTGTCAAGTAGTTGTCATTTGCTGGAACATATTTCATATTTTTAATTTTAATTATGAACAAAACAGAATAAAAATATGAAATTATAAATTTCACAATAAAAATATGAAATAATAAATTTCGATTTTCAGGGGAATGAATTAATTCTAGCCACTTTTATGGATTTATCTTGAGAGCATGAAATTTAAATACTGATGAATTGACAAGTTGAAACTTAAAAACCTCGTTTGAACCCTAAATGTCACAAATGAAGGGCTAAAATACCAAATTGCCAAATAAATTGACACCACTTCATCACTTTGGTATGTAAACCGAAACCGATGACAATTTGGTGTAAAAAGTGACAAAGTTGAGACAATTGGACATTTCCTATTGTCAGCAACAAGTTTTAACAGTGAAAATTAAGTAATTTTTGCTTATATACCCTTCATATCTCCCTTGTTTACAGATTCCCCAAATTCTGATTTTTGCAATTAAAAAAACCCAACTCTCTCTCTCTCTCTCTCTGCCCCCTCCCCTCCCTCCCTCCCTCTGTTCCTCCTCCCCTTGCTCTGCCCACACCCTCTTCACCCTCCAATTATCAGAAACTCAAATCTCCTCCGCTTCCTCTCTCAGACTCAACATTAAACATTCTACCTGAAGCGAGGGAGAGGGAGGGAGGGAAGTTGAACAAGTTGAGAAGTGAGGTGGGGTTGGGAAAAGAGGGAAAGAAGGAGGTGAGAGTGAGGATATGGAAAACAGGTGACAGGGAGTGGGAGAGAGGAGGGGAGGTTGAGGATTATGAGAAGAAGAAAATGGAGGAGATGGTGCGAAGGAGGTTGGAGGAGATGGTGCGGAGGGAGAAAGGGTGGGAGTTCTTTTTTGTATAAATTTCAGAACTCGGGGGGTTAAATATTAAAATATGGGAGATTTTAGGGACATGCAAAAATCCCTTAATTTTTGCACCCAAAACTTGCAGTCGGCAATCATAAATGTCTAATGGTCACAACTTTGTCATTTTTATGCCAAAATGTCATCGATGTCAGTTTATATGCCAAAGTGGTAAAATGGTGTCACTTTGTATGCCAATTTGGTTTTTTAGTCCAAAATGAAGAGATGTAATTTAACTGCCCATACATTATTCATTACGGATGGAATAATAGAGTTGTTGGTATCTAGGTGAAAATTGGCATTAGAAGCAAGGTGGAATAATAGCGGAGAAATTATCAAGTATAAAGATGATGTAACAATCTTAAGACGGTAATTTAGAGATATAATAGCACGGATGGTTTTGATCAGAGTGATTTTTCCTTGGAAATCCCATTTAAGACTTGTCTGGAAATAGCATCATTGAAGAAGGAAGAACATCCCAGATAGAATCTCAATGGCATGGTGGACAAATACTTACAAGAATTCTGAAATAGTAAGAAGCATTTGATCTTCACAAATTGCTTAAGCACGTACACTGATGTCATAATTGATGCCAACAGCAGCGGTAGAGGTAGACATGTTTGATGTTCTCTCTTGTATGTTTGGAATTATGGGAAAGAGGCTGTGGCTCCCTCCTAGTATGTGTAGTATTATGCTTAAATCTGGATGTTTGATGCCCTCTCTTATATGTTTGGAACTAGAGAAAGAGTTTGTGGCTCCCACCTAGTTTGTATAGCACTATGATTTAAATTTTGTACAATATCCTTACAAAAGAGGGCTGTTATCTATATATAAGCAGAGATCTTGTATGTAATACTAGATGACTGATATTAATAACTTCTTTGTTTATATATGCCTGATCTTTTTATTAGCAACATGATTGAAGACTATGATGTTAAGTACAAATTCATCAATGGCATGCACCTTAGTGATTTATTCTTAATCGTTGTATGCAGAATTGCTGTGAGTTTATTCTAGCTTCACTTTCTCGGAATGATATATGATATATTCGTGTATTCCTTAGCATTTTCTTCTTACTATTACTATTTCCGGAGGTTGAAGCATCAGTTTATCTGTGTACTTAGATGTCAATGGTTTATTCAGCAGTGATAATCGAAATTAGTTTGTTGTTTCCAGTGGACCACAAGGACCAGAAGACACTTGAAAGACTACGTGCTGAAAGGAAAGCAAAGATTGATGAGCTCAAAGAGAGAACAAACTATTACACTACTCAACAACTCATTCAGGTGATTTCTTCAATTAATCTTTTAATAACTTGTTCAAATGACTGCATCCACAACTTACTGATGGAGGACTTTTAAATCCAGAGGTACGACCTCGATCCAGCTGCAAAGGCTGCAGCAGCAAGTGTTCTTGCATCTAAATTGGGCACTGATTCTGGTCTGAATGTATTTCTACGAGATGAATCAAATGCTAACTTGTCATTAGCAAGAAGTAATGATGTGGAATTGGTGCAGTCGAGTGGGCTCCGAAACAGGAGACATACTCATTCTCCCAATGATGGCAATGGAAGCAGTGGCTCATCTCGATCGATGATCGAAGTGCCTAATGAATATGGAGCTTCTGCTCAGATCGTTGCTGCTCAAAGCCAAATGGTTGTTGAGCATCATCGAGGTCCGAGCCCTAGTGATGGCGGGTGGATTGGTCGTATTGCTGCACTTCTTGTGGGGGAGGATCCTTCGAATTGCTATGCGCTTATATGCGGAAACTGCCTCAGGCACAATGGTATGTTGAACTCATTCATACCTATGCTAGTGTAAAAACATAGGACCTATATAAGGGAAGCCATTGCTAACTATTATGTCATCAAGTTAGCAATGGTATGTTGAACTCATTCATACCTATGCTAGTGTAAAAACATAGAACCTATATAAGGGAAGCCATTGCTAACTATTATGTCATCAAGTTAGCAATGAGAAAGCTCCACAAGGAAAATATTTACTTGTACTTGAGAAACGTAATTATTTTCAAACAAAAAAGGTTTGTGCGTTTTATTTTTCCTTCTACTTAACTCTACTTGTGCAGGGTTTAGATGATATACTAACAATGTTGAAACATGCAGAAGCTCATGTTACTACATAATATCGATAGAAACTTTCTTTTTTTGGCTATAGAGTACGGTTCTCGTGCATAACTTTAAACAAAATATTAGCTTAAATAGAAATAATCTGATTGTTGACTGCTGTTCTTAACCAAAAATCTTTTAATATATTATATTGTGTTTGGTAAACCACCCAAAACTAGGTCAGGATCAGTCATATAGCCCAATTCTATCTTAAACCTGTTATAGTTTGGACAAAGTTCAGTGACAAATATTAGGCTGACAAAAGCTAGGTCAATTCTGGCCCAATTTCAAAGGTGTCAGTTTCATTCCTTAGTTTTAAATGATTGCAAACACATTCTAAAGCTGGGCCAAGATTGATTCTAGCCCAATTTAAG
>NC_033797.1:11991355-12029998 GCF_001876935.1 Asparagus officinalis
CCCCCCCCCCCAACCCACCCCACCCCACCCCACCCCACGCCCCAAAAAAATGTAATCAGAACTAGTTTAATGGATAATGATCAAATGCTTTTCAGGGCTGGCGAAGCAAGAAGATTTTCCTCACATAATGTACTACTGCCCTCACTGTCATGCGTTAAACTCATCTCAACAACAACAAACTGTTGAGCTCGAATCTGGTACTCACTCTGGGATGTCAACTCCTTCAGCTTTAGCTGATGGTAGCCTTGTTCGTACTTTAAGCCATGCAAGTTCTACCTCAGGGGGCGAAGCCTCGCCTCGGATAACCACAGCTGTTCATGATCAATTTGCTGGAGCCGCCTGATGATTTGATGTCATAGAAATATGGTGGTTTTGGGGTTATTCATTTGTTTTATATTTGTTTATTCAGTGGTCTGTTTTGTACAGGAACTCTTGTCATTAGCAAATCATCGTATTACTAAATGGGTGGAGAGAAGTCGTGTGGGTCTTGGAGAATTTTGTTGATGTAAATTGATCAATTTTCGTTCTCTCCAAGGCATTAAGATTACAGTTTCTCGGGTTAATCATTGTTTCAGACCTGTGGAGAAAAAGGTACTGATTCTTTGCTGATATTTTTCTATCGTTAGAGCTGGGTAAATTGAGCTTTGATTTTGAGTTGATGAACCGAGGTGTTGTATTTACTAGCAAATTCATGTTGCTAACTAATGTTTAAAGAGTTTTCTGGAATGTGTGTCTTTCTGGAGGTGTTGTATTTTCCTCTGCAATGTAGCATTGCTTCATTTTAGAGTTGTTGCTTACGTGAGCATTAGACCCATTCACATTTTATATTAGACTTCTTTATGAAGCGAAGGTACTGTTTTATTTTATTTCGTTCTTGAGGGGCTTTTTTTCTTGACTCCAGCATGCAGATAATTGCAGTCTTTGAAGAAGGGAAAAGTAGAAGGATGGACATAACGGGATTTGAGAGGGTTCTTTGTTCTCCATTATGATACTACTATGTTTCCGATTTGAGTAATATTTGCTTTCAAGGGGACTCGGGCTCTTGATAGCATTCAATTACAAAAAAAATAGAAATGCGATACTTCCCTCTGTATATTTTCTCCTCCAATCTGCTTTACTCTATGACACGCCTAAGATGGAAACAAGGTTGCTGGGGTGGCAAACGCCAAGGCTTCATTGACCAAAGATAAGTACTTCGAATGAGAATTACTGGTCCAAATGTATTAAAAGCATGTTTGTTGCAACGGATTATGATTTTTTTTTTCCTTTTTTTTTCCACCCTGAAAACAGCTTCGGTAAAAGTTGGTGCCATTAGAGAAGGTAATTCTATCATAACTAGAATTTGACAACTTTTCCTATATCAATGTAATTAGAACAAAATCAAAATATAAACAGAAGTAAAAAGAAATGAGTGATTATAATTCTGAATTTCAATTGTGAGATAAATCAAGTTTTCTTATTCCAATGCCTTAGATTCGACTCTCCTAAGAAGAATTTAATTTTCAAGAATTGCCGTGTATATTGTTTGTGAGTAAGTTCCTCGTTCAAACTTTAAATAAATAAATAAATAAAATTCTCGCGTGCTATGATGCGGGACGTACGAGCCACCCACTTCTGAGGTTCACGGTGTTGGGTCCCAAATGCCAGCTAAACGTGTGTATACCATAAGGTGGGTGCTCGTAGTGGGTCCACGAAGAGTGTGGTTCTCGCTCTTTCTAGCATCACGTGACCATCCTTTATCATCAACCCATCAGTCTACATACCCTGACCCAATCCGTCCACGTTGCGACCGACCCCTTCCCCTCTATCAAACACACCGAGGTTCCAGGTGTCGCCAAAATAATCAAACCGGAGCGAGCCGTCGGCTCGAAGCGGAGTGAACGGTCGGTCCAGCGAGTTCTGATCGTTTTTATTGGATGCAATAGAGGCAGTTTGGAGCTAGAATAATAAATCGATTATGAGGCAGATTCTATTAGGGGGGGTGTTTGTTTCAAATCCTATAATTTTAGAATATGGATTTTATTATGGGATTTGAAATCCATAGGTGTTTTGTTATGGGTTGAGATTTTCAAAATATCGTTTGTTTCATTAATATTTTGGGATTTGGAATACTACAATTTGTAATATTTTGTTTGTTTCAAGCTCAAATTGTAGTATTACCAAATGCCAAAATTTTATAATATGATGAATATGCTATCTTGGTGAGGTTACCTCCCACAAAAAAACAAAAATGGGATTTATCAAATCCTCTCCAATTGAGAAGTAAGCACAACCATTTATGGGATTTGTCAAAATCCTCTCCAATTGAGAGAATTTGATAAATTCTAAAAATTGGGCACTTTTTGCATTCAATATTCTAAAAAATTTCTTAAAACAAACATCATATATGGAATCCCAAAATACAAAAAAAAAAACTTACTTTTTGATCCTAAAACTTATAATCCATACCAAATACTAAAATTTTTGGTGAAACAAACACCCCCTTAAAAGATTAGTTAAGAACAGTCACGGTGCGCTAAACTCATGCAGTAAGATTAATTCAAAACACTTTACGAGTCTATTATATTATATAAGGTCTTATCTTGCCTTTTTTACGAGAGTCTGTTTTTCTCATGTTTCGAACCCGCGACTTCTGGGTCACATGACAACAAATCCTACCATCAGACCATTGATTCGCCGATAAATCGTTATTATTATACAACTAAATTCCAGCCAAATTCGCCGCTAAAATCTTAGGTCTTCCTTTCGTCGACAATTTATTAAGATTTTCCTGTTTAAACCAACCGTATAGATATAGTCCGATGGAATCGAAACACCAAAATTTGAATGGTTTTGTTGTATACTCGAAATCAAAATTTATCAGAAATCCTTAAGTGCAACAAGTGAGCGAGTCCTCATCCGCTAAAAAGGCAAAAAGTGTCGGCTGTTTGGTTGATTTTCTAGAATCAGAGGATAATGATATCACTAAATCTTGTCTTCCATTCATTTTTTTCAAAAAAGAGTCATGAAATGAGTTTTCTTAAAATTTTGTCACATCCTCCAATTAGATGATGACGACTCATCTCATCTCATCTCTTTTCTAACTTTTAGAAGGTGAATCAAACAGAAGAAATGAGTACATTATAGTAAATAGGTTTCCATAATAAATTTTCTTTTTTTTAAACCAACCAAACAACCCCTAAATAATAGAAGATCATCCTATCAAATACATAGCATCCCAGTAGAACCGGGATTCTCGACCGTAATCTTAAACCACGAAGGGACCCACCATCCGAGAATGACGTGGCGCTCTCTCACATGCTTACCAACAAAACCACCCTGAGCAATTCTCCACAGCTGATCTTATCTCGGTCGCCCTCCGATCTGACCGCCGAGCCGCAGCCTCCCTTTGAGGACACGAGCGGCTCTCGGTCCCAGTCACTTTGCCTTCCTTTTTTCAAGGGGCGAAAAAATCATTCAGCATCCTAAAAAATTAATCAAAACAAAATATATAAATAATAATAATCTCTCTCAAGAATTCTTCCATATGTTTTACGTATATAGAAGAGTCGACTCCGTGTATATAAGCAAGTATTATACTCATATACCTGCAGTGTACGAGAAAGGCCCTTTACAGAACACCTTTCCCCTCTGAGGTGCACTCTGTCCTTTTTCTCCTATTTTTTAACCTTTAAAAAAATAATAAACAAACAAGCAAATAATTAGTTGAATACTCCATTGTTAGCTTGACACAAGCCTTAACCCAACTTCCTCTGTTTTGTTGGCCTTTGAGAATTTCAAGGTTCGGTGTTTCTCTTCTTTGCAATTTCTTTTCCCTTTTTGGAAATCATTACTGAGTGTTAACGTCTTTAATTTGATGGGTTTTTCTGATTACCTGTACTTTTTTTTTGGTGGGTTTTTTTTTTGGTTAGTAGGTGTTGTTAAAGAAAAAGCTGAAAAGATGTAGATTATGGATCTCATATTTGTTAATTATTGATGTCTTTATTCTTAAAAGATAACTTTTTTTTTCCCTCGATTTAAGTAGTTAAAACATCTTTATGTGTCCTATGTTTCTCAGTAATCTATTCAGCTTGATGTTGATATCTGGATTACAATGTTTAGTTTCTTTAATGGTTCCTTTATGTGTTCTTTTTTGTTCATCTCTTGAGGCTTTACATGAAACAAAGGTCCAATAATGGTCCACTTTGTTGCTAGCTCTTTTTGCAATAAATTATTTGTTTTCTCCCAAATCATGGGTAGATTTGTAATACTTACGTATTTGATAGAAAGAGAACAATTGATCCCTTCCTCCTCGTCCAAGTATCGTAGTACCCTTTGAAATTTTAATGGCAACCGATTTCTTAGCAAATGTATTGTTAAATTGTTATATTATTAAATTGTTATGAATTTATCTTGATTGTATTATGATTAACAAGAGGTATGCCTATAGTTATCTTTAAAATGGATGATATTTGTTGTATAGATGAATGAATCCATTAAAAAAAGAACCTCTATATGGCAAAAACACACACACACACACAAAAAAAGGGGTGAAGTGGCTGCATGTTCATTTATTATTTACCTATCGTCATAGCCTTCCATTTTGTGTACCTTTCTTCTTTACCAAGCACAAGACAATTCCCAAATGTAGCTTTTCCTTTGATTCGTTCTACCAAGCTTCTGGTCTTGTGAGTCCAACGTACAACCCATCTCCCTTCCAAATTTATTTCAAAACTTGTATCATTATGCATTGACCATTTTGCCCTCCGTGCTTCAATTCAAGAAAATTAGTAGGTGAACCCCACTTGCCTTTAAAACAGCCCAAGAGCTAGTTTTTTATATCCTCACCACCCTTTTTGTCCCTCTTCATTTTTTGTTGTTAGAGATTTTGAGATTAAGAATTTGAAAAAAGTATTCTTGTTGTGTTTGTAGAAACAAAATCAGGAACAACAATGGAGGGGATTGAATGGAAAGGAAGTGTGTACCGAATCAAAAAGTGTGCGTTCGACTTTTTTTCGATGGAGGATGATCTTGTTGATGATGATGATGACTCTTGGGAGCTCATGGGTAGAGATCTCAGATTGAAATCCACCTTCTTGTTTTGTGATCTCAATCAGGTCATAGCGAGTTCTTGCGATGAATATCAAAAGAAGACTCTTACAGATCTTGCAAACAAATTGTTCTACTGCATGGAAGAGGTAAATTTCCTTGTTTGTATTCCAATGAACATATTATGTAATCTTATAATTTTAGGTGTTTAAGATTGAAGAGATTGGATCATGAATGTCTTAAATTGATTATGTGGGTCAATTTTAGTTTAATTACTTGTTAAGATTTATAGTTTGATCATTCTAAAGTTAAAATATTAGGGGTCTAGTCTGTATGCATAGAATACAAGTCATTGAAAAGTAGTTGGAATATGTTATCAATAAATTAGATCAAAAGCATCTGATCTAAAATGGGGGCATATGGTCCTACATTCTCTCTTAATAAATCTTAATCAAATATCAAATTGAACAAGGAACCAAAGAGCACTATTTGGTATGTGGTCAAATATGGTGAATATATTCTTACATCATGAAACTTCATAGCACAATGTTGTCATATCTCACGATCTTGAATTGTTTTTGGTCGTTATTTGTCATGAAATTTGCAGCTAGGCCATGCTGTGGAGAGTAGGAGCATCTCACTAACTCAAGAGCATTACAATGGCACGGCAATTGTGCTGCAAGAGGTTATGACTGCTTTGATTCACCCTACATTGGACTAGAGAATGAAGCAATCTTGGGAGAAGAAGAGGAAACGGAGAAGATATGAAGAAGATATTTCTCCTTTTCTTAAAAAACAGAAGATGAAGTTGTTTTTCTATATAATTGCATGTGAATTAGGAGTTAGCATGTTACACATGTAAATAGCAGCTGATGTCTTACAAAATTTTTTGATCATCACAAAATCCATTTTCGATACGAATAGGTGTATCAGATGTTTGCTCCAGTTCAGAATAGTTCTATACAGCGGACAAAGAGAAGACCAGAAAGGCTAGAAAGAACAAAAAAAAAGTGCATTGAAGTTTGGCTGTCACATGCATTTCATGTTGTTTTGTTAGTTACTATTCTCCTCAAAGTGCCTCTGTTTTGCCCTCAAAAGGAAACGAAATGAGAGGACTTTTATAGATGAATTGAAGTTCAAAACAATCCGATAATCCAACGGGAAAAAAAATGACTTTTAAGGAATTAATATGTGTATGTTTGAAATTCTATTTCTCCAGCTGGTGTGCATCAAATACAGGTTTTGTTATATGGATTACAATCATAACAAGTTATTGAACTAAGAAAGTAACATGCATCTAATAATATATGAACTGTCATTGAAGCATTAGGTAACTCCATAAATATGTTATCTATTCTTTTTATAATAAATATGAATTTTCATGAGTAACTTAATATATGTCGTGAATTATTCTGCTAAAATCAGGTTAGAGAAATTTCTTTTGCCTTTCTTTTCTTTGAAATCCTAGTATTTGCTTCTAAACGTTTTCAAAGAAGTAACATACTCCTTGCTGTTCTCTTGGAAACATGTAGTCCAGAGTAAAATGTCCCACACACTTTAAGGATTTTTCTTACCGAAGGAAACAAATTCAAGGCTCATTGCCATCCTCACCTTGAAAAAAAAAGGCAAATACTATTAATTAATGGAGTCTACTAACACCTAACTTTTCCAAATACCATACATAAATCAAAGTTATTTTCACCTCTGGAGACAAGTTGTGATACAAGTGAAAAGAAAAAGGAAAAAAGAAATGCCTTATCCAATCCTCTGCATGCATTCGTAACCACTCAAAATTTCAAGAAAACATATGGAACATCAATTTCAGCAATAAAGCTCTGACTCAGCCTTCAGCAAAGCTCATCCTCTAGAAACTCAACCAACAATTTCCATAACAATCTCCATTTTCATCAACAAAACAGCAACAACAATAGACGCTCAATCCACATTCAAAGAAGGGAATGCCTTTATGAATCAAAATACTGCAACTTTTGACAGTAGAGTTTAGGAACTCTTGGCGTGATTTCGGCAAAGATAACAAAGTCAGCATATCAAGAAGACAACTGTAAGCACAAGTTGTTTCATAACGAAATCACATTCAATTCATTCAAACTGCAAGCCGGCTCCAAGGGGAGAAAGAGGAAGATACCTCTAGGCCAAAATGTAGAGAAAAAGTGAGATCAGAAAAATAAAGTAAAATAAAATAAAATTGTTGCCCTTGTTGTACATTGCTGGGTGCTACAAACTGATGGCTATACCTAGTTTAAATTTCGTAAACTATCAATGAGGAAAAGATGATACAGTAAAAGTCCAGAAAAAACAGTTTCATTCCCTTGTGGAGCATAGAGGGGCTTTCTTTACACATGGAAGCCAGAGATATAAATCTCAGAGGCTGTGCTCAAAGCCTAGGGATCATGAGGAGGCTTTATTACCTAAGGTTTGGTGTTCCTTCTGATTCCGAAATGGGAACTTTATAAATTCCTCAGCTTGCAAACTAGGATACACAAAAGAGAGACAACTCCCACGACTTCGTACATTTACAGAAGAAAGCAGTGTAATTACACAGACCTGATGAACCCCAGGACTAAGAGCACGATGTCATCATGTTGGTTCTTGTTTAAGACCGATACCACTGGGTGCCCCGTATATTGGTGCCTTCAAAACAAAAGAACAAAATCAATGATAAAAATAATTATTGTTAGGATCAAGAATATTATTATGTTATAAAGATTTTGACTAATCATTCTCCTAACGAGGTTTATGAGCATATCTAAAACATGTAAAAACAATTCAGAAGCTGTACGCAATTTGCTTGCTTGTGTTGTTACCTTAATAATAGATATAATTTATCCAACTGCCCTCATAATGGTTCTTTCAAGGCTTTTGCTTCTGATTTATTTTAAACACTAGCTTCTTATTTTAAAATCAATAGTTAAGATTTGATGTTTAACAGCATTAAGGAAAGTTGAAGGAGAGGAAAAGAAATGAAGCATAGACAGCAGAATTGCAATATTTGATCAGACTGCCTCCAGAAGACATCTACCTGCTAGATCTCTGCAAAGATGGTTGCTGCACAATGACCTTAAGTACAGTCCCAGAAATATCTACGGTCATTGCCAATTGAAATCTATCCCACAATGCAGTGACCTATTGCTAAGGTTTTGTCCTTGCTGTAATCTTAGCCTTATGCCAAAAATTCAGTTTGCATGTTACATACGAGCACATGAGAAATCCAAGGCGCTTGATTTGAAGGTTTAATCTCTTCAGCATTACTGGTTACACTGTTTTTGCATAATCTTCAATTGGGTCAAACTTCCCACCACGATGTTTCACTAATAAGAATTTGATGGAACATTTTAAGACAAGGGCTAAAAGATTGTGATACACAGTACTAGCTTCTAACTGAATGATAAAACCTTAAAAATCTTGCCACCATACGTGCTATAAAAAGATAAAGATGATCTAACAATTCCAGCATTGTTGAATTATGAATGCTAGCTAGAGTGCTAGTTGAATGATCACCGCATCACATCCTTGTCACTAAATTGGAGCTCATAATTCACACCTGATTCATTAGGCTGGAAAAAACCGCCATAAGGTTAATTGCCTTATAAACAGAAATCCTTATTTACTTTGCTAACTTTTTGAGAAAATTGGTATTCCCTTAATTTATGGAACTATTATGAAATTGACATCTAGACTTCCTTATCTGCTAACAAAGTTCTGATATCAGACAACTGGACTACAGCTTCCAGTTTTACGTTGTGGTGGAAAGACATACCCTACTGTTGATGACCATTGTCTGAAAATGATTTCCAAACTTGGTGATTTTCATCTGCTAAAGTTTGGCCCTATACAACACTTCATTGTATCTCACCAACTAAGAGTTCCATACACGAGATTCTAATGTGATGCAACTTATAAAAAATAGCTGATACGTTGAGCCAGATATCAGTCCTAAGATAAGTTCTATAAAACGTCAGGAAGTAACATCATATATGAAGCTGGAAGTTAACTGCTGACTCTAAGTATGACCTACTAGCTAAAATAATTCTAACAGTAGAAAACTTGATGTTAAACAGCTTCATTGCAAATTGATCCACATAAAGATAATTCACCTCTTACGTATAATGAACTTCAAAATTGTAGATGAATTCTCCTACATTCTTCAGGCAGTCTCTTTTTTGAACAACACAGTGAGTAATAAATAAAATTATTTGAAGATGTCTATAGATTGAAGGACAAGAAACATGGAGAGCAAACTTATTTCCTAGATGCTGCTGGAATTTTGAATATAATTATCATCTTTGTCCTATTCATCGACAAGAAAATGGAGCCATCTTGACCTATTCTTTTGCAATGCCTGGATGAACCCTTTTCCTCCATTTAGGTTTTTAAGTTATATTTCTGCTTTTCTTTTCTTGTATTACATGTTACATGTTAGTCTAACAAGTAACAAGAATTCAAATATCTGAACAACTTCCAGCGGAAACAACTCAGTAATTTTTCCCCCAAAAATAAGAGAAAATCTTACCACATTAAATAATTAATCAAACAAAATGGACATATATGCAACTGTTTATGTTTATTAAGACAAGAATTCAGTTAAAAATAAACAACCATCCATATCACATCACGAGATTTCTGGCAACCTTGCAAATAAAAAAACATACAAGTTAAGCCTCACCTGACTTGTACCCGGTAGAATGGAACTTGCAAGATCCTCATTTACTGAAACCGGCAACGGAGGCATTTGACTCATTATTCCAGGTGCTTGACACATGCTGTTAAAAGAAAGAAAGAAATCTCCTTCACAAACCACAATAAACGCCCGCAATTGCATATTTCAACTAACAATAGGTCAGACTCAACTATCTAATTTCAAAGATAATACTACACCTGCTGAGAATGGCTGTGATGTTATTGCTTGTCCTTGAAAAGAGTTCAATGTTATCATGCAGCTGCAAATAGATGAAACAACAAAGCAAAAAAAGGGATAAGGCAGTTACAGTTCAATCTTTGAAAGATGAATAAATAATACACAAGGAAAACTAAACTGAGATTGTTTCCTTAATACTAGGACCTGATTACTCTGTTTACTATAGAATAATTTGACGAAATTCAGGTTACCCATGGATTACAAGCCAGGGAGGAGCAAGATTAGTTACAGATCAAGCCTAACCTAACTTAATTATTAAGCAAATTGAATAAGAAGAAGAAGAAGAAGAGATGACACTGATGATGTGAATATTTGAAGTTTTGAACATATAGGGGCTTTTTTGTGACATACCAGATCCTCTCGATTCTAATTTTCTATGAGGGTAGAGCATAGAATCCCAGCAGCCAATGAGGAAGAGGGAGGGAGGGATAGACTACATTATCAGTTTTCACCAAATGACAGATTCAAGCATAAGCTCTTACTAGAACATACATACACACAAAGATGGTAGAAAAGACAGTGAATAGCAATTGTTTCTTTGACACTGGTTACTGTTTAAGCTGTATTAAACTGCCAATAACAAATTGGGAACACTATGTTGAGGCAGTTGAGATTTTCTAAAAAATCTTCCCCACTCAACTTTCCTCTACTTTTTTGAGGCTCTGAATTCAATGGATCAGCCCTAACCACACATGTGTGCGCATGTGCACACACACTGACACACAACACAGAATAGTCAAATATATATAGAATTTTTCATCAGTCTACTTACTTTCGTATTAGAAAATTTTTGACTTAATATTAAACGTTTAAGTCTTCAAGATTCTATAACGGGCTTAAAGAGGTTAATCATTCAGGGGATAAAAACAGACAAATTGTTTGTATGAAGAGAGGAGAGAAGAGTTTGGGGTAACTTCTGGATAACCAGAGGGGATGAAACACAATTTTTTCTCAAAGTATGAGTAAAAAAGCATTACCTTATATGTCGAGAGATTAGTTGAAATCTGGTTAAGAACTTGAATATTTTCGTCCAGTAGCCGCTGCGTCACACCGTCAATGACAGGCACTATTTATACAAATAAATACAAATTTATATTGCAACAGATAGTACAGGAAAACAATAAATACATATGACATCAATTAAGCAGATTGTCCTATGTATACATAGTCAACATGCTCTAAATGAGTAATAAAGCTATAATGAGACGCTGAGTTGACACGCTGCATAAGAAGAAGAGATCAGAAGCAGGAACTTACAATATGCCTTCCCCCCCCCCCCCCCATCATTGCCTAAAACTACCAATATACTTCAATACGCAAACAGGTCGATCAGAAAAAAAATGTTAAAAAGCAGGGGAAAAGGAAAAGAAATTGAAGCGAAGGATCAGCATCGA
This sequence comes from Asparagus officinalis, assembly GCF_001876935.1. Classification (NCBI taxonomy): domain Eukaryota; kingdom Viridiplantae; phylum Streptophyta; class Magnoliopsida; order Asparagales; family Asparagaceae; genus Asparagus; species Asparagus officinalis. The sequence continues at coordinate 12,002,714 of NC_033797.1, forward strand.
AATTGATGGTGTCCTAGGTGTAGCATAAGTAAGTTGTGCCTCCGTGCATCAAAAAAAGCAAAGGGAGAATTATGTTTTGAGTAAATGGCATTCTCTGGGAATATAATATGTTGGATGAATATGGAAGGGTGGTCAGTGAAAAGACCAAAACAATCAGATGTACTGTATTGAGCAGACTAATGGATATGCATAGTAAGAAAGTTTAGCAAGGCGTGGTCCGTGGTGTTCAAAACCTGGTTACGGCCCACCTCGCGAGATTTAAATGTGATCGATTAGCTACTATGCTTGAAATACATTTGACCGAAAACGCCTAACTGGGTCCTGGTTTATCTCCCAAATATTGGATTGATCCAATGCCCGAATCCCTTTTTACTGAATCCATCAACCACCTGAACCAGGCTTTTTTCCACATTAAGCCAACTAGATATAAGACATTTTCCACCGAACTCTGCCCTGGCTCATTAATACCCAGTTAATTCTTTGTCACACCAAGTCATGCCTTACATTTCAATTTATACCTCTTTGTGGAGTATTTCAATCTCTCTTTGAAGGTTCTTTCTCAAGGGACTAGGTATACAAAGTGGGACAGTTATTGATAGGTGCCAGTGGCCCTTCCTTCTTCTGGATGCAGAAGGTATGTGTGACTCATGTCTTAAGGCAACACAATAGCATGACTAAACTATTAAAAACAGGTGCTTATAACCTGATCATATTAAAGGAAATAAACATTTGTCATATTGATAATGAAGTAGAAGAGAATTTGGAAGTGTGCCAAATTAACAAAAGTATGAATCTTGCCATCTGACTTTGGTGGATCATAAACCTGAGAAAATAACAGTTTCAGACTGTAGTGGACCCTAAATGAGAAAACAATTTGTTTCTGAAATAACTTTGATGATTTGGATGATTCTTCTAATATCTAGATGGTTATTTGCATTATACGCACATGTGCCCACACGCCCACACATAAACATACATACGGACATCGAAAAAATGGATAGGGGGTGACAACTTATTTTATTAAATGAGCAACTAGGAATAGGCTAGTGATGAGGCCTACCTTGCTAGTCAAAATGGAGTATTGGACCTCACCAACTTTCTCTATTGGTAGCTCATGTTGCTGAATGAGGTGGCATCTCACATCTAGCAACCCCAGATATACACACATATACATTGTGTGTAATATGGAAAGTTTCAAATGTAAATTTCTCAGTGAGTAAATTTGCCAAGGTTGTGGAAAGCGAAAAGCGAAGCGGTGAGGTGCCACTCGTGCTTTTTAGGGCTTAAGTGGTTCAAAGGGGGGAAAGCATGAAGGAAAAAATGGTCCAAATCCTATAATCCTATTAAAATTTTAAATATAGATAAAAATTCAACAGATAAAAATTCAACAAAAACAAGAAAAATTAAAGAAAAATCTAAAAATTATAAAACAAGCCAAAAATGATAGAATTTTTTTTCTTTCTAGAATCCATATTTGATGATATTAAATACATAGCTATTAAATATAATTAATATTAAATACATACCCATTAACTACAATCATCATTATATTGCTCCAAGTTTCTTCTGAACTCCGAACTTCAAGTTAGAATCCTTTTAGACAAAACAGAGGAAAAAAACCATGTAAAAATCGGAAAAAAGTCATGTAAAGTTGTTCAACATCTTAACAATAGTGCTTGGGCCGCTTTTCGACCGCTTTAAACCACTTCTAAGCCGCTTGTGGCTGCTTTTTTACCACTTCGATCTCAAAAGCGCTTTTCGGCCGCTTTTCGGCCTTATTGGAGGGGCAAGGTGCTACTTCTGCTTTTTTTTTAGCGCTTACTCCCGCTTTATACAGCATTGATATTTGCAGTGTAGCTTAGCTATGTAAAAAACTGTCACTTCTGTGTTGACACAAATAAGAACACACAAATAAGAAAAATGCAGTGTTCTTACTCATCAATTATGAGTAAGAATATACAAATATACATATGTATGTCTATGTTACTTGGGTACGTCCATCTTGAAGCCGTACCCACTTTAATTTAGAACACTTGTCAAACATTTCATGGACATAAATCCTACACATCACAAAACTCGTTGGGTTCCAAATTATTATTTTAATGGTTGCTTGAGTGTCTAGTTCAAAAAACGAGTGTTTTGACAATTTATAATCCACATAATAAAAGGAACATATAAATGTTATGGGCCAATTACTGATCTCATACAAACTATTAATTTTACTATATAATATGTGTATAAACATTTATATAGACGTGACCCTGTACCCTACATTTTTGCAAATTTGTCGTGTCCCGTACCCGTACCTATACCCATACCTGGGCAACATAGGTATATGTGAACATACAACCCAGCAGACACACATGCACTTACACACATGCATAAGGTGGCTAACCAAATAGTTAACACAAACAAAATGAGCTGTATCAGAGTAAGATAAGAGGCTAAATGTCAATAAAAGTAAATAGAATACAGTTGGTTATAAACTGAATGTCAAATTAAAGATGCAGCTTTATTTATCAAATTCGAGATGCAGATCTTGCTTGATGAGTAGGCTAATTCAGATGAAACAATTATAGCATGGAAGCTACCAACCTTCATAAGAAAATCGGTTGTTGTAATTTGAATTTTGCAACATGAAGGAATATGCAGCCATATTGTCCGGCGGAACAAAACGCATATTTGCTTTTGTAGAAGAATCCGTCATCTTTTCCTGAAGAAATACACATCTTTCTTTAGGTTCAGACATTAAAGATAAGTACAACAAATATTAGATGTCCCATGTTCTGCTGTCTGTTATAAACAAAACACCATGTATGCCACGAAGTTCATTGTTGTACCATATCACGAAATTATTGAGCAACAGAACGCATTAAAAAACAACCACTTGCAGCCTAAACTTCTTTGGAAATATGTGTAATTCAGACATTTATAGTCAAAAGATCAAACCCATGAAGAGGATAAAAAATTCACCTTTCTGTTTTGGATCTTCTTTGCTGCATAAGTTTCTTCCATCTTCCGCCGTTTCACATTTTCCTTCTTCTATCACAAATGAGAAAGTGTCACAAACATATGCATAACTCATTTGGATAAAGTAAGAAGCATTTCAGTGTGACAAAAAGGGTTAGATGTACATATGTACACGAGAAGAATAATAGGAAACCATATCAGATTATAACGCTGCTCGTGGAACTAAAATACAGTTCACGCATTTGATAAATCCATGTATTGGCCAATGAAGGACCAATTTCCAGAAAAATAGTTAATACGGCATTTCCTGGTGCAGCAAATAAGGTACTCTTGCCACCAACAAGATTCTCCTATACAGATACTAAGAGTATTACTGACGCGCACAAGATTAATCCATATGAGCAATGCAGAAGCAAATAATGCATGTACAGATTTAATAAAGATGAATCATGCTAAACAAGGATCCTAAGAATATTAGTTCCAGCAGTTTATCGGGAGCTTATGAGTGATGAATTCATTCTCCATTCGGGATGGCAACTAAAATTTATGGAACAGCAAACCAAAAACGCCAGCTTGTAAAGGAATAAAACACAAATGTGTCCCATCCAGGTCCAAGCTATATTATTCCTGTATCCGGTGCCACAGCTGCAAACGGCACAATCTTTACAACAAAATACCCTTTCTGTGACAAAATGTATCCTTTATTGAGGTCCAAGTATTTTGGCTTCAATCTGAAGTAAATGCAGGAAAAGGAGTAATTAAAAGCAGTGGAGGCTGGCTTATTCAGAACAAATTTCGACAGCACAAAAAAAGACAAGCCAGAAACTTGTTGAAATCAATCAACCATCCATCATCATAAGATTATAATGCAACAAATACTACGCATCCAAATAATACGACAAAACATAATTATCCCAAATTAACTTAAAAATAACGAATTGACAACCAAGAGTAAGAGAACGATTTCAAGTTAAGACATCCCGCAAGACTTGGGAATGAAATAACATTTGCCTCTTTGGGTCATTTGATGCCTCTGAGATTAGTATGCTTCACTATAGCAAACCACATCATCTATTCTTTATCTACACTATTACATGAACCCGGGGAAATTAAAAGACATGATCCTTAACTGCATGAGCCAGAAAAGAAGTAGGTATTACCCACTGAAAACTGCCATAAGAATCCTATACATGGTCCTTTCTTTCTTTCCTATACATGGCCATTTCTTTCTTTAAGCCTTAGAATTTTGAGTTCTTGGAGTTAGTCAGTCAGATTGATATCAATTGTAAAACTTGGTCAACTCTTTTGTTGGTTCCAAGACGAGCCATGCTCCACAGCGCAACCACATTTTGATGGAAAAAGGGTTAGATAATGATGATTGACATCTTATATATGCTAAACATGACTGATATTTATTTACCGTTCTATATGTCCTCATTAAGTAAAGAAAAACCAAGACTAGACCAAAATAACAAGTTGATAGGAACACAAAACTTCACCTATACAACAAGTACAAGGACCTTTCCATTTGCCATATGATCTTCAAGTATATTTGCTACAGCACCAAGCCCATCTCCCACTCCACTAAACTTCATTCTATGTTACTAACTATCCTGAAATAGGTACCATGGAATTTTGTAGCATCCAAAAAAAAAGTAAAACTACTCTTTTCCTGGGACCAGCTCCACCAATTAGCCTCATGACAAGCTCCTACTTTGGCTGGGTGAGTAATAAATGTGCAAGAGGAACCACATCTGAGGAAATACATTCCAGACGACAAAAACGGTGTCAGAAAGCACAGAGAACTCTTCAAATAAAAGACTATCATGAGGGACAAGGCACACACGTTATTCCCGAATGTACTGTCCATGCCTATGTACTGACTCTCTCGCAATTCCAACAATTCATTTGAGAAGGCTCTCAGTTTTGATAACCCAGTTCAATCAAAATCTTAGCATCAGTGACCAATGTGCTAGTTAATGGTTGTGCATCTGTCTGAAAACCTTTTTTTGCCAAATAGAGCGTCTTCAGGCTCTCACGAGCTTGAAGACAGGCATTTCAACAAGTCTAACTCTGAGCCCGGCTAGAAGACAAGAATGCAAATAAAATGATGGAAATATAGTTATTTGTGCTTTGAAATGATCATGGTGACAAACAGCTCGCTGGATTGAGAACATCAGTGGAATACACAGTCTATGCACTCAAATCTGCATTGATTTCTTTAAAACTTAGTCACTTCTCTTAGACTAGTATTTCCATAGATTTGACAATGAAAAACAGCAACTGGGCTCAGGACATGAACTCACTATAAAAGCACTTACTGCAGAAAGAAAATTGCCAAAAATGGATTCTCAATTTTCCAACATTAGACAAGACTTATTATATATTATACAAAGATACACTAAGACATCCTCCATGAATCCAACATCCATGATCATTCACTCTAGATCACTAAGTTTATGTCTCATAGTGAAAGATAACGACATAATTTCCTCGGGAAATAAACATAATGACCATGAAGGCATGAACTACATTAATTGAACAAAACCCAAATGTTTAAATTGCTAAAAAAGAACAAGAACTCACAGCCATCCACCTACACCTCAATGCAACGTCCCTTACTGTCTTCTCCGGCAAAGACGCAGCAATTTTAACATACTTCATCATACCCTGCTCATCAGCAAACCTAAATCATCAAAAAAAGATTAGCTCAATTTCATAAAACCAAACTCAAAAGTTACGAAAACCCCAGAATCATCATCACCACCCCGAGAACTACCTACTTGATGAGACCATCATTCAGAATCGCCTGCTCATTGAAAGACCAATCAACAGCCAACCCCGTATCGTGCTTCAACCCCGGCAACGGCTCCACTAAAAGATTCCCATAATTCCCCAACCCCGAAATCATCGCCGACGAAGTACTTGCACTATTATTACCAAAATTGCCCCCACCTCCCCCCAAAATCAGCCCTCCCCCATTCAAATTCCCATTCGCCGCCCCCGAACTGGAACGGAGAAAAAACCACGTGCTGTCGTAGAAAAGAAAAGGGCGGGAAAACGCCGCCGCCGGCGCCGCCGTGGTAGAAGAAATTCATGTTGGAATCCGCCGCCATCATCATAAAAATTACTCCTTTCTCATTGAGAGAGGGTTTTGGAAACCCTAGCTAAATAAAGATTCTGCTTTTCAGGGTTTGATATGTTTGAAGGGGAGGGCTTTGTTCTGATTCTTTGTCTGCTCCAATTGCAGGCCACCGCTTTTTGAGGGTTTCACTGTTTGAATTAAAAACAATTGGCGATGAATGAATCAGATCTCTTGGAATTTTGGGGAACTGTACGGGACTCGAGGTGATGCTTGGAGCACTTGAGCCGATGCCAATTATTGCGGAGCCCCTTCCCAAATATTTTGATTTTCGATTTTTTGGCTTTATTTTGGAGGAGTTTTTGGGTTTTGTTTTCTTTTTCGTTTTTTGTTTTGGTTTGGGTCCTTGTGCTTTCCCCCCTCTTTTTTTTTTTTTTTCTTTAACCTCCCTTTTCTTTTTCCCTGCAACTGGCAGGGGAGCGAGCGCCCATTACCTACGACTCGATGCTTTTCTCAGGAGAGAGAGAGAGAGAGACGAGAATTAGGGCAATTACGAAAAATGGCATTTTGAGGTTAAATATTCTGAAGGGAAAAAAATACCCACAGAGACGGGAGGGGAGAGGTTTATTTTTCTGTTGACACGTGGGGCCCCCTTGAATGTTGGGGTGAATGATTCGTTACAGCTTTGGCTGCATCGTCTGCTTTTTGTCCAGCCCACCGATTGGGGAGTTGTTTGTTTGCATGAATTCGGTAGGTACTCTGCAATTTTGGTACTGAAAAGTATATAAAATCCATATTTTTTTCTAAATGTATATTTGGAGTTGGAACAAAGTGATACATGTTACTTAACACAAAATATGAATCAGTATATACATCACATGTAATCAGAAAAAAACCCATGAAAGTAGGTATAAAGTGTACGGAAATATATAAATACAAACAATACACACACCCTTCTTATATAAAAAAAATTTAGAAACAAATTTGTAATTGCCGTCCCACTCAAGGATAGTGGCATTACGTACATCTGAAGAATCTTTAATAAAAGAAGCTCACTTTCGTTCCCAAGTGGAAGAATCTCTCTCACAACAGAACCTAATTTCCATCGCGAAAACGCCCCCAAGCGGGAGAATCTCGCGTCTTTTTACAATCACCGCCCAGTCTTCGACCTCGAGCTCTCCTTGCTCCCCGTCGTAATCCAGTAATCTTCACCTAGGCGGTGACCAGAATCGATACAACCACCTTTTCGAGAAATTTACGACAAAGAAAGGAATTAGGAAAGAGAGAGATCTCCTCCCTCCCTCTCGGTTGTTCGTACGCTTCCCCGATTATAAAAAAGATTGCCCAACTCAGATCAATCGACACGGTCTCCCTGCTCTCGAGCCGGACCTGCGCAGTACGTACAGAGTCCCGACGCGAGCTTTGAAAAGTGCAGCCTGCTACCAACGGCCGTGTCGACCGCTGGCTGGTGCTGGCGATAGGCCAGCCACTTATTCATGCACACGTGGCGTATATTGATTGGGCACTCCTGGTGGCCAGCATGGACGAAAGGCCCACACGTGCATGGGTAGTGCCCTCCCTAGGCAGAGCCAAAATTATAAGAATAAGTATATATATATATATATGATATATATACTATATATTATATATATATATTATATATATATATATATATATTAATATATATATATAATAATATATATATATATATAATATATATATATAGCAGCTTTGCTACAGGGACCCAAAGTATGGGACGGCAATAGAGGGGACAAGTGATGTGTTCCCCTCCTATTGGATGACGTGAGTTGAGCTCTATCATTTTGATGGCCAACTCACATCCAATAGGAGGGGGACACTCACTTGTTACGCCTTATTGCGTCCCGATATTTTGCGGTGCCTTAAAGAAATTTTCATATATATAATTAATAATATACTATAGTATAAGTTAGATGAGAGAGACGAGAGAGAGAACCATGGGTATACTTGCTACGCAATGATGCCTTGCATATGATGTGGACACATCTTGTCGCATACATCAAGCACCTGAAGAGGCAGCTTCACCAACTTCAAGGTGTGCATGTATGGACAAGATTGTCCACATCACTACAAGGATCATTAGCGCCCAAGTATACCCATATTCCTTATATATATATATTATATATATATATTATATATATATATATATATATATATATATATATATATATATAAAGAAAAAAGTGAAGATAAAGTAAAAGAAAACAAATAAGAGTTTTCTGATTTGCGCGGTTGCAACAAGGACCCACAGGTGGAGAAAGGATCGGCTGTTCTCGTCAAATCACAAATAGTACTAGTCTGAATAGGCGAGGCGTCGATAAAAGTAATCTGTAGCATGTTAATTTTTACATCAACATGCTAGCGTTACATTATTGTCGTCCGATAAAGCTAACATTTTGATGATGTGAGTTACTATAATTTTAAAATACAAGAAACGCTTATAATATTATAAAACCCGTCGCATAGGAAAAATCTTAACATCGTCCTTCTCCGCGTTTCATTATTTTAGCACCTCCGCATTTTTTGCATCATGCATGCATCCATCATGAGTACCGAAAAGCTAATGCTATTTAAATACGAAAAGATATTCGTTAACATAACAATGTGGAGGAGTCTCGCGTATACGAGCGGGTCATTCGGGCTCCGAAACAACACAAAATAAAGAGCAAAAGATTAATAAATAGGGGGGGAAAGAGAGAGAAACTCGAATAGTAGCTTCTGGATCGTGGGGTTCAACAGGGGGCGGCGCTTGAGAATTTGACCCGACGGCGACCTCACCACTAAGGGAGAAGATACCGGGTGAAGGGGAGCCACGGAAGGCGCCCTCGGGCACGCCGTGCGAAATGAATCTCTGCTTGCTTTTATCGCGTTGTTGATGTTAGCTTTTCCATCACCCACGGAAGTGCTCCGGTCCTCGGTTCTTAAAAAGCGTGGGCCCCCCCTCGTTCGAGCCCAGCAGCGTGGTGAGAGATTCCTTCGCCTGGCGAATGCTTGACTTTGTTTTCTAGCACCGTCAAAATCAACGATTCCCTCACTTTAAAGGTTATTTAGTGCATGGTTCTGATTAAATTTCTCTATCAGCATCGGGGGTCTATCTGCAAAATAAATAAATTAAATTTCGAACCCAAGGGGGTCTATGCGTATCGACCTCTTTTTTTATTTTCTTGAAACGTTGAACCTTTTCGGTTTCTTTCTTTCATCCCCCCCCCTCCCCCCACCCTTTCTTTGAGCACACGAATATAAAGACATTTATCAATATGCCACATAATTGTTGAATTTTTACCCAATCTATGCATCATGTTTAATTATTTGCCATTAAACAAAACCTCAAAACTCAAAAATTAAATTTCAGCCCACCAATTGACCATCATCCTTCTGGTCCTCCAACCATCATCGATCATATACTACTTCATTAGTTCTGATGGTGACACTTGGGCCATTAATCTTCTCTTTAATTTCTTCGTAGACTCTTCATTAGGCATTTTCTTTTCTACGAATAAAGGAGCTACATTATTACGAGATTACAATCACAACAACATCGAAAAGCCTTTGTGCTAAATTAAATTTTGGGTTCGGCTACAAAGTAACATTCTTCAATTCCGTTCTTTTTTTTTTTCCTCTCCTCTAGTAAGTTAATTATTATCATGTTTTTTATAATTGCTTCCGACCGATTCTTTAAAGTCTACGTCTAGATCTCATTGTTCTATTGACGATAATCTTACACATTTTTTTTCATTGATGTGCTAAGAGGATTCCCTTATAGATGACCGAACGATTTTAATCACTTCGATCTCTAATTTTATCCTCAATAGGAGCAACATCTAATCTCCTACAAATGCATTTAGTTTCCATCCTACCTTTTAGCATATACTCATAAGACCACCATTACAAAATTAGTTCTACTACATAACTTTTAGGAATCATATCATGTAGACCGGACTATGTTTTATGCTGGCTGCTGGATACGTAGCGCAGCCATATTCATTTATCCTGGCTTAGAGCAGACAATACTGTTAAAATATCGCATAACAGTGACAAAGTTATAAATCATTGCAAACTTGAAAGAGAAATATAAAACTTTATAGGGTAGCAACTTGATTGTATTTTGTTTCGTTGATTATCCTAGAGATAAACAAGGATAGCATGAAAATTACAGATTTCGAAATCTATGATCTGAACTCCTACAAGTTTAGTTGAATTGATGATGATTTCTGCTATATTTCTAGTTTGTCCAATAAAAAAACATGTTGACTCGGCTCATTCCGAATGAAGTAGTAGGTCATCATCCCTGCACACGTACGGTTCCATCCTTAACTTTATCAAGCATTTAATTAGTGCTTAATTAGTTAGGAGTTAGCATAATTTATTCTACTACTAACCAACCACCAAAAAGCTTTGAAGTAGCATATAAACAACTCTCTCAACTTTTATTGCGTCCTTCCATCTGGGAGCAAAAAGTTGAGATATAAGAAGATGAGAGAGGAGAAAGGGAAGTGGTCAGTGAGGAGGATGGGAGGGCCATTAGTTGAAGGGGGGTGGCGTTACCAACCAATGGCTTGAGAGCTTTTTAGCACAAAAGGAGAAGGGAGAGGGGGATATCATCATCATAAAAAAGATACCACTACTTAAAAGAAAAGTAAATGGGATCAAATTCCTCTCTATGCAATTTGAAAAGGGGAGATTACAACAGAGATGCAAGTTGGGACAACTTTTTTATGCCGGTGTAATTTTTGGTAGTGTTTCTTCTTCTAATGACGTTGGCCAGTAGTACTAGGCCCCTGTCCAGTGGAGAAATTATCAAGTGAATTTCTTATACACTGTATAGTGCCAAGGGTTAATTGCCTCAAGACCCTTTTAGTATTGTTGTTTTACACTTATTATGGACAAATTTTCGAAACCATCCTATTTGAACATTTAATCCCAAAAAACGACCTGTTTGAACTTATTTGCAAAAACCGACCTGGTTTCAGCCTTGGCGCTGAAACCAGGTCGGTTTTTGTGAAAAAGCTTCTGAAACTTCACGGGAGTTGAACTCCAGTGAAGTTTAGTAAAGCTGCTAAACTTCACGGGAGTTCAACTCCCGTGAAGTTTCAGAATTTTTTTTCAAAAACCGACCTGGTGTCAGCGTCAGGCCTGAAACCAGGTCGGTTTTTGAAAATAAGTTCAAAACAAGTCTTTTTTTTGGGATTAAATGTGGAAGTAGGTTGGTTTTGAAAATTCGTCCCACTTATTATTCATGTAGTTTTATTGTTCCAGATAGACCCATGGGTTAAAGTTTCCCGACTCTTTTAAGCTCAAATAGACTCACTAATTTCACCTAGAGTCAATATCAGACAAATTTTCACCAAGGATAAAAGAGTTAAATAAATTAATCAATGAGGACTTATCTGCAACAATTGAACTGCATGATAATAAATGCAAAACAACTACACTATAGTTAATCCTAGTGATAGAAGTTAGAAATATTTATGGGGCTTAGAATTATATGTTCCTCACCCTTTATATATGCCAAAATTTGGACTCGCCTCTTATGTTTTTTTAGTTCTTGTTAAGTATGAGGAAATGGAATTTGAACTGTTCGGGATATAATGTTAAAGTCCATTTTGCCACACAAAAACTCTAACATTGATGTGAGGATTTAGTGTTATAACATTTCTTATTAAGTAGTGGATGGACTAAATATTGTCCGTCTCTGAATCTATGTAAAACAAGAAAAAATGTAGTTCACTGATTCAAGATTTTTCTTCTTCTTAATACATTAATTATAGCAGCGGATAAGATTTACTGAATAATAATTTACTTATTATAGTGCAAGCAAACATTAGACTGCAAATTGAATTAAAGTTGTTCCAACTCTATTTTAGATGTGGCCACTAATAGGAAGGATGGGACAAAGTAGTAAATTCTTTACTGTTCTAGGCAACTGCATCCCATTCTATGGGTTATTTAAAGTATGCAATTGGAGTGGATACTGAGCCCATGATTGGGTCATATAGTCAGGATTCCACCTTCTTTACTTTAGGAACTTGACAACAAGTTTCTTCCCCACTTTTATTTTAACCATGGTTTTCTTTTGGATTGTTCACGAGGTCTAGGATATTATGTATAAACTCCTATGTTCAAAGAAAAATATAGGAATATTTTATTTCCTATTTTGGTTCTGTCCATGTATGAGAGTACTCTGCCCTTAGAAGTTCCTTGTCCAACAACAACAAAAATGCTAAAGAAGAAATATAATTCACTACGTATCATAGTTACTAATAATATTAATGGAAATGGATATCCCAACTGCAGCCAGGTGTCCATCTTATATATGTCACAATTTTTTTCCCCTTCTTGTTTGCTGATAAGGGTCACGACATTGCTGAAGAGAAAGTAGTTCAACAAGTAATATGTGAGAGTTATTTATACAGATGACACGAGTCTTAGTATTTCATGCTCTCTTTCCTCTTGAGGACGCTCTCCGAAAGATATTCGATACTTTGGCTATGAAAGACTTCATACAATATTGTTTTATGCTTTGGATGCTCTCAGATTATTGCAGGAAATGGCTCCCATAGAGTATACTTAGATGTCATCTATTGTGAATTATCAGAAACTTTAAAATATCAGAAAAACCATCTTAAGTTTAGGGGTTATCAGAAAACCACATTTTAACTTTGAGATTTTATCAAAAAGCCCCCTTAATTAGGGGGTCTTCTGATAAAATCTCTAAGTTAAAGGGGGTTTTCCCACAATGATCTGAAAGTTAAAAGGGCTTTGTGATAAACCCTATACTTAATGGGGCTTTTTCTGATATGTCGAAAGTTAAGTGGGCTTTCTGATAATCGTCGAAAGGTGGGAGTGGGGTGTTGGGTGTTTATGATATTAACCCTTGTTTAACTCTTATTTTTCACTGATTCAGTCTAGCGTATGTTTTTAAGTAGCAACCAGGTGATGATATTTTTTCCCCCTTGTAGAGAGCACAAAAGTGATGCATCATCATCATGATCAATTGTCATAATCGATGGAGTTGGATTATGGTGAAGTGAGGGCTTAACTCTGGCCCCTTCTGAAATTGCAGACGTTGTTCACTTCTTGGGGTAAAAAGAACAAAAGATTTTGTAAGAAAAAGATGCCATGATTGCTCGGGAAAATTTCACACTGGTATTAAGCCCTGCAGCTGTATTTTGGTATTTTAATGCTAATTTATGGGTTGGATTAAAGAGAATTTTTACATTGTACATTAAGTTTAGGGGTTTTTGTCCCCTGTTAGGAACCACCTTCAAGATAGAGTAATTATACAGAAATCACATTTTAATTTCAATTTATACGTAAAATACCCTTTAAAACTCACATTCCACCCATGTAACTCATTTTGTTAATGTTTAAATCTTGTTAGGTTACAAGTTATGTATCTTGAACTTGAACCTTTTAAGCGTGTTTTTTATTTTCAGTAAAAATTTGATTTGAAGGTACTTGATTGCAACACAAACACACTTTAAATATGGATTATGTATAAAATTAAATTAAAAGATTGTTTCCATATAAAAATCTTATTTTTAAGGTGGTTTTTAAGAGAAGACCCTTAAAAGTTTGTCGTAATGGGGAATTTATATACTGCCACTGCTTTCTTATAGACCATTTCACTCAATGATTTTGGAGAACAAATTCTTGTTCAATTCATAGGTTTTATAGATTCTAAAATCTAGTCGAACACTGGATCTTCTAAAGCACTTCAAGTTGCTTTAGCATCGTATGGTCTTATCATTTTATTTTTATTTCCTGAAGCATTATCAATACCAAAAAGAACTCAAAGAGGAATTTACTTCTCTTCAAAAAAAAAAAAAGAAAAAAAGAAAGAGGGATTTACTTTTATCCTTTGTTGTTTACAAATAAGGGAAAATTGTGTCAAGGCCCAATTTTAAGAACCCCATGTAACCAACCCTTTGAACGTTTTTTTCATGTGTTTTAGTCTCAAAAAAAACAGCCCTTACTCATTGCCAATTAAACATAGTGAGAGAAATAAAAACAAAAAAAATTCCTAATATGTCCTTATTTCCTCCTCTCTCTCTTCTCTCCAGATCCAATCTCCATAGCTCCTCCTTCCTCATCTCCCCTAACCAATCTCCTTCCTCCTCTCTCTCTCTTCCTCCTTTTTCTCTCAGACACCGACATCCCCCCCTCCGCCACCACCGATGTTGGGTGTATGCTCCGGTCATGTTGTCTGCTTCTTCGGTCTTGCTCTCCGCCACCACCAACCTCGAGCACACCCTCCTTCCTCCTATCTCTTCTCTCCAAATCTAATCTCCATGGCTCCTCCTTCCTCCTCTCCTCTCCTCTCCTCTTCTCTCTCCTAACCCATCTTCTTCCTCTTCTCTCCCTCTTCCTCCTTTTTCTCTCAAACACTAACATCCTCCTTCGCCACCACCAACCTTGAGTGCACGCTCCGACCATGTTGTCTCCTTCTTCGGCCTCGCCCTCGCCCTCCGCCATCTTGGGTGCAAGTTCCACAAGACCTATAAGCTATCGTTTTTTTAAAGAAATTTATAATTTATTTTTGAACATCGTGAAAAGATAAAGATTTAAAGAAATACCGGCTAAATATGATTTTTGTTTAACAATTTTTTATGTTAAGCTCAAGTCCAAGGTGGAACGTTAAGTCTAATGAGTTGGAAGTGAAGTCCAAGTACTTGTATGTTAAGCCTATAGGATTGAATAATAAGTTAAATGGCTTGTATGTTAACTCTATTGGGTTAAATAATAAGTCTAAATGTGGAATGCTAACTGTTAAGTGTAATAGATTATATATTAAGTCTAATTTATTGAATATTAAGTGTAATTTTTTACATCTTAAATCTAATGCGTTGTACGTTAAAAAGTCGAATAAGTTGAATGTTAAGTCTAATTAGGGGAATATCAAGTCTAATAAGTTGAATGTTAAGTCTAATTGGAAGATTTGTTTAGAGCTTCTCCAATGGGGCTCCAAAACTAGATTTTGCAGCCCCATGGAGCTCCAACCCAGCTCCAACTCTGGCTGCAAAATGCAGCCGGAGAAAATGAGGCTGCAAATATGTAGCCTCTTCCCCAAATTTGCAGCTGACTGCAAACTTTTTTAAATCCCCACTTTGCCCTTTTAATGATTTGTAAACATTTACTTATTACTTCCATATCCTTTTTTTTATTAATAACTAGTAATTTAAAATCAACATAAGTTTATTTCTATTAATTTTTTAAATAAAAATTTTACATTTAAAAATGTTTTGTCGATACCTTCAAAGTGAGACTAATATTTGAATAATATTAATTGAAATATAAAATTTCAAGAACCAAGTAATTATAATTTTAATATTAATTTATAATATATGTTATATTTTAAATTAATTCATATAAATTTTTTATCATTTTATATTTTTATATTTTCAAAATTATTTAAAGTATTATGTAAATAATTATTTAATAATATGTATTTTAGAAATGGAGTTTGATATAGAGGGGAGTGGTTGGAGTTACACATCTCTAAAAAAGAATATACCATGGTATATTCTTTGGAGAGGCTGCAAAATGCAGTCTCCCCATTGGAGATGTTCTTAAGTCTAATTGGAAGATTATCAAGTCTTCTCTATTGAATGTTAAGTCTCGATTGTTAGCACAATTTGGTTTGATGCTAAGTATATTAGGTTGAATAATAAGTCCAAGTGCTTGTATGTTAAGTCTATTAGGTTGAATGATAAGTCTAAATGTGGAATGTTAAGTGTAATGGATTACATGTTAAGTCTAATTTATTGAATATTAAGTATAATTTATTACATGTTAAGTCTAATATGTTGCATGTTAAGTCTAATTAGCGTGATATTAATTCTAATTGGTTGAATCTTAAGTATATAGAGTTGAATATTAAGTCTATTTTTTGCCAACTAAGCACAAAGAGAGAGAAAAATACCTCAAAATACTCTTATTAGAATTAACATCACGCTAATTACACTTAACATACAACATATTAGACTTAACATGTAACAAATTATATTTAATATTTAACAAATTAGACTTAACATATAATCTATTACACTTAACATTCCACCTTTAAACTTATTATTCAACTCAATAGACTTGACATAAAAGCCCTTGGACTTATTATTCAATTCAATAGACTTAGGGGGTGTTTGTTTCAAATCCTAAATTTTAGGATATGGATTTCATCATGGAATTTGAAATTCATAGGTGTTTTGTTATAGGTTGGGATTTCTAAAATGTTGTTTGTTTCATTAATATTTTGGGATTGGGGATACTACAATTTGTAATATTTTGTTTGTTTCAAGCTTAAATTGTAGCATTACCAAATGATAAAATTGTGTAATATGATGAATATGCTATCTTGGTGAGGTTACCTCCCACAAAAAGACAAAATTATGATTTGTCAAATCCTCTCCAATTGAGAGGTAAGCACACCCATTTATGGGATTTGTCAAAATCCTTTCTAATTGAGAGATGACAAATTCTAAAAATTGGGCACTTTTTACACTTTTGGGATTCAATATTCTAAAAAATTTCTTAAAACAAACACTATATATGGAATCTCAAAATACAAAAAAAACTCACTTTTGATCCCAAAAATTGTAATCCATACCAAATGCCAAAAAATTTGGTAAAACAAACACCCCTTAACGTCGAACCAATTTGAGTTAACAAACGAGACTTAACATTCAATAGATTAGACTTGACAATCTTCCAATTAGACTTAAAATGCCCTTATTAGACTTAACTTTTCTCTAATTAGAATTAACATTCAACAGATTAGACTAGACATTCCTCTCACTAGAATTAACATGGAAAAGTTTAGACGTAATATTATTTTCATTATAAATAACATGCTTCATTAGATAAAAAATATCTTCCAATTAGGTTTAACATTTAACCGATCAAACTTAATATTAACTATATAAACTTAACATTTAACCAATTAAAATTAACATCACGTCAACTAGACTTAACGTACAACACATTAAACTTAACATGTAATAAATTACACTTAATATTTAACAAATTAGACTTAATATATAATCCATTACACTTAACATTTCACATTTAAACTTATTATTCAAACCAATAGACTTAATATACAAGCCATTGAACTTCACTTTCAACTCTATAAACTTAACATTCAATCAATTAGAATTAATATCACACCGATTAGATTGACATACAACGCATTAGACTTAACATGTAACAAATTACACTTAACATTCAATAAATTAGACTTAACATATAATCCATTACACTTAATATTCCACCTTTAGACTTATTATCTAACCTAATAGAGTTAACATACAAGCCCTTGGACTTATTATTCAACCCAATGGACTTAACATACAAGCACTTGGACTTCACTTCTAGCTCGTTGGACTTAACATTCCACCTTGAACTTAACTTAACATAAAAAATTATCAAACAAAAATCACATTTAGCCGGTATTTCTTTTCATGATGTTCAAACAGAATTTATAAATTTCTTTAAAAAAGTGATAGCTTATAGGTCTTGTGAAACTTGCACCCAAAATGGTGGAGGGCGAGGCCAAAGAAGGAGACAACATGGCTACAACGTGCACCCAAAGTCGATGGTGGCGGAGGTGGATGTCGGTGTCTTAGAGAAAAAGGAGGAAGAGGATGAGAAGAGGAATGAGATGAGTTAGGAGAGAGGAGGAGAGGAGAGGAGAGGAGGGGAGGGGAGGGGAGGAGGGAGGAGGGAGGAGTCGTGGAGATTAGACCTAGAGAGAAGAGATATGAGGAAGGAGGGTGCGCTCAAGGTTGGTGGTGGCGGAGGGCGAGGTCGAAGAAGGGGACAACATCGCCGGAGCGTGCACCTAAAGTCGGTGGTGGCAGAGAGGGAAGTCGGTGTCTGAGAGAAAAAGGAGGAAGAAGGAGAAAGAAGAAACGAGATGGGTTAGGAGAGAGGAGAGGAGAGGAGAGGAGGAAAGAGGAGCCATAGAGATTAGATCTGGAGAGAAGAGAGAGAGAGAGAGAGAGAGAGAGAGAGAGAGAGAATAATGACATCTTGGGATTTTTTTTTTGTTTCCCTCTCTATGCTTAGTTGACAATGAATAAGGGCTGAATCACATTTTTTTGGGTTTTGAGGGCTAAAACACATGAGAAAAATATTGAAGGTGCTAGTCACATGGAGTTCTTAAAATTGGGATCTTGACACAATTTGCCCTACAAATAAATAAAAGAAAAAAAGAACAAAATATAGACACAAGGGATACAAAAATGTAGAAGGTTTGAAATTACAAAATATAAGCATAGAAGAATTTAAAATTACAGAATATAATCACTGCATATAGACTTTTAGAACAATAAAAGTCACTGAGGTTTTAATATCATGATACTTTTGTTATGAAATATATAAATAGTATATACCGGGAAGCTTCACGTGATAACATTACAAAGTACAAAACCTAATGATGTGTAAATAGCAATTCATGCTAACCTTAGATTAGGGGTGTGTGTGGGCTAGGCCGGTTCAGGCCCGTGACCCGGTTCGCCGGGTTTAAGGTCGGGTCGGGTCCAACCCGAGCCCGCTCGGATCAGAGTGGGTCGGACCTATTTCTCTGATCCCGGGTCTGGAACTGGACTCGGCTCGCTCGGCCCCTGACCCGCCTAAGGGCGGGCCAAATCGGGCCCGGCCTACAGGTCATGGGTCAGCTCGTGGATTTTTTTAACTTTTTTTCTATTTTTTATTTTTAATTTCTAAACTACACTAACTTTGTATTAATATCTATTAAATTATTTTGAAATTATTTTTTTCTATTTTACTCTTTATTTAAAATGATATATATACACACATACATTATACAAAGATAAACATCACATAGAAAAATATCGCAAACACAAAGATATATATGGTTTGGACTTCGAAAGAAGACCTACGTCCACGAAAAATTAATAACTTTCATTTAGTTTAAATTTAAATTATAACTACAAGAGAAAAAAAGAAAAAAAATATTAACTAAAAACTAAAGACTAAAAAACTAATAATTAAAATTCAGGGTCGGACCGGGTCGGGTTCACCGGACCGGGTCGATGGTGAGTCAGGCCTATTTCTCTAGTCTCTGGTCTGGAGCTAGACCCAGTTGTGCCCAACCCACTACGGGCCGGGTCATGACTGGGACCCATGGCCGCTGGGCCAGGTCAGCCCGCGCCCAACCCTACCTTAGATATAATATGAGATCAAAACAAAAGAAATTGAAGGTGAATCAAAACAAGACCAATTCCTTAAAAAAAAGACCAAGACAAAAACAGTAGAAATAAGTCATTTTCTTCACCAAAGAATTATGTACTTTCCAATTAGTCATGATCACACTTGGATATGTCATAGTGATCATCTTGTTTCTACTAACGTGAGGACAATATTAATCCAACCCCACTCAGTATAGTGTACTAATTAGTAGTTACCTAATGATTTTGGGGACTCCGGTGGAGATTTACTCAGTTGTTATGTTCAGAGGTGAGGTAATCCTCTCTATTTATAGGCATTCTTTCCCCCTCTCCGTCCCCTAATAGCTGCCTTATTTTCCTCCGCTATCTGCGTTCTCCTCAGATTTCTCCGTAACGCCTGATCTTGATTAGAGAATATCCCACAGAATATGAGATATTCCCTAACAACCAGATCACATGATAACGGTTGGGTAACAATTTGGCCCATGAGGCCAAAAACCCACTTACATCTCCCACTTGGCCGAAATGCCCAAATACTTTTTGAGAATACACTCCCACTATCCGTGAGATGTGACTCTAGATGTAATTTCATACTCTCACTATCCATGAGATATATACACTTTTCACTCTACGTGAATAAACCGAGTACAACCATTATCCATGATCGTCTCCTTTCATTTTTCATGAAAGTTTCCTTAACTTATACATTTCTAAGTCCCATCAAACTAACATGTTTGATGAATGTACCTGCTGGGATACCCTTCGTCAAGGGATCAACAATCATATCACTAGTAAGAATATAAGTCACACAGACTTCTTCCTTTTCCACAATATCACGAATATAATGATATTGTATCTCAATATGTTTTCCCTTAGAACTGTTTGCACCACTGTTGATCAAGCTGATGGCTGCTTGATTATCACAGTATATCTCAATTGGTCCATCTACCAAATTGAGATCTAAGTCCTTTAGGAACCGTCTTATCCAGATTGCATGAGTAGTGGCCATACTACAGGCTATGTACTCAGCTTCTTGTGTGTATCTTGCCACACATCCCTGTTTCTTACTACCCCAAGAAACAGCTGCACCACCAAAGATGAACAAATATCCGGAAGTAGACTTCCCGTCATCTTTGTCTCCTCCGAAATCAGCATCAGAGTAACCAAGAACCTCAAGCGAATCTGCTTGATAAACTAACTTATGGTGCACGGTACCTTTCAGGTACTTCAAAATCCTCTTAACAGCCTCCCAATGTGCTGGACCAGGATTACTTTGATATCTACTAACCAAACTCACCGGATATGCCAGGTCTGGTCTAGTACACAACATTGCATACATCAAGCTTCCAACGGCTTGTGCATACGGGACACTAAGCGGTTTCTGCCCTTCTCCAGGACATTGTTCTTTACACAACCGTTTTTCCATAACCAAAGGTGTTGGCGCAGGATTACAATTCTGCATCCCAAACCTTCTAAGTATTGTATGCAAATACCTTTCTTGGTTTAAACTTAACATTCTAGACTTTCTATCCCTAAGGATCTGTATACCAAGAACATAGGAAGCATCTCCCATGTCCTTCATCTCAAATTCACTACTAAGTGCTGATTTGATTCTGTTCAGCACTTCTATGTCATTTCCAGCCAGCAAAATATCATCTACATACAGAGATAATACTGTGAAACTGCTGCCACTCTTCAAGACATATACACAGTTATCCAATTTATTTGCAACAAAACCAAGTTGGATAACAGTATTGTGAAATTTGAGATACCACTGTCTAGATGATTGTTTTAAACCATATAAAGATTTCTTTAATTTATATACTTTGTTTTCTTGTCCTTCAACCTGAAATCCATCAGGTTGATTCATATATATTACTTCCTTCAACTCTCCGTTGAGGAATGCAGTCTTGACATCCATTTGGAAAAGTTCCAAGTCAAGATGTGCAACAATTGCTAAGATAATTCTTATAGAAGCAAACTTAGCCACCGGAGAGTAAGTCTCCTGATAATCTATACCTGCCTTCTGAGTAAAGCCTTTAGCAACTAATCGGGCTTTAAATGTATCAATAGACCCATCAACCCGATATTTCTTCTTTAACACCCATGTGCATCCTATGGACTTCCTATCTTCTGGTAAGTCACATAGCTCACATACATTGTTTCTCTCTATTGAGTCAAGCTCCCTTTTCATGGCTTCCAGCCATTGTTCTGATTCATGTGTGTTCATAGCATCCACATAATTCAAGGGATCAGCTTGCTCATCTATGTCAATATCTACCGAGAAACAGGATGGTTCGCATGAATACAGATAATAATCATCCATCCATGTAGGTGTTGTTCTGGGTCTTTTATTACCATTAAGGTTGACAGGTTGGACATGTTCAGCTGGTTGATTTTCCATAGGCATATTCTTATTTAAGGGCTCATCTTCCATTATTGGATGATTTATTTCATCCACTATGTCCAGGTCATCGTTAGGAACATCATCTAAGTCTAGCAGAGGTGGTACTGCCTCTTGAACTTGTTCCCTTTCCTCTAGATTTTCTAGAAAAGTAGCATCTCTACTTTCAATGACCCCTTTCTCTTCATGGAAGAACCTATATCCATTAGACTTTTCAGAATAGCCTATAAATCTACACTTTAAGGTTTTTAAATCCAGCTTATCTCTAACTTGATATGGAATGAGAACATGTGCAACACAACCCCATTTTCTTAAGTGACTTAATTCAGGTTTGTGTCCATTCCAAATCTCATACGGTGTTGACTCGACTGATTTTGTGGGAATTCTATTCAAAACATAATTCGCAGTCAGTACAGCTTCTCCCCAAAAATCCTTGGAGAGACCAGAGTGTGATAACATACATCTTACTGCATTCATCAATGTCCTATTTTTTCTTTCAGCCACACCATTTTGTTGTGGCGTATAAGGCATGGTGATATGTCTCTTAATGCCATAATGAATGCAATAGTTTTCAAATTCTTTTGAATTGAATTCTCCACCTCTATCAGTTCTTAACACCTTAATATATCTTCCAAGTTTCCTTTCTACTTCTGTCTTGTATCTTTTAAAACATTCAAATGCTTCTGATTTTTTGTTTAAAAGATACACAAAAGTATACTTGGAATAATCATCTATAAAAGTTATAAAATATTCTTTATTACCACGTGTCTTTACGCTTAACGGACCACAAATGTCAGAATGAACTAACTCTAAAAGTTCACTTGCCCTCTGACCTTCAGAAAATGACTTTCTAGTCATTTTCCCTGTTAAGCAGTGTTCACAGGGTAATGTCCTTACACCTGTCAGATTTGGTAACAAATCCATTTTAATTATCTGATCTATCTTTCTATTACCAGGGTGTCCTAGTCTCATATGCCATAGATCAAAATCAGATAAAAGACACGAGGAATAAAGCAAATCAGAATTCTTATTGCAAATTTCAGGTTTTACAACAGAAAGACAGAACAAATCATGTTCGGGTACAAACTTACCCATAGCAAACACTTTCTTGTCTTTCCCAATAGAGACCCTATTGTTGTAAAACCTAACTTCAAGGCATTTCTTTAGGAGGGCTGGGACGGAAATCAGATTACGTCTTATGCCAGGTGCATAAAACACTTCCTTGAGAACCATGATGCTGTCCCCAAGATCCAATCTGTATGAACCAATACCTTCAACATCTAGGTAGGTATTGTTCCCCATGTAAATCCTTTGATCTCCCTTCTTCAGCTCCTTGAAGTCGCATATCCCTTCCTTCGTCTTTGCAATATGTCGGGTAGCTCCCGAATCAATCCACCAGCCACCAGCGTCAGTAGTTGCAGCATTGCACTCAATGACGCCGATGAACTCCCGCTTACCGGATCCTCCTTGTTCCGGGCGTTTGGGACCGCCCTTATTCTTCGCCTGTGGACAGTTGGCTTTGAAGTGGCCGAACTTCCTACAGATATAGCATGATCCAGGAGGTCCTTTCTTACCGCGAGCACGTTGCTGGCCAGGTCCTTTGAAGGAAGGTTTGACAGGTCCAAACTGATGAGTTCCTTGTGCCTTACGATAGTGAGCTGCATTTGCTTCTTCTTGCTGCACAAGGTTCACATCTGAACCTTTTCTCCTAGCTAGTAAATCTTGTTCCATTGCTAACTGGGCTGGCAAGTCAGTAACACGTTTAATGGTTCCATTAAGCCTAAGTGTTGTGGCAGGCCAAGCTATTCAAAATAGTTGCCACTTGTAATTTCTCAGGAATTTCAGATCCTGCTGAAGCTAGGTCCTTAGCCATGACAATCATTTTGTTCACATGTTCAGTAACATTTTCACCTTCTTGCATACGGCTTGAATTAAATCTATGCATCAAGAGCTGTATGTTCACCTCAGAGGTAGTGTCATACTTCTCTTTAATTGCAAGCCACATTTCCCTAGCCGTATTGTAGTTTTCAAAAACTTTGATTAAACTATCTTCCATGAACATTAACATTAAGCTTTTAGCCTTTTTGTCCTTAAGTTGCCACTGATCAAGCTCTCTTTTCTGAGCGTCAGTGGGATCTTCACCAAGAGTTGGTGCAGAAACCTCTAGGACACTATCTAGATTGTCATGGATAAGTCCATACTTAATTTTCCTATGCCACATGTCATAGTTGGAACCATTAAGGTGTTCTATCTTAGCCAATTCAGATGCAATCAATTTACTAGCCATGACGAATAAATTCTGTTTGATAGTTCAAAATATTAAATTTAGATTGTAAATATAAAACTAATTGATGCTTAAACAAAAAAAAAATGACAAGAACAACAAAAAAAAAATAGAAATTGATGCTAAATCTAACTTATAAAACTAACTTAATAAAATGATACTAAAATAACTATAAATAAAAAGGTTAAAAAGATGTACTGTTATAAAAAATAAAGTTTTTTTTAATAACAATAAGATTATATATACAAAATTAAAAAAATAAACTATTAATTTCAATAAATGCTAACTATTATCAAAGGTAAGCATAAATTAATTAAAAATCTAATTGTAGTACTTAGAAAAACTAAAAAAAATAGAAAATTAAGATTCTTGTATGAATATACAAGCAAATTATATAATACTATAAAATATTATAAGGCCTACAATAAATTAAACAGATAAGCCCAAATCTCCACAAGAAGCCCAAATACTACTAGACCTCAATGACCCACAATAAGCCCAAAAAAAATCCTTTCCTATTTAATACACCTCTTCCCTTTAGCAACTAATCGGGCTTTAAATGTATCAATAGACCCATCAACCCGATATTTCTTCTTTAACACCCATTTACATCCTATGGACTTCCTATCTTCTGGTAAGTCACATAGCTCCCATACATTGTTTCTTTCTATTGAGTCAAGCTCCCTTTTCATGGCTTCCAGCCATTGTTCTGATTCATGTGTGTTCATAGCATCCACATAATTCAAGGGATCAGCTTGCTCATCTATGTCAATGTCTACCGAGAAACAGGATGGTTCGCATGAATACAGATAATAATCATCCATCCATGCAGGTGTTGTTCTGGGTCTTTTATTACCACTAAGGTTGACAGGTTGGACAGGTTCAGCTGGTTGATTTTCCATAGGCATATTCTCATTTAAGGGCTCATCTTCCATTATTGGATGATTTACTTCATCCACTATGTCCAGGTCATCGTTGGGAACATCATCTAAGTCTAACAGAGGTTGTACTGCCTCTTGAACTTGTTCCTTTTCCTCTAGATT
This sequence comes from Asparagus officinalis, assembly GCF_001876935.1. Lineage (NCBI taxonomy): Eukaryota > Viridiplantae > Streptophyta > Magnoliopsida > Asparagales > Asparagaceae > Asparagus > Asparagus officinalis. The sequence continues at coordinate 12,027,726 of NC_033797.1, forward strand.
TTCTAGAAAAGTAGCATCTCTACTTTCAATGACCCCTTTCTCTTCATGGAAGAACCTATATCCTTTAGACTTTTCAGAATAGCCTATAAATCTACACTTTAAGGTTTTGAGATCCAGCTTATCTCTAACTTGATATGGAATGAGAACATGTGCAACACAACCCCATTTTCTTAAGTGACTTAATTCAGGTTTGTGTCCATTCCAAATCTCATACGGTGTTGACTCGACTGATTTTGTGGGAATCCTATTCAAAATATAATTCGCAGTCAATACTGCTTCTCCCCAAAAATCCTTGGAGAGACCAGAGTGTGATAACATACATCTTACTGCATTCATCAATGTCCTATTTTTTCTTTCAGCCACACCATTTTGTTGTGGCGTGTAAGGCATAGTGGTATGTCTCTTAATGCCATAACGAATGCAATAGTTTTCAAATTCCTTTGAATTGAATTCTCCACCTCTATCAGTTCTTAACACCTTAATATATCTTCCAAGTTTCCTTTCTACTTCTGTCTTGTATCTTTTAAAACATTCAAATGCTTCTGATTTTTTGTTTAAAAGATACACAAAAATATACTTGGAATAATCATCTATGAAAGTTATAAAATATTCTTTATTACCACGTGTCTTTACACTTAACGGACCACAAATGTCAGAATGAACTAACTCTAAAAGTTCACTTGCCCTCTGACCTTCAGAAAATGACTTTCTAGTCATTTTCCCTGTTAAGCAGTGTTCACAGGGTAATGTCCTTACACCTGTCAGATTTGGTAACAAATTCATTTTAATTATCTGATCTATCTTTCTATTACCAGGGTGTCCTAGTCTCATATGCCATAGATCAAAATCAGATAAAAGACACGAGGAATAAAGCAAATCAGAATTCTTATTGCAAATTTCAGGTTTTACAACAGAAAGACAGAACAAATCATGTTCGGGTACAAACTTACCCATAGCAAACACTTTCTTGTCTTTCCCAATAGAGACCCTATTGTTGTAAAACCTAACTTCAAGGCCTTTCTTCAGGAGGGCTGGGACGGAGATCAGATTACGTCTTATGCCAGGTGTATAAAACACTTCCTTGAAAACCATGATGCTGTCCCCAAGATCCAATCTGTATGAACCAATACCTTCAACATCTAGGTAGGTATTGTTCCCCATGTAAATCCTTTGATCTCCCTTCTTCAGCTCCTTGAAGTCGCATATCCCTTCCTTCGTCTTTGCAATATGTCGGGTAGCTCCCGAATCAATCCACCAGCCACCAGCGTCAGTAGTTGCAGCATTGCACTCAATGACGCCGATGAACTCCCGCTTACCGGATCCTCCTTGTTCCGGGCGTTTGGGACCGCCCTTATTCTTCGCCTGTGGACAGTTGGCTCTTGAATTAAATCTATGCATCAAGAGCTGTATGTTCACCTCAGAGGTAGTGTCATACTTCTCTTTAATTGCAAGCCACATTTCCCTAGCCGTATTGTAGTTTTCAAAAACTTTGATTAAACTATCTTCCATGAACATTAACATTAAGCTTTTAGCCTTTTTGTCCTTAAGTTGCCACTGTTCAAGCTCTCTTTTCTGAGCGTCAGTGGGATCTTCACCAAGAGTTGGTGCAGAAACCTCTAGGACACTATCTAGATTGTCATGGATAAGTCCATACTTAATTTTCCTATGCCACATGTCATAGTTGGAACCATTAAGGTGTTCTATCTTAGCCAGTTCAGATGCAATCAATTTACTAGCCATGACGAATAAATTCTGTTTGATAGTTCAAAATATTAAATTTAGATTGTAAATATAAAACTAATTGATGCTTAAACAAAAAAAAAATGACAAGAACAACAAAAAAAAAATAGAAATTGATGCTAAATCTAACTTATAAAACTAACTTAATAAAATGATACTAAAATAACTATAAATAAAAAGGTTAAAAAGATGTACTGTTATAAAAAATAAAGTTTTTTTTAATAACAATAAGATTATATATACAAAATTAAAAAAATAAACTATTAATTTCAATAAATGCTAACTATTATCAAAGGTAAGCATAAATTAATTAAAAATCTAATTGTAGTACTTAGAAAAACTAAAAAAAATAGAAAATTAAGATTCTTGTATGAATATACAAGCAAATTATATAATACTATAAAATATTATAAGGCCTACAATAAATTAAACAGATAAGCCCAAATCTCCACAAGAAGCCCAAATACTACTAGACCTCAATGACCCACAATAAGCCCAAAAAAAATCCTTTCCTATTTAATACACCTCTTCCC
>NC_033797.1:12030022-12064530 GCF_001876935.1 Asparagus officinalis
GGTCTGATGGCTTCCTCGGCGAGATCTGAGGAGGAGGGGGAGGGAGATGTGGGATCTCTTTTGCCCTAGGGATTTGGTAGTGGGAAGAAAGCTGTGATTTGGAGATCGATGGCTCTGATACCAGTGAAAGAACGAGAGAGATTGATTTTGCGGGTCTGATGGCTTCCTCGGCGAGATCTGAGGAGGAGGGGGAGGGAGATGTGGGATCTCTTTTGCCCTAGGGATTTGGTAGTGGGAAGAAAGCTGTGATTTGGAGATCGATGGCTCTGATACCAGTGAAAGAACGAGAGAGATTGATTTTGGGGACTCCGGTGGAGATTTACTCAGTTGTTATGTTCAGAGGTGAGGTAATCCTCTCTATTTATAGGCATTCTTTCCCCCTCTCCGTCCCCTAATAGCTGCCTTATTTTCCTCCGCTATCTGCGTTCTCCTCAGATTTCTCCGTAACGCCTGATCTGCTGCCTTATTTTCCTCCGCTATCTGCGTTCTCCTCAGATTTCTCCGTAACGCCTGATCTTGATTAGAGAATATCCCACAGAATATGAGATATTCCCTAACAACCAGATCACATGATAACGGTTGGGTAACAATTTGGCCCATGAGGCCAAAAACCCACTTACAGGGGGGGGGGAGCTTAGAAGCAAAGCGAACTCTGTACGCCTATAACACGGATAGGAGGCAGAGAGCTACAGGAGATAGAGAGAGAGAGAGAGTGTGTGTGAGAGAGAGACAGAAATTAGATTCAATGCCATTGAAATGTTTGGGCAGCTTCCATCTCTCCCCTCTCTCTGTCCATCTCTATCTTTCCTTAATTATTAACATTGTGGTAATTAGCTTAGCTTCCATCATCAAATATAAAGTAGTTTACCATATTTCTTTTCTTTTTTATATCTTGGGTTAATTAATTAATTGTGGATAGAAACCCTGTACTATCACCCAATTGTGGATGGATCCCTCGATTGATTTGTTTTACTCTTTTACCTTCAGAGAAAAAGAAAATTGTCCACCCGCAATAATAGAACTACAGAGTCTTATCCGCATTTCGAGTGATAGTAAAAAAGGTCCATTCGTCGTTGCTCTTTTTCCTAAGCAAGCTAATGATCCAGGGCCACTACCAAAAAATGAGGCAACCTAGACAGGAAATTTCCGTCTAGGAAAATCAGATTTCCGTCTAGGATGATTATCCTAAACGAAATTCCGTCTACAATGCGCGTCTAGTATGTTTCCGTCTAGAATGTAGTATTCTAGACGAAATTCCGTCTAGGATACTAGACGAAAATTCCGTCTAGGATACATCCTAGACGGAATATTCTAGACGGAACTAAAAACCGTCTAGAATAATCCTAGACGGAACATCCTAGACGGAAATTCCGTCTTGGATGATTTTATTCGAATCACCACCAAGTTTGTTCATTGCATCTCTCATGCTGGCTAGATAAACAACAGTTGGAACACCTGTGAAATCCTGACAGAGAGTAAAAAGCCTATTATCATTGCATATATAGCCAACTATTAAACAATGAATTAAACTTAAATCACTATACATACAAATCCATCTAGTTTAGTTCTAAATGAAAAACTGAAACAAATTATTGGCCAAGAACAAGTCTGGGTATTCTCAAATCACAAAATTAAATAGCCCATATAAAGTTTCAGAGAACAAAATGTTACACTTGAATTGTATTACAAGGAATGAAGTATAAAATTTTCTACATACCATCAAAAAGTAAATTACAAAATTTAGTTTTTCTTCCTGCTTATAAACACCGACTGTTCTCAATAAAGAATCAAGTAAAAAAGAAGAAAATTAAAAGCAAGACCTGCAACAGGACTCTTGCAGGCTTAAATGGGATCTCGACTTTTATAAATTATTTGTAAGACACATAATGAAATATTGTTTGAATTACTGGAAAACCATATAAGGTTACTTGCTAAATGAGTACTAAGTTTGGACTGTCAAAATGATCCAAGTTAATGTGTTCATTGAGGATAACATGAAGTTCCTGTTTCATTGATGCATATTGTCGAACAGAAAGTGTGCTACATGTGATCTGTCAAATAAAAATACAACCAGGAAGCAAACCAATAATATTTTCTGCAGTCCCCACTTAATTCATATAAATTGTAAAAATCAACTCAATCCTTGAACATCTAAGCTCACTCATACGCAAACCAGTTATCCAATATAAATTCCTTGTAGAAGCAAATGAAAGTTCACTTAAATAAACATAGAATACATAAATTTACAAAGAAATACCCAAATCCTAAAAAGAAATATTAATTAAAATTCTATATAAAAGTTTGTTTCTTTTATAGAATGTTATTTTGAAGGAAAAAGTGTTCGTCATCAGATAGGAGCGAAAGACTAGAAAAATATTAATCAAAATCTCATTAGAGATTTTTCATTTAAACTATGCACAGATCATCACTTGACCATTTGATTACATAAAATTAAAACAAAATAATTAGAGGTCTCAGAAAGAAGGCAGCATGGAAATAATCATGAAATCAGATTAAAAGTATAACATCCAATTCCTTCATCAAAGACGCCACATAAAAAAAAAGTTCTCATTTTCAAGAAATAAGTAAACATAACAAAAGCAACAAAAAAGGCCTCATATAGAAGATTAGAATTCGTCAATACAGATGATCTTCAGACATATGATTGTCATTATTAATCATTTAATCATTGGCCTATAAATAGCTTAAAATAGGAATTTAGCCACACGATAAAATAGGAAGACTTGGTTGGGAGCAAGAAAATCAAACTTTTGGAAGACTATGAACAGCGCGGTGCTGCCGAATTCCGACCTCCGCTTCAGGTCCCCGCGCTGCTGTCGAACTCCGACCGGAACAACGCGGCGATCGAGTCGACGACGACGAGCTTAGCGGAGCCGAGGAGGGAGGAGGACTCGGCGCGGGCGAGGAGGGAGAGGAGGTCGGCGGGGGAGTGGGCCCTGGCGACGAGGATGCGGTCGAGGGGGTTGGGGCCTGAGTGGGGCCGGGAGAGGGAGAGGGAGAGGAGGCTGCGGAGGGGAAGGGGAACTGGTAGTGGATGAAGAGGGAGGGGGAGAAATTCGGGAATGAAATTTGGGAATCACGAAATTTGCGAATGAAATGCAGCGATTGGGGATTTTATTTCAGAGTTAAATAATTTAGGCGGGGGAACGAAAATTGGGGGTGAAATTTTGGGGGGAAGGGTACCAACCATCCTAGACGGAAATTTTCTGTCTAGGATGTTTTCTAGACGGAAATTTTCGTCTAGGATGCTCGCTCTAATTAAAAAAATAAAAAAAAAATATTAAAACCGTCTACTTTGTTATTCTAGACGGAAATTTCCCTCTAGAATAGTTTTTTCTAGACAGACTATTCTAGACGGAAATTTTCCGTCTAGTTTAATAGCAAACTAGACAGAAAGTTTTCCATCTAGAATATTCCGTCTAGGATGTATGTTTTTCTACTAGTGGGCATAACCTATGTAACTGACAGAAATTTTAGGCAAAAAATATGGAACTACCTGCAAAGCCTGGACCAACTGCGTCGAACGTCTGGAGCTGCTCAGTCTGATGAAGGGAAGCTTTCTCCTCTTTGGTAGTTGGTTAATTATTTTTCCGAGTGTCAGGAGTCGGGTGATTTCCTCAAACAGCGCCTCATTCAATGAGGCAAAGAGTTCCAAATCCTTCACAAGGATGTCAGGTGCGGTTGCCCGATCATGTCTACAAGGAGAATTTCATTAAATGTTTCCTTCATATAAAATTTGACAACACTAGACGACATGGAGAGAAACACACTTATCAAGCGCGTTGAGGCACTTTAGTTTCCGAATTTCAAGAAAACTATGCACTGAATGCCGGTTGTCATCAGCCTTAGTAAAACCAAGAAGGTCATTTTCGACCTCATCCCAGTTCCTATTTTTGACTTCATCCTCAAAATAATTCATATTGAAGTAGAATCCTGACTCTTGCTCAAGCCAAAGGTTCCAAAAAAAGAAAAAGAAAAAAGAACTATAAATTAATAACAAAATAAAAAACACAAAACTTAACCATATTACAGCAAAAAGATCAAACTCTAACAGTTATGTACAGTCTCCTTCAGGGCCCGTTTGTTTGCAAAAATTGGAGGGGGAAAGCAGGGGAAAGCCTGCAAAATCGCCCCAAATTGGGGCGATTTTGCAAGAAAGCCTGCAAAAGTTCTGACTTTTTCAGAACTTTTGCAGGCTTTCCCCTGCTTTCCCCCTCTAACTTTTGCATCCAAACGGGCCCTCAACTTCTCCTCATCAACGAACTGCAAGATCACGAATTAAATTCCCTGCTAAGAGAGGACAACATCGTTTCCACATCCGAACCCTAAATCACTCAAAAATCAGACCCTCCCTAAAAAATGCAATAAAGCACAAAGTTTCCATAAAAGGAAACAATTCAGCTCGTCAGCGCATTCTGAATCCAGAAACCCTAAACTCCAGAGTTCCCGCCTCTGAATCTACTAAGTACTAATATTGGGTTCTGAGCAATCAGAAATGTGGAATCTCTATAACAAAAGCAAGAAGCTGAGAATTTATGCAAAAAAGCAAGAAGTTACGGATAAAAAATAACAAATGCCCTTATAATCAGTTCTCCATACTCTGAGTACACACAAACATTTGGTGGAAACCCAGATATCGGTAAGGTCGCCACGCGTAGTGAACATCTGAAATAATTGAATGGCTATGTTGCAAGATGTTTAACTCAATTGTGTAACTGTGCTAAGTTCTTACTGTAATATAATTGAATGACTATGAGATTCATCAATCTGCTATTTGGTTATGACATAAGATTTGTACTACTGTTTTTGTTTCCAATTCAAACATGCAACTACTAACACTATTTCTCTATACAATCCTTAGTGCTTTGGTTAACGAACATTAAAAATATACTGTAGTCATACCCCAAAAATTCGTGGATGCGTCCCTTGCCAACCCAATTGAAAGTCATTGTTCAAATAGATTCACTATATGGTATCCGGAAGAAAGTAGGGATCCAATACCAGCCCAAGGAAATGTATATATGAGAAGCTGTAGATCAAGCAGAATACACAATGCCGCCGAAGATGTATACTGAACAAAACAAATCTAATTAGAACTTTACCGCTAAACAATATTCCTTCTTATTAGAGTTCTTGGATGTGGAGTATGAGCCTCAAACAAACATGAACATGAGATAATAGATGATACGTTTTTATTCCTACATTATCCTGTAATCAATAGGAAACATTGAAAAGGGCCGAATTCTGAATGAGAAGAAAGAAGATGAAGGAAATTTACTTGAGAGTAGACAGAATCACAAAACCATAGCTCCGATCTCCTACTGGAAGTTTAACCTGATTGGCCGAACATCCAAATTTGAACATGCAACAAAGGCTAGCTAGAAGCAAAACTGTAATCCAATGCTTCCGAATTCTCAAAGCATAACCGAGACAACATTTTAGCTCCGATCTTCTCCTGGCAATCAAGAAGAAACACCACATGAGAATAAAATAAAAAAAAGTCTCGCGGTTAGATAAGTGACCAGAAGCTAAAAATTGAAAGAGAACTCCAATTCTAGGATTTTATACGAGACCTGATCATATTCGGCTTAGCCTAGACAGTAGAGTTAAATTAATAACAGATGCCCACATGCCGCAACAAAGCTTTTCCTGTAATCAGTAGATAATATTGAAAAGAGCTAAAATATGACCGGAAAAAGAAAAAAAAAAGAGATTTTACTTGCGAGGAGACAAGACAGCAGAACCCTAGCAACAACCAAAACCATAATGCGTTGCCTCTCAGATCTCGAGGTATAATCGAGCCGCATTTAGCTCTGATCTTCTCCTGTTAAATTAACATTGGAATTTAGAATAGCGGTTGAAGAGAGAAAATTGAAAAAGAACCCTAATTCTATGCCTTCGACACTCAAAATACCTAAACTTGGCCCGCAAACCCAGAATTACAATCAAACCGAAATTGAAAAGAAACCCTAACTACCACCACCATTTTGGCTCCAAAATCTCGAAGAATCAAGCCATATTTAGCTCTGATTTCCCCTGGCAAAACATCATTATTTCGATAAGCAATTGAGAAGAGAAAATTCAAAACAAACCCTGATTCGATCATTTAATAATAAAATAAACAAATTTTACCTGATCACCGGCCCCAGAATCTCGAAGAATCAAGCAAGAGACAGTTTAGCTCCGATCTTCTCCTGGTAAAGCTTCGAAATTTAGAAAAGCGATTGAGAAAAGAAAATTGAAAACAAACCCTAAAATTACCTGGTTTTTGACTCAAAAATCGAACCCTAGCCCTAGACTCATCATCCTTATTTTTTTGAAACGGAGAGAGAGAGAGAGAGAGAGAGAGAGGTTGTTGATTCTGGATGAAGAGCTGGCGGGAGAATGCATCGTACATTTATCGACACTGGCTTCCAGCGTGGGGATGACGCAACGCGGACAGAATAAAAAAAATATAAAATAAAATAAAAACGCCTAAAATGCTTTAAGTTTAGGGAATTTTTTAAAAATAGACCACTTTTATTAAATATTTAGTAAAATAGACTATTTTATTAAATATTTTGTAAAATAGATCTTGTTTTGGCCAATAGGCTAAAAATAGGTCGATTTTGAAAAACAATGCTCAGAAAACATACGGGACTACTAATCCCGTATGTTTTCTTAGCCTTGTTTTTCAAAATGGTGGTGATTAAGTTGGCTCTAAACATACGAAACTAGTAGTCTCGTATGTTTTCTGAGCCCTATTTTTCAAAATCAATATTTTTTGGTCTATTGGTCAAAAAGAGGTTTATTTTGCTAAATATTTAGTAAAGTGATCTATTTTGCTAATATTTAGCAAAAATGGTCTATTTTAAAAAACTCGCCTTAAGTTTATGGTCCAATTCTTAATGGGCCGACTATTGTCATGAACTGTCGGGCTGGACGGGGGTTTGATGATTAACTATACATTTAAATAAATACTTTTTTTTTTCTTAAATATACATTTTAAATAGGTCCTCCAAGTCGTACAAGTTGCCTTAAATATGTCGCTTATTTTTCGTTGGTTATTGGATGCAGTTGAGAGGGTGGAGGATGTAGAGGGGTTTTGAGAGGGAAGAATGGTTTCTAAAGTGAGTTAGGATAATGTGGGGGCTTCGCGCTAGTCGGAGGTCAGCCGCGGCGCTCTTATCGTCAAAGTGACGAATGACTCACAAGCCCGATGGGCTGTAATCTAAAGCTGTCGTGGTTTGGGTACAAGTTTTAACATTTTAGGGCTCCCAGTTTGACGAAGTTTCTATAGACAGTCAGCACTTCATGATGCTTTGCACTTGTATATACATACTCACTTGCTTTTGGCACCACTTTCTACGTTGAGGTTTCCAAAGTATGCGTATTAATACATTATGTTACACAAACAAGAGTTCGGAATTTTTACATGCAACACCTCATAAGTTAATCTTAAAGATTTTTAACCCTAAATATTTTTTCAACTTAATCGTTAAACATATGCTAATTCTATTTTAAATACACCGAAATTTTATCTTAGAATAGAATATAGTGATTTAAAACTAAAATTAACAAATATTAAGGGCTAAAAAGTTATAAAATTAGCTTGTTATTGTCATGGAAAATTTTAGAGCAAAATTATTTCGTTTGTATAGTATTAAAGCGTAACTTTTAGAGACTTTAGGATATATAAGGAACCCAGACACAAGTATATATAAATGAAAGAAGATAGTAGATACTATTAGATATTTAGGTGCTATTTGTAGAATTTTTATTTTAAAAATGAAAAAAATTTTAAGTGTTATTTTCACGACATTTAAATAAAATTTAAAAAAACAATAATGGGGTGAACGTGGATCTAACACGTGACCTTCAAATCTTCACACTGACGCTCTCCCAACTGAGCTATTTTAGAGCAAAATTCTTTCATTTGTATAGTATTAAAGTGCAATTTTTAGAGACTTTAGCATATATAAGGGCCCCAGACACAATTATATATAAATGAAAGAAGATAGTAGATACTATTATATATTTAGGTGCTTTTTGTAGAATTTTTATTTTAAAAATGAAAATTTTTAAGTGTTATTTTGACGACATTTAAAAAAATTAAAAAAAAAAAAATAACACGATGAACGTGTATCGAAGATCTTCAGTCTGACGCTCTCCCAACTGAGTTATCCCCGCATGTTGCTGTCCGTAGCGACCAAAAATAATAATGATCGATATTTTGGATTATGCAAGCCTAAACAGATTGTCTATACAATTTTGAGAAGATTATGTACGAACTCAAATTTCAATAAACTCATTTCCCAAGCATCTATGGTGAACGCAAAGAAAAGTTAAACTTGACAAAATACCAGACCAGAGCATTTAGAAAAAAAAATGAGAATAAATGACCACAACGTAATTGACGTATTGAAATCATGTCAAAATTGTGGAAGATGAAAACAACTTATGCACGATTTAATCGGATTATTGAAAGAACTTTCACTTCAAGCACTATCTAATCAACCAGATTAGAGATGACATTACACAATGCGTAGATCATACCAATTGAAATTTGCCACAATCAATCTTTTAGAGCGGTAAAAGTGAGGCCTATGGAATCCCTTGATGTTTATCCGCACAAACGAAGGCCTTCTTTATTTTCTCAACTTTCCAATTTCATGAGGCAAATAGATTTATTTGATTGCAATTTGCTTCAAGTTAGCGTAGCATAAAAAAGGGGCTATAACCTTTAAATCAACTAGAATAACAATTTCGACAAATATTAGAATATATAATGCATCGAGAACCCTTTGTTATCTCCAAAGAAAAAAAAATGTAGGAAGGGGATTTTGCAACAATGCACTAGTGTTGATGTCCTGAGACTCAGCCGCAAGATTAGCAGATAATCCCGAATCAGCAACGAGGCTAAAGGTGAATAAGTACGATGTGGGTTCCCTCATCCATTTAGGCCACCGATCCTCTGTTTAAGATGAATGAGCTGCAAGATAGGCGCGTTAGAGGACCAGAGTTGGGTTCTCTGGTAATTCTTCCGATGGTCAAGTCAGTGTTTGAGCTTGAGTGGAGAAGAAACAAATGAATTGTACACGTTCTTAATTTAAGTGCGCAGAAATTGCATACATGTGACCCTGAATAGGGCCCTGAGGATCAGCCTTTGTACCAGTAGGCGATGTGTCCATATTCATACTCGGCTGAGGGGTAGAAGCGTAACTATGGTCGAGTCCAAGCAGACAACTAGATTGGCAGATAGTTTTACAGGTGTCGACTGCATATGCGATGAGTCATCCTTGATTGGATGTGATGACGATTGAGCCTAAACGCGTGAATTGGTTTTGTCCAGCGGACAAAGTAAAAGGCCCACCCGAAGACCCATGTGAGCTTTATATATACCTTCGTGCAATTCTCCTAGGGCTGTGTGCAAGGAACTTTGGTTTTTCGGCTGTGATTTTTTTCTCGGCTTGGTGCAAGTACGAAGTGCAAAGGAGGTTTCGTACAAGGCACAAGGCAGAGTTAATTTGGCTGCGGGAGAAAAGGCTGCAGCAGGAAAAAGTCCTAGGATTTCATGAAGAGAGAAAAAGTATTTGGAGACTGACCTTTTCTTGTAAAGAAAAGCAAGGAGCCTATTTGAGGGTTTAAATTGTGAGAGTTGTAAACCTATTTGTATTCTTTTTCTTTCTAATAGTAGATCTCCCCCTCCTTGCCCCGTGGACGTAGGCAGTTTGTCGAACCACGTAAAATTGATTTGTTTGTGTTTGTGGCCATTGTAATAGTTTTAGGATCCCTCAACAAGTCGGTCCTAGAACTAATGAGAGGAAGAGCTGATATCTCACTTTGTTGAGATATTCGCTTCAGATTTTTGTTTCCTTGGTGAGACAGGAATTCTTATTGATCTCTCTCTCTTGTAGTGCACCAGAAACTCTGCCGAAATTTCCGCTGCGCACAACAAGTGGTATCAGAGCTTAGGCTACGCTTGTGCTATTTGGAGGAGTAGATCGTTTTGGAAGCTCGTCTAGGGTTTTGTTTGGTGATAAAGGTGGGATCTTTTGATAAAGGCTCTATCTTTTCAGTTTTGGATCTATTCTTTGCTCGGTGGTGCGTTGAGAAAGATGTCGGGAAAAGAAGGTGTTTCAGGTGTCGAGGGTGGTGCTTCTGGTGCAAAGACCATTCAGAGTTTGAATATCCACTCTATGAAGATAGATGTGGAGAAATTTAATGGCACAAATAACTGAATATCCACTCTATGAAGATAGATGTGGAGAAATTTAATGGCACAAATAACTTTGGATTATGGAGATGCGAGGTTTTGGATGCGCTGAACGCGCAGAATTTGGAGGATACCTTGGAGTTAGATGGCAAGCCAGATGAGATTGAAGAGAAGGTTTGGAAAAAGATGAATCGAACGGCGTGTGGTGTGATTAGGTCTTGTTTGACTCAAGATCTAAAATATGATGTGATGAATGAGACTTCTGCGAAGAAGATTTGGGAGATTCTCGAAAACAAGTATTTGACCAAGAATGTGGAAAATCGCTTGCATTTTAAGAGGAGACTTTATCGTTTCCAGTTGAAGAAGGGAACCTCAATTAGTGCTCACATGAACACCTACACGAAGCTTCTTGCGGATTTGGCGAATGTGGATGTCATGATTGAAGATGAGGACAAGGCGTTGTTGCTGTTGAGTTCCTTGCCCGGCGAGGAATATGAGACCTTCGTCCTTACTCTGATTAATGGGAAGGCATATCTTTCGTATAGTGAGGTCACTGCTGCACTGGTGAATTATCAGCTTCGGAAGAAGGATAAGGAGACTTCGACTGAGTCGGTAGCAGAGGCGTTGGCCGCAAGAGGGAAGAGTCCAAACCGAAAGAATTGAAAGTCACAGTCTAGAGTAGGACATCTTACAATTGGAAAAGATCAGTGTGTTTGGTGCAAGGAGACTGGTCATTGGAAGAAAGACTGCCCATTCGAATCATCAACCGTTGACTTTTGTTGCAACGCGTTGACTGGCGTTGACCTAGGGTTACGCGTTGACCTAGGTTGACCCTAGGGTTTCGAATCGTCAACTGTTGACTTTTGTTGCAACGCGTTGACTGGCGTTGACCTAGGGTTACGCGGTGACCGGCGTTGACCCTAGGGTTTCGAATCGTCAACTGTTGACTTTTGTTACAACGCATTGACTGGCGTTAACCTAGGGTTACGCGTTGACCGGCGTTGACCCTTAGGGTTTCGAATCATCAACCGTTGACTTTTGTTGGTAATATTTCTGACTCTTCTATTTATTCGCTTTCTATCAGTCCTACATGTAGCTATTCGGAAGAATCCGAGTGGATGTTGGATAGTGGTGCGACCTATCATGCGTGTCCTAGAAGGGAATAGTTCTCCAGTTTTGAGAAGTTTGATAGTGGTGTGGTGTACATGGCTGATAACCGTGCATGCCAGATCCTTAGGATAGGAAGAATTCGCATAAAAATATTTGACGGGACTGTTAGGGAGTTAAATGAGATGAGATATGTTCCTTCTTTGAGGAAGAACTTGATCTCGATTGAAGCTTTGGTTGGAGAGGGTCTGAATGTTCGAATTGAGGACATGGTTCTGAAGATTGTGGAAGACTCTCGGATTGTGATGAAGGACGTCAGGAGGAATAACCTGTATTACTTGACTGGAGGTATAGTGGCAGTTGGAGAGCTGACGACTTCTATTGATTCGACTAGACTGCGGTATTTGGGGCTTGACCATTCTAGTATTGATTCCTCGCATAGATTGAAAGAGGGTGCGAAGACCTACAGTTTGAAGTCCAGTGAACATGTTTTGAAAGAGGGTGCGAAGACCTACAGTTTGAAGTCCAGTGAACATGTTGATGTGAGCAAGAAGACCGAGATGAAGTTTGACACCTCTATTCACCGTGCTAAGGATCGTTCTGGAGGAGTTCACGTGGATGTTTGGGGGCCTTCCAAGGGGGCATCATTGGGAGGTAATAGGCGTTTGGTTTCCTTTGTTGGTGACTGTTCTAGGCATGTTTGGGTTGCAACCAAATCCCCATTGGAGAAAGTCCTAGAAGTCTCTAACAGATTGAAGAAGTGTGTAATAGACAGAAAGGTGATGTTTGGGTTGCAACCAAATCCCCATTGGAGAAAGTCCTAGTAGTCTCTAACAGATTGAAGAAGTGTGTGATAGACAGAAAGGTGAAGGTACTTCATTCTGATTTTGGTGGGAGGTACAAGATGGACCTATTTCTGTATTGGAGCCGAGCTCACGGCATTGCGAGACACTTCGTTGGAAAGGAAATCTTGGGACAACTTGATAGGGTGGCAAATTTGGAGAACTGTGCCTTGCTGGAGGAGGATCGGTGTCTGTTGTCAAGCAATAGTCTGCAGAAGAGTTTCTGGACTGAGGCTTCGACATATATGAGTCATTCTATTAAAGAGTTGTCAACTGCTGTGATTGAAGGTAAAACTCCATTGGGTGTTTGGTCTGGTAGTGTCACTTCGGTTGATGCTTCGATGAGGGAGCTATTTGACTCTCGGTAGGTGGAGAGTTTTGGACAGACCTTAGATGTATCGTAACGGGTGGAGAGTGATGCTACTCCACATTGGGTGAAAATTACTCCAGATCATACTGCATCATTTGGGATTCTAGCTGAGGTGACACAGCTTAGGGATCATTTGGATTTAGGTGCAGATGATGAGTTGGGTTTTGATTCGAGTGTAGCTGGCAGACATAGTTTGGATATGGTCATTGGTTTGCCTCAGGTGGAGGTGTTTGAGGCTATTGGAGGTGCTATCAGCCGCAGAGTTGATGATATTGGAGAAGGGTTGTAAACTCTTCTATTGGATTGAGGTCATTCACTGCCATTTGGGTGAACTACGTTCGGCTTGATTTCTTGGGCAAGAGGATACGTAGGCAATCTTTATGATGCAGCCGGTTTTGGATTAGTTGATGGGGGTTAGATTGTTTGGACTCTCGGTCGGGTTCTCGACTTGTTGTGGGTTGAGTCTGTTGACGTGAATTGTTTCACGGCGTACTGGACATAACAAGTGGGACATTTGTTTGGTTGGTGTCGGCTCAGTTTTGGGAAAACTTCGCCGAGATGGAGAATTGTGAGCACGTGGGGGGGGCACGTGATTAGATACGCTGGCAAAGGAGAAGCGCGTGGAGAAGTAAACCTAAACGCGTGAATTGGTTTTGTCCAGCGGACAAAGTAAAAGGCCCACCCGAAGACCCATGTGAGCTTTATATATACCTTCGTGCAATTCTCCTAGGGCTGTGTGCAAGGAACTTTGATTTTTCGGCTGTGATTTTTTTTCTCGGCTTGGTGCAAGTACGAAGTGCAAAGGAGGTTTCGTATAGGGCACAAGGCAGAGTTAATTTGGCTGCGGGAGAAAAGGCTGCAGCGGGAAAAAGTCCTAGGGTTTCGTGAAGAGAGAAAAAGTATTTGGAGGCTGACCTTTTCTTGTAAAGAAAAGCAATGAGCCTATTTGAAGGTTTAAATTGTGAGAGTTGTAAACCTATTTGTATTCTTTTTCTTTCTAATAGTAGATCTCCCCCTCCTTGCCCCGTGGACGTAGGTAGTTTGCCGAACCACGTAAAATTGGTTTGTTTGTGTTTGTGACCATTGTAATAGTTTTAGGATCCCTCGACAAGTCAGTCCTAGAACTGATGAAAGGAAGAGTCGATATCTCACTTTGTTGAGATATTCGCTTCAGATTCTTGTTTCCTTGGTGAGACAGGAATTCTTATTGATCTTTCTCTCTTGTAGTGCACCAGAAACTCTGCTGAAATTTCCGCTGCGCACAACAGTGATGAGTCATGGAGTCTCGTGGCATCCGCAATGATGACAATAGACAACTGCTAGTGTGGAGTTTGAGGTCGAACCACCTTAGAATCGGCTTTACGAGAGGGACGATAAGTACCGTCTTTCTAGTCGGCCTCGCAAGTTGTTGATCCAGCTCTGAGTGAATGAGGGTGATCGACTCGATTAATGAGGACGGGTAAGAGTTCGTCTCGACTCGGCCTCTCTTGGGAAGGTTCGAGTGCCCATGGACATGAGTCGCTCCTAGCGAGGGTGAATTAGCACGATTGATTAGTGCTGATATATGACACGTGTAGGCTCCAAGAGGAGAATTAACACTTAGATCAATTATGGTCATAACACTGGCACCTTTCTCTTGGACTCAGGGTAGCCGAGTCCGAGTGAAATAGGACTGTAGTTGGCCGTGTCCCCAGACACATTTAAGAGGGGTGCTAAAGGGTCTTTTTGGATGTGATGGTGCTGACATCAGAGGACAATTCTGGGCTGCCGCCGCCTTGATTCTTGTGCGAAGAGTGCGGACTAATCACAACAAGTGGCACTTCGGTTCTAGACCGGTCACCTTGTTTTTCGGGCACAATCTCGGCCGTTGGTTCAGGACTAAGCCGACCGTTGTGATCTTGCCACTTATCGGTCCTTCTGCCTATATAAGTACAGTTGCTTCGATTGCGAAGGATTTCTGCTGTTTACTAAATTCTCGAGCTCTTAATCTGCGACAGAACTCCAATCTTTACATTCTCCGGCGATATCCAAAACTAATCTCATGGCATCTTCAACAATTAGGAATGAAGTCCGACTCAACCAGTTGCAGAAGTTTCACTCCAAGGCGACGTCGTCCCAGTTGGAGGCGCTTCATGGTAAAACTTTGCTCATCGAACCGTCTAAGAAACATATGACCTTTACTCAGGATGGAAATTAATTAATAATAAAACTTGCAACATATTTATTAAAGACTGTGATTTCGCACGACAACAGTTGTAATAAAGCATGCTCATACTGTTGTTTATACCCAATTCAAATAACAAACCGAAAATAAGAAGCCACTCCTGTCAAGGACTTAATTAAAATCTATTATCTAAGTGACCGTCGACGGTCTAAAGAAGCAAAGACATGCGTAGAGATATTCTCAAGATAGAAAAGGAAAATTTTGGCAGAACTCGAAACAGCAGGAGTTTTCTATGACCATATAAGACTAATTTGTCTATATGATAATTTCAAACTGGCAACTACTTCAAAGATCTTTCCATATGACTCGTATAGTTAAGACTTAAGTCGCCATATTTTTACTCAAGACTCTCATCTCCAGAAGGAAATAAATTATCCTAAAAAGATTGTGCATGCAAACAGCAAGGGGTGTCCGATAGGGCTTTCAGCCTAAACCCGGCTGGGCACGAACCAGCCTGGCTCCTGGAAAAGCTTCATGTTATTAGATTTATATAGATTTTATATATGTTATATATATTTTTTACATATAATTATATTAAGATATGGTCATTGATGTATACGTATATATATTTCTAAGTGTATATGTTTTTTAAGGAAAATGGTTGCAGCCTCCTAGTCCTAAGTGTATATAGTTGCATATATTTAAGCGCGCAAGTGTGTATATGTACGTACGAATGTGTATATATATAGACACACAACTATATATATATAAGTATACAAGTATATTATATTACATACTTATATATATACTCTTACCATGGTATAGATACTAAGATATAAGTAAATAAGTATATATAATGTAGTTATAAGTGTACTTATATGTGTATATTATAGACTTATAGTTATATAAGTACATAAATATAATTACATATAAGTATATTGCATCTAGCATATATAAAAGTATATCATATAAGTAAAGCATATAAATATACTTAAATAAGCATAATATAAATATGTAACAAATACATTTATAACTATATAATATGTATTTATAAATAAGTAATATATACTTTTGTTATACTCTCTCTCTCAAGTTATAACTTATAAGTATATACAATATACTTACATGTAATATATGTATATATATAACTTATAAGTATATATAATATACTTACATGTAATATATGTATATATAATATGTAGCTATACACTAATATGTAAGTATATAAATACATACTTATATAAATATGATAAGATTAATCTGTTTTTTTAGAAATTTTTGTAAAAAAATTAAAAAACGAAAAAAATACATGCCAGCCCAGTTTGGCCCGGACCCCGACCCGGGCACCCCGGCTCTAGGTCCAGGCTAGGCATTTTGCCCAGCCCGGACCCAGAAAGCCGGGCCAAGCGGGGCTGGCCGGTTTGGACAAGCCTACAAGCAGTAAAGACTAAACACATAACAATGGCAAGAAATATTAAAAGAAACTAACCATTTCTGGAGCATGCTCCATAAGCCCTTTCACTTCCAAACTCATATTCTTAAACTTATCCTTGTTTTTCTGTTGTTCTGCCTTCTTGTTATTCTCTGGATGTTCCACGAATTTGAATACTGGCGAATGAAACAGAACACTCAATAAGTAAATTGAAGAACTACTCACATGAAGTTATAAATAAGCCAAAAGGTTAATTATTAGCAACAAAATGCGGAGCAAGTATAGCACCAGGAGGACGCATAAAACAGCTTTTTGGGGGCAGTTGTTAGGAACTGGAAGCAATGAATTGTTAGCTTCCAGAAATATAAGTAACCGACAAAATACAAAATTTCAAGTGTCCACGGTTCTCGGCAGCTACATTTTGAAGTTAAATTCACCTAAAAGGAACACATAATACCTTAAACGCGACATGAGATTTGCTTGTGTTCTTATTCTTTTTGCACCAGTTGACCTGCTTACCAGATTTATCTTCAACATGCAAGAAAACAAAAAGGAGAAAATCAACAAGGAGGTAAACAGGTAATAAAAGATCCAACTTCTACGTGCTAGCAAGTACTACACAACAGTCTATAAAAATAGCAGAAATTTGCAGAATTATAAGTGATGTAACAGATTAGAAACAACAATAATCAGATAACCTTCAGAATTCAGGCAAGCATTAATGTGAAGAGCATTTTCCCAGAGATCCTTAAAGCAATAAGAATCAGTTCAAGTGCAATTTAAAATCTGGGTTGACGATAAGTTTGATGTTGGCGAGTTATAGCTCAACTTAAAATTTTAATTCCCTTCTTAGACTCTCCAACAAAGATGTTGAACTTTTTGCTTTTTGTGGGTAATACTGAGCTGGTAGTTGTCTGGCTGGTTATGTACTTTCGGTTCAGTCTGTTTGTATTTTGGCAGGGATAAAGACATGGTTATTGTAACTGTGCTTGATAAGATTACATTCTTGGAGTTGGAAATGTAATCTTTTTATTTGTAACAGCCGCTTTGTGGTGTTAATGGTAGCAGAGCTGGGGATCTTTGCGCCTCTCTCTCTCTCTCTCTCTCTCTCTCTCTCTCTCTCTCTCTCTCTCTCTCTCTCTCTCTCTCTCTCACAAAAATGAAAACACAACCTTGTGTGTGATTTAGTCCCACCTCAGGTGAATGTGAAAATATTGGTGGGTCAATAATGTAACCCAACGGACTCGAGCTGCAACATTGCTAGCATTTTCATTGCTAGCATTTTCGGCAGTGGATCAAGCTAAACAATGGATTGCACTCAGTGGGTTCAAGGGGGCTTATATTGTGCCAGGCAGCCAGTTGTTGTGATGGTGAACACTAGGAAGAGACTTGGCATCATAGTTACTGTTGAAGCTGGACCAGAGAACAGTGAGACTCGTTGGTCCTCCCAAAATATTGGATCAACCGCACTTGATAAAAACTGTACTCTTGTTGCCATTGCTTTTGAATCAAGGTGTTCTGTTGCTTTGAGTCAATCGTCTATTCCAGTGTAAGTTAATTTTGTCATATCAAAACGAAGATGAATGTTTAATCCGGCAGCGAAGAGTTAAGTATTTGAATAATAAATAAGATAATTTGAAGGGATTCATACTGTTAAAGTAAGAGAGAGAGTCTTGGGTAAATTTTCCTTAAGTTGAATATTGAGTGTACAAACTATGAGGTAAAATCTCTATACCTAAGGTTTCTTTAATCAAACAAGGGTTATTCCTGTTTGATTTTCAAACTGAGAAGCAGATGAAAGAAGTTCTTGAGGCAGGTCCTTGGTTTTTTGGCTCCAAACCTTTGATGCTGAAACCTTGGAGTATTGACACTGATATGGACAAGTTGCAAGATCAATACTATCCTATGTGGATCCAATTTTCCAATTGTTGAACCTATGAAGCTCAACTGGAATAAGTAAGATTGCCAGCCTCATTGGAAAGCCAATTGCTACTGATATGCTCACTGCCACAAGGCAGAGATTGAGCTATACTAGAGTGTTGCTAGATGTTAAACTACCATTGGAAGAGCCCTTACCTGATTGTTTAACAATTCAAGGACCCGATGGTAAGACTTATAAGCAACCAGTGTAATATGAATTTAAGCCAAAATGGTGTTCATCATATTGCAAGATTGGTCATGATATTGAGCAATGCAGAAGCAGAAAGATGAAGAAAGTTTGGGTTCCTATCAAAAAACAGGTTGGAAAGGATACTCAAGGTGATATTATGCATGTTTCTGAGTCTAAACATACAAAGGTGAATCTAGAAAATGAAATCAATTTAACTAGAACATCAAGTCTGGAAATTCTGGATGTTGAAAAACATGCACAAGCTGGAAAACATGCACAACCTGGAAGTCAGTATAATGCTTTATCTCCCACAACTGGATATGAGGTTTCTTCTGGCTTTCAAAATGTACCAGTTACACACTTTCAGGAAAACTTCTCATCTCCAGTTATTAATGCATCTGGATTCACCAGTGTAAAAAGAGCAAATTCAACCAAAAGAGTCTTTTTTGCTGAAGCAGCTTCTGCAGAGGTTCAACCATCACAGCTCTCCTTATTAGAACAGCAGACTCTTAATCCCTCTTGTGTGGATAGGGGGGGGGGAATCTTACTAAATGCATTTTGCTATTTGGAACATTAGAGGATTTAATAAATCCTCTAAGCATACAATAGTTAAGCATTTTATACAAGAGTATAAACTCTCTTTAATAGCTCTCTTGGAAACTAAGATTCTTGAAAATAAGCTCCCTATGTTAGCAAGGAAAATTACAAAAAGCTGGAATTAGATATCAAATGTGCATGAAGCCTGAAAATGCAGAATATGGATACTCTGGGATTATGAGTCCTTGTCAATACAAAATGTTATATCAACTGAGCAATTCATTACTTTCTCTATTGAATCCAGAGATGGTAAATTCTCTAGTTTATGCACAATAGTTTATGCACTCAATCAAATGTCAAGCAGGAAAATCCTTTGGAGGAAACTGTTGGAATATAAGAAAAATGTAACCGGTCCATGGATTATTGGAGGAGACTTTAATACAATTGCAAGTAGTGAAGAGAAAATTGGAGGATTGCCAGTATCTGAAGCTGATACAGAAGATTTCCAAAATTTTATTAACACTGGTCAATTGATGCATTTAAGAACTATTGGCTGCTATTTTACTTGGTGCAATATGCAAGAGGCAAAGAGCAGAATCTGGACCAGATTAGACAAATGTTTAATCAATGAAGACGGGTTCATCTTTATACCTCCAGTCAGGTGGAATATCTTATGCCTAGTTGCTCTGATCATTCTCCAACTTTATTATCCATTGTTGATGATGATGTGGAGGGTAAAAGACCATTCAAATTCTTTAATATGTGGGTGAAGCATTCTGATTATTTCTCTACTGTTAAGTCAATTTGGGAGAAAAATATTGAAGGATACAAAATGTTCAGTTTCCACTCTAAGCTCAAAAAGCTAAAGTATGCTTTAAAGGAATTGAACAAAAAGTACTTCATGAATATAAGTGAGCAAGTTTGTAGAGCAAAGGTTGAGCTAGATGAAATACAGAGACAACTTAGCAATAATCTCTTCAGCTCAGACTTAATTGCAAGAGAAAAAGAAGCTAGATGAAATACAGAGACAACTTAGCAATAATCTCTTCAGCTCAGACTTAATTGCAAGAGAAAAAGAATGCATCAAGAAATACGACAGGTTGCTTGATTGTGAATACTCATTTTACAAGCAAAAAGCCAATATTAGCTGGAGTCTGCAAGGGGATAAGGGGTCAAAGTTATTCCATTCTACCATGAAAAAGAAAAGACATCTCAATAAAATTCTGTCACTACATACTGAGGATGGGATTAGAATTACTGATAAATCTCAGGTGATTGCTTAAATTATTGGATATTACAAAAATATGCTTGGTACCTCAGTTCCTACCTCAACTCCTAATCCTATGGTAATTGCAAATGGACCTCAACTCACAACTGATCAAAGGCTAATGCTCAGTCTACCTGTAACAAGAGAGAAAATTAAGAAAGCTATCTTTTCTATGTCAAATGACAAAAGCCCAGGCCCTGATGGATATAATGCATTCTTCTTCAAAGTCACATGGGAAGTCATCAGAGATGAATTATTTGAAGAAGTTGAGGAGTTCTTCAGCTCAGGAAGATTGCTTGGTACATTCAATGTCACTTCTATCACTTTAATTCCTAAAATTCTCAACCATCAACTTGCTTCTGACTACAGGCCAATATCTTGCTATAATTGCATATACAAAATCATTTCTAAAATCATTGCATCTAGGATCCAAAAAGTTATGTGTTCTTTGATTAGTGATGCTCAAAGTGCTTTCATTAAGGGAAGGCTTATATCCAGCAATATCCTCCTGGCGCATAAAATCGTCAAACACTATGGTAGGAAACATACATCCCCTAGAGCAATTTTGAATATTGACTTGAGAAAAACTTTCGACACAATTAGCTGGGATTTTATCAGAGTAATGTTGGAAGGCTTGGGTTTTCCTGAAATCATGATTTCCTGGATCATGGAGTGCATTACAACATCTAAATTCTCCATATCTATTAACAGTTCTCTTCATGGATATTTTCAAGGAACTAGAGGACTTAGACAAGGAGACCCAATTTCACTATACTTGTTTGTTATTGGAATGAAGTACTTGTCTAGGAAGCTAAACACACTTAAGGATGATAGGCTCTTCAAATTTCATCCTAAATGTTCAAATCTGAAGCTAACTTATCTTATCTTTGCAGATGACCTCTTATTGTTTAGCAAAGCTGATTTGTACTCAATATCAAGATTATGGGGCTGTCTTAAGGAATTCAGTCAAGTTTCTGGGCTGGAACCAAATCTTTCAAAGTGCATTGTCTTCATGAGTGGGGTTGATGATAATATGAAGTATCAGATTTGTGCTCATCTAAATTTCTCTGAAGGAATTTTACCTATTAGGTACATGGTCATGCCACTGATTTCTAGAAGGCTTTCTTGGCTTGATTGCAATCCCCTTATTAACAAGATAGCAGACCAAATCCATAGTTGGCAAGGCAAGAACTTTCTGTCATACGCTGGGAGGTTGCAGTTAATAAAGTCAGTTATTATGGGCATTCAAATTTTTTGGACAAGCAATTACATCTTACCTATAAAAGTGCTGGAGAGGATTGATATAGCATGTGCTCTGATTTCTTATGGGGACACAAAATTCATTTGGTCTTTTGGAATTCAGTTTGTCAGGATTTTAAACAAGGTGGCTTGGGTTTGTTTTCTGTCAAATTCTGGAATTATGCAACAGCTGCTAAATTGCTTTGGATGATACGCCTCAAAAAAGACATTCTTTGGATCAGATGGGTTCATGGTCACTACTTGAGACAAACTAATATCTGGCAGATTCAGGCAAAAAAAAGTGACTCATGGATGTGGAGGCAACTTATAAGAGTAAGGAATATTTTGAAGAACAAGTCTGGAAGTGTGGCTAACTTGATGAATGTTATAAATAGCTGTAAGAGTAAGGAATATTTTGAAGAACAAGTCTGGAAGTGTGGCTAACTTGATGAATGTTATAAATAGCTGCTGTATCAATGGCAAAGTCAGTATCTCTTCTATTTACAGAGCTATATTCCAGCAACAGAGCTTGTTTGAAGGATCAGATACTATCTGGGAGTGGTGGCATTACCCCAAGCACTCATTCATTCTATGGCTAGCATCCCTTTATAGACTACTCACACAAGATAGATTGTGTAATATGAGGATGCTAAGCTCAAATCAATGTGTTTTATGCTCTACTGATCATCAAGCTGAGACCTGCCAGCACGTTTTTTTTGAATGCCAGTATTCTGCTTGTGTCTGGAATAAAGTGATGGAATGGATGAAATTCAATTGGAGATTATGTTCATGGGATCTGATTTTGAACTGGTATAACAGGAGCTTGAGGGGAAGAAGCTACAAAAAGAAATTGGAAAGAGTTGCACTGCCAGTCTACATGTTATGGCAATAGAGGAACTACGAAATTTTTCAGCTGCAGAGAGCAGCTAGAAGCCCAGATAATCTCTTCCGTGTAATTAAAATCAGTGTATATACAAAGATTTTGAATGATAAAATACCACAATATATGATACAGTATATAGAAAGCCTGTCATAGTGAAGATTGGATTTCTAAAATCAGTCTGTTGATTTGTAACTTTGATATGTACAAAACTTCTCATACTTGGTGATGAATAAAATTTTTATTCATTGATAAAAAAAAATATTGAGTGTACACATATATTTATACAAATAGAGGAGGGTGAGGTGTGTTCTCACAACCAATATGAGACTAAAATCTACTACAATACACTATTATCAACAGTCCCCCTCAAACTCATGTTGGATCAAACAAAGTGAGTTTGTGTATAAAAAACTAAAACCGATGAATATGTAAGGCCTTTGTGAAGAAATCTGTAAGCTCGTCGGTAGATGACACATGAGGAAGTAGAATTGTCTTGTCCTTGATAACTTGTTGACGGACAAAATGAGCGTCGATCTCAATGTGTTTGGTCCTCTCATGAAATACTGACAAAATGAGCGTCGATCTCAATGTGTTTGGTCCTCTCATGAAATACTGGATTATTAGCAATCTGGATGACACTCTTATTATCACATCTCAATGTGTTTGGTCCTCTCATGAAATACTGGATTATTAGCAATCTGGATGACACTCTTATTATCACAGTATAGAGAAGTAGGAGTCGAAACAGAAATACCGAAATCACTGAGAAGATGACGAAGATGAATAATCTCTTTAACTGTTGTGGATATTGTACGATACTCTGCCTTGGTGCTGGAAAGAGCAACAACATCTTGATTCTTACTCTGCCAGGAAATTAGGGAATCATCAAGAGCAACAACATCAAGATGTTGGTGCTGGAAAGAGCAACAACATCTTGATTCTTACTCCGTCAGGAAATTATGGAATCATCAAGAAATATACAATAAGCTGTGGTAGACTTTCAGATAGTGGGATTACTAGCCCAATCAGCATCAGAATATGCACAAATCTCTAACTTGGATATAGCAGGAAACAGAAGAGAGCAAGTGCCAGTACCCTGGAGATACCGAAGAATCCGTAATAAGACAGCATAGTGTGCAGAATGTGAGGTACTAACAAATTAACTGATAATGCCAACAACATGAGAGATATTTGGTCAAGAGATGCACAAATTGACCAACTGACCAACAAGATGTAGATATCGGGTAGGATCAGATAGAGGCTCACCATCAGTAGAACGAAGTTTGACATTCTGTTAGAGTGGAGTATTGACAGTTATATCGTCAGTTAGCTCAGCTCGATCCAGAATACCCGAGATATACTTCTGTTGAGGCAGTAGTACACCCCGCGGGCCTTAAGAAATTTTTAGACCAAAAAAATACCAAAGAGATCCAAGATCCTTCATGTGGAACTGTTGTTACAACTGGGATTTTTCGTACTGTATACTAACCACATCATCACCTGTAATGATTATATCATCTACATAGATGAGTAATAAAACTCTGTCACGCGATGTAGTGCGAACAAATAGAGAAGCATCTTGATGACTTTTCATAAAACCCGCCTTGAGCACGATATTGCGAAAATACTCAAACCAAGCGCGGGGTGCCTACTTGAGACCATAAACAGTACGACGAAGGAAACATAAATGTCCCAAAAGAATATTGGACCCTGGAGACGGTTGCATATATACTATTTCAGATAAAGAGTCATGAAAAAAATCATTTTTGACATCCATCTGGTATAAGGGCCAACAATGAGCAGCAGTGACCGCAAGAAGCGTACGAATGGTGGGCATCTGAGCAACAGGAGCAAAGGTCTCCTCATAATCAATACATTATTGCTGAGTAAAACCTCAAGCCACTAAACGAGCTTTCCGACATTCAATGGTTCCATCAGGACGATACTTGATCTTATAAACTTATTTACTGCTAACTAAAGAGATGCCAGGGGGACAGGGAACAACATCCCAGGTATGTGTTTGCTGAAAGGCCTGAAATTTCTTAGTCATAGCCTGTCGTCACTCTGAAAATTAAACAACCTCTTGAAAAGACTTTGGCTTAACTGTAGTATGAATGGCAGCAAGAAAATTATAAAAGATAGATGAATAGGAAGTAACCGAAGCATACTGTACAGGCATGACATGTGGGCGTTTGCCTCGACGAAGAGCAAGAGGAACCTCAGACGGGGAAGATGCTGGCGCAGGTGCATGGAGGTTAACAATATTTTCTAGAGTGGGTGTCGTGTCTACAGGATAGGGATCAGATGGTGGAAGAGAAGGCTCGGATGATGGAGAGTCAACAGAAGGAGATGAAGAGATTTCAGGGAGATCTCGAAAGGAGAACTGAGATAAGAAAGTGGGTGATACAGCTAGCGGAGAAGCACGATCAGTAGTGTGGAGGAAAACTTGAAATCGTCGGAAGCAGAATAAAATGGAGAATCCTCTTCGAACTGAACGTGTCGAGATGTATGAACTCGACAAGATGCGGGATCATAACAATGATAACCTCGATGTTCTGAACTAATTCCTAAATAGACACAGAGAACAACTCTGTGAGACAATTTATCATGTTCGTGAGATGACAGAAGAACCAAATAGCGATAACCAAAAACGCGGACCAGATCATAATGGGAAGGATGAGTATAAACACGATTATGAGGAGTAGCACCGAAAAGAGAGCTAGTTGGAATGATATTAATAGCATGAGTAGCAGTGAGAATGGCCTCAGCCCAGAAACGACGAGGAACAGAGTAAGAAATGTGCATGGATCGAGCAGTATCGAGGATATGACGATGTTTGCGTTCAGCAATACCATTTTACTCATGAGTGTAGGGACATGACTGTTGAAAGATAGTCCCATGAGAGGACATGATAGAGCGCATGGTAGAGGATAGGTACTCTTTGGCACAGTCAGAAGAGCTTACCATTGAGTGAAGATCATCGCAGTGAAGGCTTGATAAGCAGCAAGTACGTTAGAACGAGTTTTAAGTAGGTAGACCCATGTATAACGAGAGAAATCATCGATAAAATTAACATAATATAAGTAGCCAGATAAAGAAGACAGAGGAGCTGGCCCCCATATATCAAAATGGACCAAATCAAATAAGAAAGTGGAAACAGATGCACTGATTGGAAACGGCAGAGCAGTGAATTTAGCCAATTTACAACCAATACATGACTCAATATGAGAACGAGAGGATACGGGACCAAGTACTTCGGACTGGATAAGACTTTCCAGCCTTTTATGAGACACATGACCAAATCATTCATGCCACAAATCTGTGGAAAACAAGATAGAGGATTTTGGACTTACAGAAGCAATAAAAGAATGTGGACGTATGGACTCTGGGTGGTGAAAATATTCCAGAAAATACAGTTTGTGTCTCCTCCGACCGGCCCCAACAGTCTTGCCTGTCTGTGGATCCTACACAATACAAGTATCTGAAGAAAATAAGACAAGTAGGTCATCCATAACAGAAACTAAATTCAAACACAATTGAGGAGCCACATAGACGGGACCAAGAGTTAAATGACCAGATGGGTCAATTTGTGGGGTGATAGAACTATACTGAGTGATAGACAAAGGTTGTCTAGCAGCCGTGTAGATAGGGGAAAGAGAAGAGGAAGTAAAGACAAAAGATAAGAGTGAGACATTACGAGTTATATGAAAGGAACAACCAGAATCAAAAATCCAGAAATCCTTCATACTAGAGACCGAAGGGTTGGCTGAAGAACCAGCAAGACGCATACCAGAGAGTTGTGCAATAGATATAGAGGCTCTATGCCGAAGAGCATCAATTTGATAACGAATATCAGTGAGTTGTGCAGCAGATGGAGAGGTAGTATGCTGAAGATCCATAATTTGATAGCTAATATTTGCAATAGCTTGAAGAGCCTCAATTTGACGGCGAATATCAGAGAGTTTTGCAGCAGATGAAGATGATATACTGAAGAGCCGCAATTTGACGGTAATATCTGCAATAGCTTGAATGATAAGGTCTGAAGTGATAGATGGCATAACATTGATCGGTAATCCTAGAGCACTAGAGGATCGGGACTGAGGGGATCGCTGACTACGGTCAGTTCCTGAGGAACATAACTCAGGATAAAGCTGGAAACATGTCTCAAAGTGGTGTCCCTCCTTATAATAGGTGCAAAAGAGCTTAGACCGAGCCTGAGAAGCAGGTGCCAATGAAGAGGCCATAATAGCAGCAATTCAAAGTTCAAGATAATAATCCTTGAACGAAATCCGAATATATAAAGGAGAACCCGAAGGTTAATGTAAAAACCCGAAGGTTAAAATGACTGTCAAATCTGAGAAAAAAGAAGCAACCGGCGACCAAGGTGGCCCGAAGATCGGTCGGATCTGATGCTCATACTGGAGACCTACAACGGATTAATACCGATGTTAAGACGTTGAGACGTCGAGATGGATTGAAACGGCGATGTCGTAACTGACTGTGAAACGACAATGTCGTTTGTTTGAGACCGAGAGACGGCTTAAAACGACGATGCCGTTAATTTGAGACTGAGAGACGGTCTTGAAAAATGGCTATGCCGTAAATTTGAGATCAAGAGATGATCTTAAAACGGCAATCCCGTTAAAATAGAACCCAAAGGTTTAAAATGGAACCCGAAGGTTAGAATGAAATCCGAAGGTTTAAAATATAACCCCGAAGATTAAAATGGAACCCGAAGGTTAAACGAGAACGCGAAATGCGTTAAGAGCGCCAAAAATCTGACAGAGGAACGCAATAAAGCGTTAAACGACTGCAAAGCAGCAAGGCCAAGATTTGGCAAAAAAAAAAAACGCAAAAGCGTTAAAAAAAATTATTGGAAGGGAAATAATAACCCTAGCTCTGATACCATGTTAAAGTAAGAGAGAGAAAGTCTTGAGTAAATTTCCCTTAAGTTGAATATTGAGTGTACACATATATTTATACAAGTAGAGGAGGGTGAGGTGTGTTCTCACAACCAATGTGGGACTAAAACATAATACAATACACTATTATTAACACATACATTGATCCAGATAAGTAATTTATGGATTGATTAACTAGCAAAACACAAGGGGGTGAAACACTGGTCAATGAAATCAAATCATCAGCATCCCCAACCAGACTCTAATAAAGACCATTTTACAAACTGAAATCAACCATACAACTTGCACGGTGGCAATGGCTCCCCACAAAGTCCCTGATTCCCCCTGAACCCCTCGGCCGCAACACTGGCATTGTGATTCGGTATTGGACCAGATAACCCGTTATCTGACACGTCAAACAGAGTAAGCCACCCCAAGTCCAACAGTCCTCTGGTATCTGACCCGTTAACCCACTTCTCGCCATCCTCACCTCCCTCAACCTCTTCATCTTCCTCATAGACTCTGGTACCACTCCTCCTAAAGGGTTATTCGGCACGTCAAAATATTCAATCCTCGGCATCGCAGGCCATTCCCCGATATCCTCATCAATTCCTCCAGTAAATCTGTTGTTGCTGAGATTGAGCTTAACCAACATGCCAGTATTCTTGAATAATCCCACAGGTAACCTGGACTCAAAGGCATTGTTGGATAAGTTAACATAGTAGATGTAGGGCATGTCGCTGATCCACTGTGGAATTTCTCCTGATAACTTGTTACTCGACAGGTCAAGATCGCCGAGAGCACCATTCAATTCCAACATTCAATCAGGGATGGGACCCACAAGTCCAACGCTGGCCATCCTCAGTACCTGCAGAGGCAAGTTACCTATCCAACTTGGGAGGATGGTTAGGTTTACAAGAGGGTTAAATGAGAGACCAAACTGCCAGAGATTTCTGAGTTTTGAGAGACTAGTAGGAACTGGGCCTGATAGATTGTTTCCTGAAAGATCTAGGTAAGTGAGCCCCATGTCGTCGAGACTTTAAGAGTATTCTGCTTGTTGGAGAGGTAGATGACGGAGAGCCTGACGAGACTACTAATTGACGCTGGTATTTCTCCAGTGATCTGAATGTTATCTAAAAACAATCGTTCGAGGTGAGTGACGCCAGTGATTGAATCTGGTATCTTTCCAGTGATCTGGTTATTTTGCTCAGGCGAAGGATTGCAAGAGAGGTCATGCCGGAGATTGATGATGGAATATCACCAGACAATCGATTATGATCCAGATACAGAACTTCGAGTTTGCTGAGATTTCCGATTGATTCAGGAAGACTACCAGAAAGCCGGTTTTGAGATATATCGAGATATGTCAGTTTGTTGAGCATACCGATATCTAGTGGTAAGCTTCCGTTGAGATTATTGATGTGAAGATCGAGAGTATCGAGTAATTTTAGCCCTCTGATGGATGGAGGGAGAAAACCAGAGAGCTGGTTTTCCGACATACTGAGCTCAGTGAGATGTATAGGAGCCGAGAATATCATGTTGGAGATCCCGTGCTTAATCTACATGTTAAATACGCAACGGAAGACTATATGTATAATAATACTAAGTATGTAGAGAACATGAATACAAGCTAGGACCATCCTAATTAAATCTAACATGATCCCTATAATAAAGAGAGCAACCAAGAGCTTCGAAGGCTCCATCCTAATTAAATCTAACATGATCCCTATAATAAAGAGAGCAACCAAGAGCTTCGAAGGCTTACTTTCGTAGCGTGATTCGATGGTAGATCAACCAAGAGCTTCGAAGGCTTACTTTCGTAGCGTGATTCGATGGTAGATCGAACAACCCCTAGCTCGTTTTCCTTGTTATAAACCTCCTTGTAGTGGATCTCTAAGTCTTCAAGTGAGCTTGATAAAATCGGAGTTTTCTTGAGACACAAGGTAAGATATCCACACCGGGGTACTTTAAAATCCTACTACTTCCTCTTACTCAAAAATTGCTAGAGTTTAGTAAGAAGTAGAGCTCTCTTTTATTCTCTTATGGAAAAAACCACTTAGCCAATTTTTCATTAACATTTCCATAAGAAAGAGAGCTCATATATATAGAGTGAGCTATGTCATGACTCATCTCACGAGTCATGCCATGAGTCATCTAAATGTAATAATTCATCTCATGAGTCATGCAATGACTCATCTCATAGTCATGCAAAGAGTCATGAAGAATCAAAACTATGTGCTAAAACCATGTTCCCAAACCATACCACCTTAATGACTCATATCATGACTCATTAAACAATGTATAATGAAGTGTGTATTTCATAAATAAAAATACCATATCAATACGGTGTTTTATAAATACGGTATTGCGTAATTTTCCAATCATTAACTAATAAGTCATCACATGACCAAAAAAATCAATGAGTTGACCAAAAGTCAACTGTTGACCAAAAAGTCAACCAGTTGACTAAAAGTTTAACTTTAGAAAAATACTAGAATTCATTTCTTAAGCACATATCATTCTGATTTTACCGATACATATAACGATTTATGTGTATCCGGTGAAAATCATATATGTGTATCAATCATACGCATTTAACTCTATAAATTGTATTTCATAGGATTCAAGTACGCGTTTGGTGTGACTCTAGGGCCCAACTTAAGACTCGGCAGTGGATCATATCCATAAGTACAACAAAGGTACTAGCTACACATGAAGACTATCCGGGTATAAGTTGTGTAAATGACTACAATATGCTTACACAATTTTATCAGGACCACTCAGTGATAACATAATAGTCCGGTCTCTTCGTCAAACCATGTCAAACTATAGAGCCTAGGGTATGAAAAACTGTCAAACCCTAATAGCTCGATTAGTATTTGTTGATATTAAACTCATAACCTTTAAGATCAAACTAACACTCAGTTTATCTTATTTACCTTGGTCAAGGATTTTCAGGCTATAGTTATATCAAACAATCTTATGACATCAACACCCAATACTGGGAGAGACGAATCTCATCTTAGCATCTTAATATCTACTTATGCCTCGGGATGCACCCAATAAGAATCGTTATGCACAACTCAATAAGAACTGTGATTAGGTAAAAGTCTAAGTACACATATACTGACATTAAGATATTGCATTCATACCTCAGGTCAAGAGACTACTTTGTACTATATCACTTGAGAACTTCTATTTGACAATTAAGTATAATTACCAACTAGACGTTCTCAGTGAGTCATTCAGTCAACTCATTCACTAATGAGTCACCTGTATACTATATCTTGATATCTCACATCAATGATCCAATAGATGGATCATCATCCTACCAAAGGAGAAATAGAGTATACACTAGTCTTCCCAAAGTGATGATGTCTCATTTCAACACTTCATCGACTAGAAACATTTTAGAATATACGTACGTCAGCGACAAATCATATCTCTTCATTACGATCATATCCAAAATGTCTGATAGTCTAGTATCATTCTAAGGACTTTATCTGTATTAAAATACCAGATAAGTCTGACCAAAATAGCATACTATCATTTTGAACAAGAATGTTATATTCATATAGGTCCTGTTACAATATACAATTATTACCTGCATGGAACCTATATCTAACATATCAATGGAGGGATTGTGCCAGACAACTGAATAGAGCTGAGTTTGAGCGTTTGCAAATTAACGAGATTGCCAAAAGTATAAGGAATTGGGTCTGTGAGATTGTTAATATGAAGGTGAAGCTCAACCAAGGAAGTGAGTTGGCCAAGCAGAGGAATGGAGCCATAGAGGTATTTGAGATTGCTGAGGTCGAGAATTCGAAGATGAGCAAGGCGAGAGATCGACGGAGGAATTGTCCCAGTCATTCAAGTGTCAACAGGACCATCGTCGCTAGAGAAGAGACCTGTACGGCTGAGGCTGACGACACGGCTGTTGGATCGATCTCGCAGCTAATGCCTTCCCATTTGCA
The DNA here is from genome assembly GCF_001876935.1 of Asparagus officinalis. NCBI lineage: Eukaryota > Viridiplantae > Streptophyta > Magnoliopsida > Asparagales > Asparagaceae > Asparagus > Asparagus officinalis. Next base: position 12,061,065 of record NC_033797.1, read on the forward strand.
GCAGTTGGTGCTGGTGTTCCAACTGGCGAGAAGACGCGAGGAGTCGTCAGTGATGCTCTTCTTGAATTCAATAAAAAATGAGCGATCATCATGATGGCAAGTTGCCAATGAATGGCCAAGGAATGGAATAAAAATGGTCAGAATAAGAATGATGAGGCTAGAGACTCCCATTTGTGAAAATAGGAGAAGAACAAGAGAGATCTCTTGATTTATAGACTCACATAATGTACGTGTATGCACTATTGTCTTGGGAACCATGGAGGAGGAAGTGTACACGATATATTATGCCGTTGCTAAATGTGACAATTCAATTACTACTACAAGCAAAATATTACCTTACTTGTTGCCTAATTAATCAAGTAATTGTTCCCCAGTTTGACTATTACTGTGCAATAGCTAAGAAAAGGAAAGTAAGTATTTGCTTTGGAGTTATTGTCAAGTCTGTTACCTGTTATAAATCTGCAGTTAATAAACATTAACTGTTGACTTCCTCAGAAACTGTTGAAAAATTATTATTGCTATTAATTGAATTTACACGGTTAAGGATAAAGGTATCCAAATTTAAACCATGTAACTAATTCACATTTATTGATACTAGCAAAAGACAAGGGCGGTGAAAAACAAGGTCAATGAACTAAAAATCCATTTACAGTAATAAGCAAAACCCCAACCAGATTCAAATAAACAGGCTTGTCTAACAGGTGCCCTAGGCCACTCATTAACATATGTTTGGATGGAGGGTAATGGGGGTAGTGGAAGGGGAAAAGAGAGTTATTCTATTTTAAAAAAAAAATTTAAAGGGGTGAGGGAAGGAATGGGAGGGAAAAAAGGATCAAATTTGTTCCTCTCCAAACTGGGGGTAGAGGAAGGTAAGGGAAGGAAAGAAAAATTTACTAATAAAAGAGACATCTTGACCGTCTATCATAATGAATCAATGGCTAAAATTCATTTACTTCCCTTCTCTTCTCATAATTAGAACTCCAAACAACATAATTTAATTTCACCTCCATTCCTCTTACAAAACTCCCAAACAAGATATTATATTTTCCCTCCTCTTCTTTACCTTTCCTTTCGCTATCTTACCTTTCCTTCTCTTCTCTTTAGTGAACTCCTAAACATAGCAATAGCATAAGAGATGAGAGATTGAGAGAGGAAAGGTGAGGAGAGAAATTAGTGCAAATCAGGGGGCCCACTTACTATTCATTTTTTTTCTCTCTCTCTCATCTCCTAGTGAGTGCCCATCGGTACCCGTTAGAAAATCCCCAAACAAAATACCATTAACTAACTGAGCCAGCCCTACTATTAAAGCTGTTATTAAATTATATAGAGAGAAATTTACGTGTGAGAATATAGGAATCATGTTGAAGAAGCTTACTTGAGGAACAAATATGCAATCAAGTTGAGCGTAGGATGAGCGTCAAAACTGTTAATGATAGTGAGAAAGCAAAGTCCAGAAATTGCAACATACTAATGCAATTGCTTTTATACTTCATCAGATGAGGTGGCATTTAAGCTCATTACAAAAGTGTATATGTCTGGAATTGGGCAGTCTCAAAAAGTTCTGGGTCTGGGTCAAGCGTAGTGGACGAGAAGCCTGATAAAAGGTCACAGCAGATAATTAAAGAGTACTGAATATCACATATATAAATGTAATGCAGGCATAATGAATTACTACAAACTTCATAGCCTGATATAAAAGTTGCATACTTGCATAATTTACTAAAGAAGTATCCAAAAAACTAATTTAATCCCGTGAGTAAGACACTAAACAACTAATTTAATCTCATGCGAACCTGACCACAGCCATGTAGCCAGGGCAAAATTTGGAGACACGTCACCGAACAAAACTGAAAGAAAATTGTGTGTGAGAGAGATATTTGTATACAGTATACACAATGAGGTGCTGTGGATCGACTCCACCTTTTACACCAATAAAATTGCATTCCACTAATTCATCCCATTAATACATTGTATATATGCAGATTCAGACCTTATGCATTTAGACCAAGATTCAATGTAAAATTAATCTAAACAAGTCTGATCTGACACAGGCTAAGTGAATTGATCAAGCTTTAGGTGCAAAACTAATAGAATTTGAAGTGAATTGTTCATTGCTACAATTCAGTGATCCAGATTACCACTACTAAACAATATCTCCCAGTGGACTATTTCGGTGAATTATCTATGTTAAGCAAGTTGATTACTCTTCCCATTATATCGCTTTAAATCAAATAATTTACTAAAATAAATATACATGCCTTCTCTAGGTTCATTTTGATAAAGAATTGATAACAGATAACAGAAAAATGTTGAGAAAAAGAAGCGGTAAAAGATGAGAATCTATGCAACAGAATTGACTGAAATCATTCATCTACTCTTCATATATCGTCTAAAATGGGGTGGCTTAACTTGAGGTTTGTCTCTGCCCAGGAAAGTTAATAATGAAGAAAGCACAAACAAAGTCTGAGCTTGTTTAGATAAATGACTGGACATTGAGAGCCTAAAGTTCAGGTAATTTGGCTCATTTTACAATCATCTGTCCGACCAGGTAAGATGATCCTCTTTTATTATTATATTCCAATTCCAAACTGCCAAGAATGCAACAAGATCTCCATAATTTTGAGAAAACAAAGGTCCCAATACCATGTGCATCTCCATGATTTTCAAAAATATATTCAATTTAGCAAGAAAAACATGGTAATGGGGGAGCTTACATCAAGGGCGCCTTTGTACACTGAGGGTATCCAGGATTCTGAGTTCTCATTCCTGCATCCTTCCTTCACAACTGCTTCAAGAGTGAAATTCATAAGATCAGCACTAAAAGTCGCACCAAAAGTCTAGCCGAAGCATGCAAGAAGTTTACCTCACCTGCTGCAGATGGGCATGAGCAGTATTACCCCCTTTGCATAAGGGAAAAAAATGAGGATTACCTAGTTAGTGCCCGAGAAGCATTCACTAGGAAGAAGTGGAGCTTGCGTGGAATTGGGCTTCAAAGTAAACCCCAGATTGTTCCACCTATTGTGATGAGAAAGTTCAGCTGAACTATTGTTTTATTGTCAGATCTAACCTTCTGGCCTTGAAGGAAGACACCTATACGTAGTGCACCTCCAAGTACTGCAGTTACAGGAGAACTGTCCATGGCAAGTCAAAATTTAACTGTGAAATCTTGGAGGTTAGGTTCCAGCCACTAAAGATATTTAAAGGGCACAGTAAGTTTATAGAGTTAACAATAATGTCAGGAAAGGCAAAATGGCCAAATTGGTATATTTTGTAGACACTCGGTGACATACTGATATATTTTTTTCACTTTTGACAAATTGGTATTATATAGACTCCGGCGTCATATACCCCTTAAGTTTAGCCGGATTGATTTTTCCGGCCAGTTTTCTCACGTGACGACTCACGTGATGTCCAGCTGGCGGGATTTTTTTGCACAAAACACCCTCATCAAATAACTCATGCTGCT
>NC_033797.1:12064540-12105207 GCF_001876935.1 Asparagus officinalis
CCCCCCCCCCTCCTCCTCATCCTCTTCACCTCCTCCCCCTCTCCCTCCTCCTCCTCACCCTCTTCAACTTTTCCCTTTGATGCAATCCTCATAGTGCCCATGTTTCAGATTGCATGGACTTTCTTCTCTATATGTACATGATTTATTTATTTCCAGGAATATCAAGTAAGCCAATATTCATGCCCCGTCTCACTAACACAGTTTACACCCTCAAACACAAGCTTTCTGCCATTCTTACATAATCCATGTACAAACAATTAATGATGATCATGACCCTCTTTGGCAGGTTCTTGATGCATTGAGAACAACAATGTTTATACTGGGAATGACATTTGTCTTTGTAGGTATTTCCTTGTTAACACCTGATGATTCTGAAGGTATTTGATGAGACTTTTGATCTTTATGGATTCAAGGGAAACAAGATCTTTGCTTTCATAACAATTGGGTATTGTGGACAGTAAATTTCATTAGTTGTTCACGATATGGGTCTCTTTTCTTTCATTATTACCAGCACAGCGTGGGTGAAGGGGAGAGGAGGAAGAGGATGAGGAGGAGGAGGGAGAGGGGGGGGGGGGGGGGGGGGGGGGTGGTTGATGAGGGGGTTTTATGTAAAAAATCCCATCAGCACTGGTCGGAAGGGTTTAGGAGCAGGATGGGTTATTTGATGAGGGGGTTTTGTGTAAAAAATCCCGCCAGCTGGGCATCACGTGAGCCGTCACGTGAGAAAACTGGCCGGAAAAATCAATCCGGCCAAACTTAAAGGGTATATGGCGCCGAGTCTACAAAATATACCAATTTGTCAAAAATGGGAAAAAAATATACCAGTATGTCACCAAGTCTCTACAAAATATACCAATTTGGTCATTTTGCGGAAAAGAACAAATAAATACAATAACAGGACAGTTTGATTCCTTTTATTGACAAATTCTATCAAATGCTTTATACAAGAAATTTTTTCATGAGAATAAAGAGAAGAGGCCGGAGATAATAATTGCTGAAAGCCATTCCTAACATTTTTCATAGTGCTATATATGGACATGATAGATGGTATTAAAATTTAGTGTGCATCTTCACCAATTTCTCACTTGGTAACTACAAAACATAACTTTATGTCCTTCCATTGCCCATAATGTCATATGACAGATCATACAGTAAAAAGAACACAACAGTTCTTTCCCCGGATTTACTCTTATGAGGAACATATTTAACATACTTAGATTTAAATAAATAAAAGAACCTTCTCAGTATAACCATGCGGACTTTTCATCAAAGCTGGCTTAAAAAAATTCAAAGGAAGTATTTGTTGTACCTTGCAGTTGAAGTTTCAGGAATCTCAATGAAAAGTTCTGGGCCTTTAAAGACGTGACCCTGAGTTTCACTACACAAAAAAGACTCCTGCTTCAAGCTACTCATGTAAAGATCAAAGAGAAAACAGAATTATGTCTGGAAACATAGTCTGCAAAACGAAACTGTTATATACCAGGGAAATCTCCTGATCCACATGATGTTTAAGTGACCATTAGCGGAAGATGGTGATACCCCATTCTGTGCAAAAAGAATAACCGGTTTTCTTAAGACCATGCTCAGTGGCGGAGCCACATGCAGCTTGCCCTGGGCAGCTGCCCAGGGCAAGAAAATGAAAATTTATTTTTTATGTGGTAAAGTATCTATCTCTTCATTCTACTCATCCACACAAACTATACTGTTATGATAAAATCTAAGGATCAAGGATATAAAGATAATTTGTCTAATTATGGCTGTCTTTTAGCATAGAACTGTCACATATTTGGATGAATATGACAATGAGATGCAACTTAAAACAACTAATAGCATAGAACTGTCACATATTTGGATGAATATGACAATGAGATGCAACTTAAAACAACTAAATTTTTTTTAGTATAAACTGAAAATGTGAAGATATAAATATGACAATGAGATGCAACTTAAAACAACTAAATTTTTTTTAGTATAAACTGAAAATGTGAAGATATAAGGGTTGCTATCAAATTACAAGCCAGATTCTCGACAATGTGTTCCCCAAACGCAGCCTAACGGTGCTCAACACAATCGCCAACATCGGCCTCCTCTACTTCGTCTTGCTCGACACAATCCCTTTATTTTTGGCCCAGGGCAAAAAATAATCCTGGCTACGCCACTGACCATGCTCATGCATTAAAGTCAAGAAAAACGGAAAAGATAAATAGCCTAGATAAGAACGTAGTCATTTTGTTGTTCCTTTCAAATGAATTCATTGAAGCACCTGCACTGTTAATTTGCTTCATTAGTTGATATTGAGTAGCGCTGAAAAGTTTTCTCCTCTTAAATAACTCCTTTGGGCTCCTTGTCGTGGGTAACATATCTTCCTGTTGCGGAAAGATGGCCTCATTCCCTAAACTGTGATTCAGAAAACATTTGTCCCCTTGGCAAGCATGCTTGAGCTGACATATGCCAGTTTCCAGCTGGGTGTTACACTTGGGTTTGGCTCATTCCTAGAACCATTATTCAAATAAAGACATCAGTTAGACCTAGTGATATAGAATGAGTAAACTATTCCTCCAAACTTGGAATCATTTTAAAGGTTAAAAAAAAGTGGGGAAATGTGTTTCTACCGTTCCAGTGTACTCCAATCTACAAACTTAACAGGAACAAAGTTACACCTATCAACCTAAAACAAGAAGCTATTTAACAGAGGTGGGCAGCAAGTGTCCGGAAGCTTATCCAGTGTATAAGGATCCTCCACAAACAGGAAACCCTGCAAATAATGCATATCCTTGATACTGTTCTTAAAGCATCAGAGGCACACTCTGTGATGTCAGGGAATTATAGCCAAGGAACCAGGTTGGATGAATCAACCCTGTACAAGTTGAAGTATAATAGTAGCCCATAAATAAGTAGATAAACTAAACTAAACATAATGTGAAGAAAATAGAGCTCACCGCATGATAGTATCCTCTCCTGCTCTCTACAGGTGAATGTCTCAGGCCCTTCTGTACCTCCTTGCTCTTTTCAGGGTATTTGATGCTCCGCATCAGTTAAGCCAGTATATATTAGAACACAGACAAAGATTGTTAATTTGACTCTTAAGAGCATACATAACCAATATCAACCTTCTCCCTGGGTTTGCTCTCACTATTGGAAGAGGTTGTCCATCAGGACCCTTTTGACAACATTCTCACAAAGATTTCATTACCGCACTTTTGATTTCAGCCTTCTTGCCAAAGATTGTTAATATAACAGACTTTTCAGCACTTGCAGCAGGCTCCTTCTGCATGAAGATGATGAAGCCAAAAAACTAGACTGTGATTGGTTACCTGTTTTAATGATGATCACTATGGCTTCTTCCACAGGTCCAAACTTAGTGTAGAACTCCTTAAGATGGTCTAAATGAGAAAATGCCAGGAAAATGTCAAGTAAGAAAATTGTAACAAACTCTTTATGTCGGGTGAAATAGAGAAGAGACAAAGAAACATTCTAATTTAATTACTAAAATACCTGAGTCAACAGAGAGTTGGAGGCCCCCTATGAAAACCTACCGATCCATGACCGCCATCTGTAGCAAATGATAGCAAATTTTTGTGTGCAATGACGGAAACTTCAATCAAATTTAGATTGACAGTGTGGATAAGGAATTACTTACCTTGGTTATGGTTTCGCAAGGAGACACTGCCCTGAGTTCAAGCAAGCCAGGTCTCGGCTCACCCTCTCTGTGGATGCCTTCTGAACTTGTCAAATCTATCGGCCTTCGTCTCCTGAGGAAGAAAACATAATGGGTAAGGCAAGATAATGTGCAAGAATAAATAAAAACCGCTCACATGGCACCAATTATTTATAGCTTGGAAATCAGCTCCAGATTGCAATACAGGGAGTTTCATGTTTTCCAGAAGCAATATCAACACATTCTGGAGCTTGAAGCAACAATATGTTAAATTCATGAAGACATGTTTCATGTAAGGTGTGAGTGGAGACAAGTTTCTATTGCCCAAAGAGCATAGGAAAGTAAATATATAGTTGGAGGCAGAGGCGGATCTACTAACATTCTAGGGTTGCACCCCTAAACATTTATGAATTTGCGTATAGAGTCATCCAAAATTTACGTCTGCCGCCGATAAATTTCAAAAATTGCACCCAAAGACCCAAGGTATCTAAAAACACCAAAGAAATTAGTAACAATTTGAATTAACCCATTGGAAAGTAAAAACCCATTTCAACTTTCAACAATAAAGTGTACTGAGTGCATTCGCATTAGATACTATGGTTTTTTTTTGGGGAGAAAATAGATATTATAGTTTTATAATGTTATATTCTTATCAAGAGGGAAAATGTCAGTTTGGTCAGTAATGACAATTTTCTATAGTGATCCTGATCCTACATCTTGAATCACACAGCATATCAAGTAAAATAATGATATGACAACAATTACATGTCCACTTACATTTCTATATTTCCTAAATTCCCAGCTTAACACAAATATTTTTATTATAACTTGCACTCAGCATTCAGTTATAGCAAAAGCAAAGGCCAATTTTAAGGAAAAATAATTTACAGGTATTTCAACAGTCCCAATATAACTGACGGCAAAATAAATAAATAGTTGATATCGAAAATCCAATCTCAGTTGACAGGGATTTCTACACTCCCAATGAGAAACCGGTTTTAGTTTCTGTGAGTATATCGTAACATTTTTTTCCCTTGTGTATTTAGGTTTGTTAGTCAAGAATAGGAGGAAGAGATTTCGGCTCTTCCTGTGCCTTTGTTGACAAAGGCATGATGACTTTTTTGATAATAAAAAATGTGAGGAAGAAAAAAATTGATGATTCCGACAGATGCAAATTTTTTTTCTTTGAGGTCAGGCATGATTGGTGGCGTAATTAGTGGGAATGAAGCCTATAAAATCCACTGCACCTCTCCTCTCTGAAATCATCCTGAATCAGTTTCTTAGAGTAGCTCTAAGAGAGATTATTGTAAGTGATTAAGAGAGTGATAAGGATTTGGTATTTGGGTAATTTTGTGTGAGAGATTGAGAGTAGAGGAAAAATCAAGAGTGATTTGTTTGTGAGATTATTGAGTGATTGTAATCTCTGTAGAGGAAAAATCAAGAGTGATTTGTTTGTGAGATTATTGAGTGATTGTAATCTCTATTTGTACTCTCTCTCTCTATTAGTGAGATCTATCCCCTCCTTGCCCCGTGGACGTAGGCATATTGCCGAACCACGTAAATTTGGTGTCTTGCCTGCTGTGGTACTTGTTTTTTATCTCGTTTGTGATTTTTCGGTTCCGCTGCACACAACAAGGTTTTCCTCCTTAAAGTTAATAAAATATAAGCATCAAACATAGCTCCAAATCTTTGGAGCAATATAAATATGACAAGCACATCCATACCTGAAGTTAAAACAATAACAACATACAAGGCTCGGGATCTATAGAAATACCTGTTGAGGAGATTGGACGAAAGTCGTTCCTTCAAATTATGTGGTTGTGCCAACTGCAGGAGCAGGGTAACTAACAGGTTTCTCCTCGGGTTGGGATGGTACAAGTGCACTAACTGTAGATGTAACATCCACCTAGTCAATATAATATGACAGAATTCATGTTTAACATAGCATGATATCCAACTGAAAGGCACTATATTATGAAAATGCAACCTAGGTTTATTTATTTAAGCTAGATTGACTATATCTGACCAAATTGAAAGAGGAGGACAGAGCCAGACCCAGAAAAGGATCAATCTGGAAGTACCTGAAATAAAAAAAAATAAGATAACAATGCACAGTACGAGGAACCAAAATAATTCCTTCAAGTATCGGAATCAATATATTCGTTAATTGTATTGCCCACCGCAGATGACCTGGACGGTTGGGAGGTTTCAATATGACTCCCACGATCCTGGGGTCGATTTCAAGCTGGGTTATAAATAAAAGGTTTTAAAAAAAGAAAAAGTTAACTGTATACAGTAGGAAAAATCTTACAAAAAGCAATCAGCTAGAAAAAAAACAACCCTAGTTGACAAAGATTACAACACGATTTACTGCTAAGAATAAAATGCTCACCGAGCCAATAGAATAAATGTTACAAAAAGGTCTGGATAAGGTCCACTCAGAAATGAATGCAGAACCTAGCACCATATCTCCTCATCCAATATAAATGCTTGGATTTATCTGGACAAAACTAAGTCCTGGTAGCTCTGTAATGAAACTGATAATCAGTTTTTGTGCTTTTGAATGCCCACATATTTGTCAGAAACCTAGTGATTGGTAGGGAAGCCAAGCATAGTAAACATCTTAAATATTTGAACCGCCATTTTGCAAGATGTATGAGTTGTCTAACAGGTAATAAGTTCTTACGGGTGGATAAAAACAATTCCAATGCTAGAGGCTTACAGACAAGTGATGACATTAATCATTCTTTAATAGGTGTATCGCTGCTTTTGCTGCCAATCCAAACATGCAATGACTCGCTAATTCCTTTATAATCTTTAGTAGCTTAGTTAACCTACATAACAAAATAGACTAAAGTCATACGACAACAAGCTGAAGATGGATGTTCTTTCCAACCCAACTGAAAATCATTATTCAAGTAGGTTTCATTGTAACCGTCCCCTTTCCAGCAGAATATACCAACGCAGCCGAAGAAGCACTCTGAACAGAAAACTAATCTGATTATTTTCTTATAGAACTTTCCCGTTTCAAGCCTCTATCAAACATAATTATGAATAATACATTATATGAGTCTGTTTCAATCTTCTCCTGTAACCAATAAACAGAATAAATGCCAAATTCTGAATGAAAATCTAAAGAAGAAAGAAGAGAAATAGGAGTTCTTGCCAACCAAATTAAGCCTAGCTCCGAAGTCCGATCTCAAACATCCGAATTTGAATAGGCTGGAAGCGTGATCGCCGTTGCCTCCCAAATCTGAAAGCATAATCAAAGCAAATTTTATCTCTGATCTTCTCCTGGTAGAATATCGGAATTTAGATAATCTATTGAAAAACATATTGAAAGGAGAAATAAAATAAAAAAAACCCTAATTTTATATGCTTTATATACGTAAACATGACCCTGATCGTTCGCCCCAAAATCTTTGAAGCATAATAAAGCAACATTTTAGCTCTGATCTCCTGATAAAACATCGATAGTTTAGATAGTCGATTGAGAAGAAAAAATTGAAATGAAACCCTAATTCTAGGCCTTCTATGCATTAAAGTTACCTGACTTTGACCTCCAAATCTCGGCATTTTTCCGAATCTTGAACCCTAACCCTAGATGCCTCATCCTCAATCGAAAGCGAGAGACGTTGTCGATCATGATAGAAGAGGAAGCGGGAGAATTGCATCTCGTATTTATAAAATGATCATAGTTCTAGCTTGGGAGTGACGCGACGCGGAGACACGATAACGCGTTCAAATATTTTAAGAATATTCTGGGCCGTGCCCAGTTAGCGTATAATAGACGCATTAAACCAAATTTGGAACAGGGGGGTGCTCTAGTGGGCCCAAAAAAGAAAGCGCCTATAGATATTATGGGCCGCAGTTAGCCCACATTAGACATATTAGAAAGAACTAAGTAGGTACTTAACCAAGTTTTGCTGGGCCGACGAGCGCTTTCTATAATCGGGCTCGATTGGACTTGAAGTCGGTGTTTAGCCTTTCTGTATTTTCCTAATACCTCAGGCCTAGTGTCCCACATTTACCGTTCTGGTTGGATGAAAATAGAGTTGGAAAAGTAAATAGCAATCAGATTTAGGGGCTGTTTGGTTGTTGTTGGTAAAGTTGTGTATTTATGATACAATTTGAAAAGTTATTGTCCACCTCATCAATTTTACTTTTATATTTTGCTTTGTTTGTTTTTTATTCCATTTGAATCATAAATTGCTTGTTTGGTTTGCAAATGTAACTTTAATTGTTTGTTTAGAAAGTGTAAAAAGTGGTCTGTATGCTGTCTAAAAATCACAATAGATAGTTGATCACCCATCAAACACCGATGATGGAAGTTACAATCTGACGACTTCCAGAAGGCTACAATTTGAGGACTTTCACGTAGAAGGCTACAATCTGACGATCTTCACGACAACTGATGAAAGCTCTAATTCAACAGCATTCACAATCAACATCGGGAGTTACAATCTGACGACTCTCATATTTTCAAGGAGCCAAGACGAAGATTACAAGAGGACGATCTGTGCAAAGCTCTAGCAAAAGAGACTACAAATTGACGGTCTCTTCATATTAGAATGCAAATATCTCTCAACTACAAATTGACGGTCTCTTCATATTAGAATGCAAATATCTCTCAAACCGTAAGGAATTTGGCGAAACGAAGGAAGCGAACCGAAGCCTTCGGCTAGATTCGGATGGCCCCGTCTCGTCGAGATAGCCGATTTTTATATATAATTCGTCCAATTCCGACTTACGGTTTGAAAGTTATGACATGTTCATCGCAGCAAGTTATGTTCTGAAGTCCGTCTGCAAGACCGGACTTCGTCAGAACATCGGACTTAACCTGAAGCTCGCCAAGCCCGCCTAAGGCTCACCTCTGCATCCAAGATTCAAAACACAGAGGTCGTTCCCGTGTTCTAAACTCAAAACACAGAGGTCGTGGCTGCGTTCCAGATTCAAAACGCAGAGGCCGTAGCTGCGTTCCAAACTCAAAACGCAGAGTTCATGCAGAACCCAACTTTGCGTTCCAGGTCCAAAACACAGAGTTCATGCAGAACCCAACTCTGCGTTCCAGGTCCAAAACGCAGAGTTCACCTCTGCTTCTCAGATGCCAAAACGCAGAGTTCATCTCTGCGTCTCAGATATCAAAACGCAGAATTCATCTCTGCGTCCCAACTGTGCCTCTCCAATTTACAGAACGCGTGCGGCCTGTGCGTTTCCATTCTCTAGCAGAGATTTAACTCTGCGTCTCATCTCTAAGACGCAAAGTTAAGGTCCAGAACGCCAATTTAGGCGTTTGACTTGTTCAAACACAAGTTGAACGGCCTCAAAACCGTTTATCCCATGTTCTGAGGGATTTTCGCCCCATTTAGGAGCGGATTAAGGGGGTAGTTACCACCCTTAATCACCTATAAATAGTGGGAAACTCAACTGAGTTCAGATCCTTCTTTTGGGGCTTCTTTTTGGGGGAGAAAAGAAGAGATCTTCGGCTAGCTTTGGAGGGGATTTTCTCTCATCAACAAAGGGAAATTCGGTCAAGGGCTGGTATTTTCGGATTTGGGACTTGGCAGCAAAGGGAGAGATCGGCATTCATCCTTTGGAGCATTCCTTGATGCCTTCGGCCTTGGCTTGAGAACCGATTCTTGGTTCGAATCAACTCTTTTTCAAGAGTTTCAAACTCGATCAGAGTTATCAACTCATCAAGAGTTTTAAACTTGCTAAATCAACTCTTTTTCAAGAGTTTCAAACTCGATCAGAGTTATCAACTCATCAAGAGTTTTAAACTTGCTTTGCAAGTTCTCCACAGCGTCAAATCGTGAGGAGAAGACTACGTTCCAGTGAATCAAGATGGTCGGATCGTCAACGGAGAGCAAGTTCGACACAATCAATCGAAGGAGGCACTCCATCGCCACCTTGAAGAACCCAGTTTTAAACAAAGGGGAGAGTCAAATTCATTCTCCTCTCTTTTATAATCGGAATCCAAATTATAATTGATTTTAAGAGGAATACAAGTCAATTTTTCTTTCACTGTCTTTTTACTGCAAATTTCCAACAAACATGGTCCCTACTCAAATGATCATATTGATTAGAATTATTTTTTATTATTTTTTCCTAACTTCAATATCAGCTTTCTCCTAAAAACATGTTTTTTTTTTATGAAATCACTTTACAAGCCACATTACAAGCCACATTAGCATATGAAATCACTTTACACTATTTTCACAATTATAAACAAACAATTGAAAGTGATGAAAGCTAACATTGGGACCCACTTTTGTATACTTTCTATCCTTTTACATGAGAAAAACATACAACCAAACAGCTCCTTATAATTACATTGTTTAATTTGTAATTTTATAATTCAAAAAGGTAAATAAATTTATATTTTATAGAAAAAAACTTATAACAAATACTACAGTCAATTTGGTGGGAGGAAAAGCTGCAAGCTTTAGAAAAAGATATTGAAAAATAAAAATATTTTTACCTCATCAAAGTAAACATTTTTAAATCCAAACAAAAAATTATCCCCTCCCAAGTTTGCTTATATGGCAAAATTATGTAGCTTTATGCACTAATTGCTTTTCAACAAACAATGAATTTGCATTAGAAATATATTGTCTATAATATAATTGCAGATATCCAAATAATAAATTTAAAGATGATTTTGTGCAACAAATACTTCATGCAACATTTGCTTCAATTTAAGTTTGTAGCAAACAAGAGAATTGACGAAAAATAAGTATGTCCGTGTGTAATGCACGTGTAACCATACTGCTTATTGAAGTTTGAATCCTAGACCCCTCACAATAGCCAAACCTCGGATACTGAGTCTCATCTTTAGGGGCTGTTTGGTTCTTTTTTTGGGTGGTAAAAGTGAGGAAAGATGCCAAAAATGTCAGTTTTTTGGCAGCTTTCCCCAAAATCACCCTTTAAAAAGGTGATTTTGGGGGAAAGCTGCCAAAAAGCTGACATTTTTGGCAGCTTTCTCCTCTTTTACCACCCAAAAAAACCTATCCAAACAGCCCCTTAATCGCGAGCCACCTGTTGGTCGTTAAAATCTTTACATTGTTCGTTTATAAATTCAAACTAACTCTGCAAATTTATATATTATCAAAGAATAAAGCGGTAAACTAATTTAAAAAAAAAGGAATACAGCCATAAACTAGCAAATAGTCAGATGTAAAGAGTAAATTTACAAATAAGGCCAATGTTTGGAGTATATACGAAAAGAACCGCAAGAATGTAGGCCAGTCTCAAACAATCCACGAAATGCCAAACTCAACCCAATATTTTCCCGCGTCCTGCCCTTAGTATTTGCCACCAATTCAACTTCTCCAAGGCCCAGGTGATATACGCCATCACAGCTTATTTAAATTAGTTAAATTTTGTTGTAAACGATCACTCTCTGTACTAATTGATGGATAAATTTTCTCAAAAATAATTGCTGAGCCAAAACTATCTCCCATTTTATCTCTTTTCGTTGCAATTTGCTCACAAAGGGTACAAATTTAATCGACATGGCGAGGCTTCTATTCGCTAGACGCATTCTTTCTCCTATTTCCACATACCCATCAACAATTTCCAAACACTGTAGCTCATTTTCAGACCCATTGAAGCCCGTTGAAAGAGAAAATGAGCGATGCACACCAACTGTTTGTAGAAATTCCACAAGCAATCCTCATAGAATTAATCTGCCAACATTGATTCCAAGCAGTAGCAATTACTTACAAGGTTTTAGCATTGAGCTTGTCGATCCCGATATTTGGCCCCAAACATTGGAAGAGCCAAAGTCTTTCAATGCAAATGAAGTGTTCGATGAAATGCCCACTAGCAATTTAGAAGCGCAGGATTTTTCTGATTTTGATGAGATTGAAGATATGAGGTTACGGAAAAAGCTATTCTACAAATTGGACAGAGATTCTAAAGAATTCGAGGAGTACACCATAAATTTCCACCGGAAGAAAACACTAAAGAAGAATCGCGAAAAGACCACAAAGGATGAGGTAAAGAAAGAGTGCAAAGAAATCAACAAACCAAAGAAGGATAAAGCTTCACACCCATTAGAGAACTTAAAACCCGACAAGGAAAAGAGAGTGAGAACAATGACATTTAATCAACTAACGGGTCCTTATCATTTGCCTTTTTGCCTCGATATCTTCATAACAAAAGGGTCAGTGAGGGCTTCTATAATTCATCGAGTGACTAGTAAAGTCGTTGCTGTGGCACATTCTATTTCGAAGGATTTGAAGTTTGATTTGGGGTCGAGAAAAGATGCTAAGGCTTGTGCTACTGTTGGAGGAATTTTGGCTCAGCGAGCGATAGAGGATGATATTCATAATGTGGTGTATACACCAAGGAAAGGAGATAAGATTGAGGGGAAGCTTGAGATTGTGCTCCAGGCTATTATTGATAGCGGGATTGATGTGAAGGTGAAGCTCAAGCAGAAGAGAAACTTGAAGGTATAGACCTTTGATTTACTTATTGTTATTGCACATTTATTTGATGCTATTACAGTCTGATATTGATTAAGGTCTATCTGCACTTCTATCTTTCTACACTGTGGCATTTGTACATGGCCTTCAAATTTGTTTCGTTCCTCCAATTATTCGGCAGCTAACATGTATTTATTTGTTTACGTAGTTGTCTGTGTTTTGGGGGGTTCAGTTAGAGAACTTGTTACCTTAGTATGGTTGACTCTTGGAATTACTAGATTTGGTGGTGTAAATTTGGGTATGAAGATTCAGAAGCCTAATATAAATATTAGGAAAGAATTTAGGTACTAGTATGACAAAAGAAAAAAAACAACTTGAAAGGTTGTTTGGCAACTAGGAAGTAAGGGGATGTTTGTTTCACACAAAAACTGCAGAAAGAGCCCCCAAAAAACTTACACAAGAAAATTTTGGCATTTTCTTTCACAATCATATGTTTAGTTTGCAAAAAATAAAAAGGAAAGTGAAGGAAAGTCCGGGCGCCACTTCGGATTTTTCTCTCGAAAATTTTCCACTCTTTTGAGCCCGATTACAGGTGAAAACACCCATTTTTCTCTCTCCGTACGAAAACAGCCAATTCTAGGGGTCAACCTCCTTTTTTTTCTCGCCGCCATCTCGTTCTGGTCACCCCTCTCTCCCTTTCATTCTTCTTCCTCCTTCCCCTTCCCTCCCGCCTTGCAAAGCCGAGGAGTGGAGGAGAAATTGGAGAAGAAGGAAGAGGCCCAGGAGTCTAATTTGGGTCTAAAGGAAGAAGAAGAACATGGTTTGGGGGCTAATGGGGTTTCTTTGAAGGGGGAGGCTTCTTCTTCGTTCAAGGATCCGAGATGGGTGAAGGGGAATTGGGATCTGAAGCAGTTTGAGAAGAATGGGAGCACTGATTGGGATGTTGTCATTGCTGCTGGTTTGATTTCTTTAATCAACATTGTTTTTTTTTTTCAATTTCTCGGTTTTATTGTGTGATGAAGATGCTAATACATTTGGGTTTTCCCCAGGCTGAAGATTGCATATTGCAAATCATTTAGATGTCATAGGTTAGAGAACAATTATGAAGCAATTGTAGTTTATTGTAGCGTTAGTAAGGATTCATGTATCCATGTTCGTTTATGTTTTGCCTTAAGTTTCTATTTTGACTTGGGTTCCGTCGTACTGAGCTCATATTACAGTTGGATATGTATACGATTTGTGACAAGTCAATTGCCAAATCAATGTTACTCAGCTAGTTACATGTAACTGTTGAAATCTAATGTTTGTGCTATGAATTATGGTGTATAGTTAGAAAAGTATACCTTGATCTTATGGCTGTCACATTGTTATAGAAGATTTAGCAAGTAACTTGGGTTGAAGATATTACCTTTTATCCTTTTCAGATATTTTGCGAAATATCGGAGCTGATGCGATCATCATTGCAAGTTTTGCGCAAAATAGTTTCAAAATAGTTGCAACAGTACTCTCAAATAAATTTTCACCATTCAGATATGCTTAAATCTGCATTCAGTGTATACCGTGCAAGAAGTCATGCAGAAAATCTATGATGCCCCAGTTAGAAACATAAGGAGCGTGCACGTTGTAATGTATACAAACACGCCTCTTAAAAGTGCCACATTAGTATCAAACTTGTGATGAAATTATGTTTCTAGCGTGCAACAAGGCTAGATGAAATTATGTTTCTAGCGTGCCATATTAATCATGCAGATTTTATTTTGTGCAGGTCAAGTCATAGAGAGGCTGTTGATATCAATATTAGGTCCCCATTCAATGTTGAAAATGGCTCAAAAAATGTGACTGGTATATAAGAATGCAAGTTTCAATATTAAAAGCATACTCTATAAGGAGTTGTCACCAAGCCGAGGAGCTTGTTTGAAATCCTTGTTACAACAAGAACAGGGTTCTTTGCGGATTCATCAACAAAAAGTTGATATTGAACACCAAGTGAAGATGCACTAGAAGATAGAGCTTAATGGTAGACCACAATTTGTATGTTCTAAGTTGTAATGATTTTGTTTTATACGGAATTAAAAAGAGAAGGCTCATGATGGAAGAAATCAAACTGGTAGGTGGAAAGTACTGGAAAGAATCATCTCAAGCAGCAGTTTTGTGAACATTAATAGGCAAGTGTTAACCTGAAAGAGGATAACAACAAAATCATCATAGTAACCAATAATTAAGTACATTAATAGGCAAGTGTTAACCTGAAAGAGGATAACAACAAAATCATCATAGTAACCAATAATTAAGTCATAAAGCAAGACAATCAATACCTCAAGCTCTTAAACATTGTCGAAATGAGCATCCATTCATCTTTGTCCAACATTTCCTTGTCAATTACTATTTCTTATCATTCCATTTGACAGTTCTTTCTAATATGGAATATATGAAGGTTAATGTTTATGTTTGATTTTCCTTTTTTTAGTATATACGAAAGTCAAGTCTTCCAACTCTTATTAAGAAATTCATTTTCTTTTCAGAGGCTAGAAAAAGAAAATGGCTGCAAGACACTCCTGAAGCATCAAGTAACGATGAGCATGTAGTCTTTGATTCATCAATAATACCCTGGTGGGCATGGATCAAAAGATATCATCTTCCTAAAGCTGAACTACTCAATGGGTTGGCTTCTGCATCTCATCTTTTATTGATTCTTATTGCATATGATGTGTAAAAATAAGAAATGTGAGAAGAGGGGGAAAAAGACTATTATTTCATTTAATGGTTAATTGCACTGGTTGAATCAATACTATGATGATGGTCTCTTTTGTTTTAGTTTTGATCGCAGCCTGGTCTCAGCCTTGGTTTGGTTTGCGATTTGGATGGCTTTTGTATTGGTCTCGGTTGTGTTGGATATTTGTGCTTGATAATTGTGTTGGATATTCAATGTTTGGTTTCAGTTGTGTTGGTTATGATCTTGGTTTCAACCAATGTTTGATAATATATGTGTGCTTGGCCTTTGGTTTCAGTTGTGTGCAAACTGAACTAAATTTCCAGCAATATTCAGTTGTGTACTTACCAGCCAATATTTTGTGTGCCACAATTTTTGTTGTTAATATTTTGTCTTATATGGGCGGTAATCACACCATGGTGACCACAATCAAGTTTTTTTGATTTTTTAGTTTGAACCAAACACTAGAAAATGAGGGAATCTATTTACACATCAATTGTTTTCTTCTTTTTTCAAGTTGAACCAAACTAAGAAAAATAGTGGAAAGTACTTTCAGCCTATATTTTTTGGCAAAACACAAGGAAACACAAAAAAATGAAGGAAAATCGTTTTTGGAAAATGAAGGAAACGAACCAAACAGGCCCTAAATGGATAGTGAACCCAAAATTGGAAAGTGGCTCTACTTTCAATGTTTCCCGTTTGGCATTTGAAACGTGAATGAAAAGTGATTGGAATGTGAAGAGTATCACATCAACATTTTAGCCTCTTCCACTTTCTCTAAAAATTAGAGAAAATATACTTTTTAGGTTGGATGGAAAGTGAAGTGAGAGGAGAGAGAAAATATATTTTCAGATTTTTCACGTAACACTTTAGTTTTACTTGTCCACTTTCTACTATTATATTATTTCCCGTAATAACACAACATAATAAGAAGAAAGTAAGTGAAACATCATTTGTCATATTCTCTCTTTTTACTTTCATTTATTCAAATATGATTTTTTTTGCAAAATAGAAAGTAATATTAAAGTACTTTCTTGAGAAATTTCGTTTTCTTTTTTTTACTTTTTATTTACTTTCTTTTCAAACATGGAGGAGATAGATTAGAGGGAGAGAGAGAGAGGTAGAAATTTAATATTAGTTAAAAGTCATTGTTATGGACAGTGTTTTTTTATCTTCGCTCTTTCTCTCTCCCTCTCTATCTCCCCCCCCCCCAAGCCCCCTCTTTTCTTACTATAACGATGCGACCTTTGAAGCAACCAGCTATTGTAAATTTCTTATTTCTACTTTTCTCTTTTCCCAAAAAAAAAATAAAGAAAACAAAACAAAACTCTCTTATCCCAAAAAATTAATTAGTTTCTTTTGCATGCTGATAGTAGATTATCTCTATTCTTATTAGTTCATTCTGATCCAAAATTATTTCTTATTACATACAATAACATTTTGATAGAATTCAACAAAATATATTACTCTTAATGAATTCATTGAAAAATATTTATTAAAAATTTGAATTCATATAGAAATGTTGATAATTTTTTGGGATTTACCAAAAAAATTATTTAGAAAAAGGCCTTCGCCTACAAAAAAGTGTTTTTTTTACGTGGAGGTTGAGGAAGTATCATATAGCATATAATATCTTTTTTCGGACAAATTTTCAAAAACTACATATTTCCACATTTAATCCCAAAAAAGACTCATTTCCATAATATTTTCAAAAACCGACCTGGTTTCAGCGCGAAGCCTTGGCGCTGAAACCAGGTCGATTTTTGTGAAAAAACTTCTGAAACTTCACGGGAGTTTCGAAAGTTTTTTTACAAAAACCAACCTAGTTTCAGCCTGACAAAGCTGAAACCAGATCGATTTTTGAAAATATTATGAAAATAAGTATTTTTGGGGATTAAATGTCCATATGAGTAGGGGTGGAAATGAACCAAACAATTAACAAATAATTCGATAATTGTTCGAATAACTATTCAGACATATTCGATTCGGTAGTTCACTTACCACTAAACGAATATTTTTTAGTATTCGAGTTACTAATGAATAGAATTTAACCAGATGTATATTCGATTCGTTTGTCTATTAAATATTCGTTTAAAATTTGATCACAACTTATTATTTGTATTATTGCACATATGATGTCATATTTTTAATCCACTTACCATTTCTACTTAAGTTTTATATAGTGATTTTAAGACTTAAATAATCTTAAATTTGTTTTCTAATTAAAATTTTGATTTAAATATATATACATCATATTTTATAAACGAATAATTTTTATTTATCAATTTTAATACTATTTGAAAATCAAATTCTTTGACGGAATAAATATACTTTGATATTCGATAAGTATTCGTGAATATTCATAAATATTTATCAAATACCAAGTATTCGAATTCGAAAACCTAGATATATGACTATTAGAGTCCACATTCGAATTCGATAATTTGAAACAAATACAAATATGAACACCTTAGTAATCAATTCCATTGGAACATTTACCACCCCTGCATATGAGACGGTTTTAAAAATTTGTCCATTTTTTTCACCCCTGTTGGGTAAAAGCTCAAACCCTCGCTCCTGCTTCAATCACTCTCGCGATCATGTCCTCTTCCTCCCGCTTCCTCGCTCGTTTCTTCTCTTCATCGTCAACCTCAACCCAAACCCTAACCCTAACTCCTCCTCCTCAATTCAACCTCAGCACCATCACCGACCTCGCCAACCTCCGCCAATGGCCGAAACTCCGCTCTCACCTCCACTCTCTCCTCTCCAACCCCCAAACCCTACCCCTCTCAGTCCCCTCCTTCTTCCACTCTCTCTCCTCCTCCTTCCTCCCTCGCTCCTCTCAATCTATCGTCGCCGACATCCTCATCCTCTCCCTCCTCTCCGCCTCCGACACCGCCGCCGCCGTCGACGCCTTCTTTCGCTCCGGCCATTACAGGTACAAGCTCTCAACTTTCTCTCTAAACCCTTTACTAAGTTCCCTCATCAAAACCCATCACCTCAACCTCGCCCAGTCCGTATTCAATCAAATGCTCACCTCCAGAAAAATCGCTCCCAATTCCATAACTTTCAACACCATGATCAATGGACTCTGCAAGAGTGGAAAGCTTACTAAAGCTGAGGACATGATTAAGGATATGAAGGCTTGGGGGGTTTCGCCAAATGTTGTTACTTATAATACATTGATTGATGGGTATTGTAAGAGAGGGAAGATGTATAGGGCTGATGGGTTAGTTAAGGAGATGGTGGGGTTTGGGATTTTGCCTAATTCGGTTACTTTTAATGTTTTGATTGATGGGTATTGTAAAGATGGGAATTTGAAGGGTGGGTTGAAGTTTTTTGAGGAGATGAAGAGGCAAGGGGTTGAACCGAGTGTGGTCACGCTCTTATCTACCTGTCATTGTGAACAAGTGTTACATGGAGATGTGACATGTCTCACAGGGTCATATGTTGAAGATCCAAAAGGGCACGTCATGGATATATTCGAAAAGCTGACATGGTGAGGCCTCATCTCACCTTCCCCCACATTTGAGTGAGAAAGAGGACAGAAAAGATGCAAGTAACAATAGATAGAATGTCAAAACGAGGAAACAAGCCTTCAAAAGTATCAAGTTGACTTTCACAAAATAAATGCCGATAGTAACATATATAGCTATGTTTGACGATATTTGCAAGGTTTTAAATGTCGGATGTCGGGTTCATGTCAGATGGCTGAAATCCATGTCGGATAGCGGAAATCGGGGATATATCGGGGGACATTGACTAAATATCGGATTGCCATATCGGGTAGTGCGCATATGTATAATATCATGTCTTAAATGTAGTCTAAGCATTCATAAATTCAATATAAACATACTTTATAAATTCTATAGACTAAACATATAAAAAAGTAAATAATATATGGATTTTGGTTCATAAATTCTTTCTATCGGGTTCATAAGAAACCCTTAAACATGAGAACGGGTCAAGCGAGTTTGAGTATTTATCACTAAACCCAAACCCGATAACAAAAAACAGATCTTAAAAAAAATACAATATCGGTCGATTTTTCAAAGCTAAAAAATAGGTCGATATGCCTGATATGACCTTGATATTTCCGATTTGGCCCTGAAAACCGATATACGAGTTGAAAACGTCCATGTCGTGTCGGTCAAGCCCTCAAACCGATATGTCGGCCGACATGTCGGACATGTCGGGCGACATTTAAAACCTTGGTGAGAAGAGGAAGATGGATGAGGCCAATGGGCTACTAAATGAAATGTTGGAGAAAGGATTGGTTCCGAATAATGTTACTTATGACATAATTAAAGACGGGATGGTGGAGAAAGGATTTGTTCCTGATATAGATGGGCATCTTTCTAATAGTGCATCTTAGCATTGTATATGACGAAAAGATTGATGGTGTTCCCGTAAATGGAGTTATTTTGACTGAGGTGTTACTAAAATTGGGTTGATGGTAACTTCTATAAGAACTTTTGACAGTGTTTGCTAGCAGAAAGTGGATGCCAAACTGTTAGTTTCAATGGTAAATTGGACACGTGGCATCAATAAGATGAAAGAAGCAAAACAAACTTCTGGAAAATGTAAGATGCATGAAGCAAATGAGTCAGCAACTGAGAAGTTAAGCATCGCAAAAGTTCATTTCAATGAAGAAGTTTTTCCTTAGGAGGAGCAAGTATTATTTGGTTTCAATGTGACCAGTTGAAATTAGAGCTTGCAGTGACAGAGAACAGCATTCGCCACAGGCAAAACAAACAAAGAAATATAGAAGTTTTCAGCAGCAAACCTCAAAAGTAAGGAAGTACACTTCAGATGTGAGAGTATTTGTAAATAAAATAGAAAAAATCAAATATCGGGATGCTAGGAATGTTGATGTAATGTAAGCACTCATGTTTCAGAAAGTGAATTCCATCTTGAAGGGTGTTCTTTTTATATAATTTTGCTTTTGCTTCTGCAGGAAGTAATCTGGATTTAAATACAATGATGGTTGAGACTTGCAGAATGCAACAAAAGTGTGTCATACCATTGGGGAATGCCTCCAATTTACAGGTTCCATATATTTCACTCTTATGTCGAATATTCAAGTTTAGACTTGCCCTATTTTTACTGCATGCATTATCTACTTGTTTAACTAGACCCCACAGGTTGCTAATTGATTTTTTATTGAAATGCAAATATGCAATCACATTTAGCCAACATTTCAATTGGATAATTTATTTAAAAGTGGAAACTAAATACTTCGACCTGTTCTCTGACAGCTAAACTCTCACCTTTCCATGGCTTAATAGATATATGATTGTATATGCTTTAGAGAAAAAAGATCGTTACCAAGACAACAATCATGTTACAATAATGTGATATGCCGATCTAACCTATATGTTTTACTTTCCAACAAGATATTTGTCATTTCAGTCTCACAAAATGTAATAGCAATGACCCATTGAGAGTTTATTATGTAGATGCAATCTCTAGTTTTCTCACTAGAGTCATGGTAACCTGATCTTCATTTTGCTTTATGATACAAGGCCTCAACAGAAAGAATTAATAGTTGAGTTCAAGATATACATGTGTAAATCTATTTTAACATTAGAACGATAATAGAAAAAGTGATGAAATTAAATATAAAGTTTTGGATCAAGATGGTGGCCCCATTAAGGCCCATGTTCTCCCAAATTGCCCCCCCCCCCCCCCCCTGCATATTAGAAGCATTGTGCTCAGAATTGATCAGTGATGACTGGTAACAGTAAGGAGGAAAGTTTTAAATCTTAGATACGACATTGTTTGACAGTTTGAAATGATGGAGAGATGCTCAGTCTGCATTGGCGTAAATACTTCATCAAAGACATGCTTTGATTCCTTGTAGGAGACAAGTAAACTTCCTGACTTCAGCGTTGAAAAAGGTCGGTGTCTTAGATGAAATGTCTGGTGATTGTTTGTGATGGCTAGTAATGATGGGTAAGTGTTCAGTTTCCATGAATGTATATACTTGAGACTTCTTTTGAAATATTTGTTTGATTCTTTTGAAGAGATGGGTGTTGCTTAGTTGCATTCTGGTTCTAAATGTGAGATTGATTTGTATCAAAGTTGTGCATAGGGGCTGGATTTTTTTTGTTGCATATTTGTTTAAAAAACTATTCTGCATTTCCTTTCCCATAAATAAGACTCTTCTTTGAAGTGATTTGTTTCCACGCAATTGTTGTGCCTTCTTCAATTCTCCATTTACAGGATGATCACATTCTCGTGTTCTTTGCATTGGACATAGCTAAGAATTCATAATGTCATAAACTAAGGGTATGCAGGAAAAATGAAGAGAATCATCACACTTTTTTCTCGGACCTGAAAAATTAGGTTCTCAGGTATAAAAGAAGTTTGATATCAACTGCTCTCTCATGCTCAAAAAGAGACAAATTGAAATGCGCAGCACATTAGCTTATTTAAACGTGGGCTTGCTGCTATTTTATTTCTATTCCAGCTTTGCTGTTAAGGAGTTTATCTGTAATCTGGAGTCCTTCACTGTTATATGCCACAAGCTGTCCATTTATTTGATGAAGGGTGTGAAAGCTGAAGTCAATTTGGGTAGACGAGGTTGGACGTGACTTTATTTATGCACTGTAATGGCCTATTTTCTGTTTAGGGGCTATTTGGTTCGCTTAAAATGCCTGTGGAAACACTTTCTTGCGTCTGACACCCTTTCCATGTCGGTTTTTTTGTTTCCGTCCATTTCTTTGCGCTGCTTTGATTCGCTCGGGTGGAAAAGGGAAAACTCTGTTGAAATCGCCGCCAGCTCGGATTTTTTTCCCCCTCCGATTTTCTTCCTCAACTGAGAGAAATCGACGAAAACCTGGCCACCTCGGATTTTTTCTCCCTCGTTGATTTCTTTGGCTACCTCCCTGCTCCCCTCCCGCCAGAAATCTCCCGCGGCCTCTGATCTCGTGGATTCAGAACCCCGTTCCTCTGATCTCGTGGATTCAGAACCCTAACTCACTTCTGCCGTCTAATTGAGGTAACGATCTTATGGAAACCCTCTTTTGATTTCTAGGTTTAGGGATTCTGAGTTTTCAACCACAAAATAACTGGGGAGATCTATGGTCACCGTCTCATTTCCCCCTCTCTCTCCTCTCGCTTCGCGCTTCTCTCTCAACAGAAGTAAAATCCTAGTTCCTCTGCAAACCAAAATCGCTCACAAAACTTGAGATTTTGGTTAAATAATCGAAGAATCTGAACTATTTTATGTTGTTGAAAACGGATTGAGGAAGAAATTTCAGATTTGGGGCTATGGATTTCATGAATTTGATGCTAAGACGATCGTGTTCTAAGGTCTTGTTCTGATAGTTCAGAATCTTACTTCTGGGGCTTTTGTTCGCTTGTTTTCCCCAAAAATCTCCTATCCCGAAGCCTTGACCTTTTGTTCTTTGATTCCTATGAAAAGTTTTCATTGTGCTTTTAAAATGGTGGGCTGCTTTGTTTATGTATGGATTTTAATTAGTTTGCTTTACATGGTCATTTAATTTTCCATGCTTTCACATTTAGTAATTCATGATGTATTACTCACTATGTGTAAATTGATTTGTACAATTCAAGCAATGTACGGTAAAGTGAAAAAGTAGCATGTAAAGTAATTTCCAAATAACTAAATATGATTAAACTGATTATGCTTCTATTCTCTATGTTGTTTCTATTCTTTATCTGATTGTGGAGAGTTTTGTCGATGAACTTCTGTTAATGTTCATAAGCTTTTAGTTCACTGATTGTATTTCTATTCTGTTAATGTTCATGCATGTTGCTCCTGTTACATTCAAACTGGGCATTATAGTGATCTCCCTTCATGGTTTTTTATGTCAAATTTGACAGAATCAAGGTTATTTCATATATTATCTTCTGGGATGTTTGTGTTCAGGCGCTTGGTTGTTCTATTTGTGTTCAGGTTTGTTCTGTTTTGTCCCTACTATTTGTGGATTGTTTTGTGCACATGTGACCTTATTTTGTGCACATATGAGCTCCCGTGGCTGTTTTTTCTTACTATGCTGATTCGAGCTTGTTTAGCTCTATGTTGTTGGGTTTGTGGTTGCTATTTGTGCTCGTCGTCGAGCTCCCGTGGCTGTTTTTTTCTTTTCACTATGCTGATTCGAGCTTGATTAGCTCTATGTTGTTGGGTTTGTGGTTGCTATTTGTGACATGTTAGTTTTAATTTGTACCATGTTAGTTTTAATTTATGTTATATTAGTTCTAATTTGTACCATGTTAGTTCTAACTTTTAGGTAGTGTTATTTTTAATATAAGTGTTAGTTCTAGTGGTATGTTAGTTCTAGTTGAGCCCTGTTAGTTTTAGTGGCTCTCGTGTTAGTTCTAGTTGATGTCGTGTTAGTTCTAACTTTCAGGTAGTGTTATTTTATAAGCATTAGTTCTAGTGGTATGTTAGTTCTACTTCTAGTGGCTCTCGTGTTAGTTCTAGCTGATGTCGTGTTAGTTATAACTTGCAGCTAGTGTTATTTCTAATATAAACGTTAGTTCTAGTGGTATGTTAGTTCTGGTTGAGCCATTGTTAGTTCTAACTTTCAACTAGTGTTATTTCTAATATAATCGTTAGTTCTAGTGGTCTGTTAGATCTAGTTGAGCTCTTGTTAGTTTTAGTCGCTCTCGTGTTAGTTCTAGCTGATGTCGTGTTGGTTCTAACTTGCAGCTAGTGTTATTTCTAATATAAGTGTTAGTTCTAGTGGTATGTTAGTTCTAGTTGAGCCTATGTGAGTTCTAGTGGCTCTCGTGTTAGTTCTAGATGATGTTGTGTTAGTTCTAACCTGCAATAGACGAGTAAATTTGGAGTCAACAAAATTGCTTCATGTTGACATGACCCTTTGCTATTCATATATTTTTTATTAAAAAATGTAAGAATTGTACAATTATATCTGTCAGATCACATGCAAATAAAAAAATGTATATGCTACATGAAATACTTTATGTATAATATTTTTGTTTGTTTAGCCCATGCTATAAGGAAGGCATGAATTAAATTTAAAAATAGAGGAAAACTTCAATGTGACATTTAAACTATTTATCAACGTAAAATTTAAAGACATAGCTCTGGGTGAAATTATGGATTGTGTGAAGTGCCATGTTCAACTACTATCATTTTCATTTTGGAAAACAAAGGTGTTCACTATTAGTCTATTATGACTTCTAACTAAAACATGATTCTGTACAGACACTTCGAATTAATTTTTTTGATGAACTAACAAATATGCGACTAAATAAACCGCAATTTCTTTTAAATATTGAATTAATTTCAATGTGGCTTATATCTGTATAATTCAATATTTTTCTACCCGCGCATTATGCACATGCATGTTATCTAGTAGGGCTGTTTGGTTGGTTTCCTAAAAACCAAGAAAAGGAAATCGGTACAAGGAAATCAATAAAATAATATTTTTATCCATTTCCATCCCTAAAACTCGCTACAACATCTAATAAAATATTATTTTTATCCTCCAACTCATCTCATTTCATCTTCTTTCTTACCTTTAAAAATAAACCAAACACAAAAAATGTGTCACATCATCCCAACTCATCACATCTTATTTTATCTCATTTTTAAAAATCACACACATCATCCAATAATATTGTGACAACTCATCTCACCTCATTAAACATTCCTTTCCATCCATTTCCTCAAAAAAAAACAAGAAATCAATTTCCTTAAGTACGTGTCACATCATCCAATAATATATCTCCAACTCATCTCATCTCATCTATTTTCTTATTTTTAAAAACGAACCAAACACAAACAATCTCAAAACATCATCCAATAATATACCTCCAATTCATTTCCTTATTTTTTTAACCAACCAAACAACCTCAAAACAAGTTTTTTTAAAAAATCACTCACATCATCCAATAATAAGGTGACAACTCATCTCATCTCATCTCGTATTCTATAATTTCCTTCTTTTTTAAGCTAACCAAACAACTTCAAAACCATTATAATAGGAAATAAGTTTCCTATTTTTTGATTTCCAGGTTTTTTTGGCCAAACGAACAGCCCCTAAAAGAAAATAAAAAAATGGACGGGGAGGGAGGCATAGAATACATGTGCCAATGTAGTTGATTCTATATCTCTCTCACTCCCTATTTTTAAACTCGTCACTCTCTTTCAATACTATCTTTACATAATAATAATAATAATATTATTATTATTATTATTATTATTATTATTATTATTATTTTGGTTGGTGTGGCCATCGCCGTCTTTCCTCCCATTATACCTTATCTATATGTTGTAATGAGCTATCCCTGCAGCTTCCTTCATCGAAGAGATGGGTAACTAAACATTCGCATTTCATATCATCATGTTGTGCCACTGCCGCCTATGATCTTTTAGAACTAAACATCATTAGAGATTTGTGACAGATAGACGTAGTACTAACATATTCCGTCCCTTCCTCCACATGGTCTGCTCCATCTTCGCCACAAATCTAGCGTGCAACAATGAACCTACAACATAGAGTGGGCGTAAAAGGAAATCACAGGAGCGTAAGTGGGATTAACTGTGTTTTTATTTTATTTTTTTTGGGTTTTGGGTTCAATTTATTGTTTTTATATTCTCTTTTGGAAGTGAATACTGATCTTTAGATCTTAATAAACTACAAGAAATATTTGGATGAGGTTGTAATTAAAAGACGTGGTTCTGACTTTCGCATGTTTGCGGAAGAATCTCCACAGTCGGGAGAAAAATACTGTGGCTGTGTCCAAAAGGCCCAAGGAAGAAGAAGTCAACTTCTGATCGACTCAATCTATTGGTATCATCCCAAGCTGCACCTTTAAAACCAAGAATAGCATCATAATTTTCTTAAGGCATATTAGCGACGGTCGTCGTCCATCTACACAACATTATACCTAACCTAGCTGCCGCCTCATTTTCATCAACTCATTCACTAGGTATATATAACAGAAACAGCGGCAGCAATAAGAACTTGCACTGAAAAAGCAACACAATCAAACATAGACTTGAACAGCAAAACCATATACGTCTCATAAACATCAAACAGACGGCGAAAATTTCAGCGTTCAAAGTTTCCCCAAAGTACCAGAAGAAGAGCCAAGATACCCAGAAAACTAATGCATCCCAAATTCCTTCAAATATGGAGTAAAAAAGAACACCTAGTAGCCTGAAAATGAGATCTTTATGCCCTAGATTACTTCTTATCTTCCTTCCCGGCTTCAGCAACTCTCTTAAGCCTTGCTCCATGGTGACGCTTGTTAGTCCTCTCCAAACGAAGCATCTGGTAAGCTCTGTAGCTCTGAAAGCCTTCATCTCCTCTGTCACCTTGACAAGACTAACCACAGGCTTCTCCCTAGTGATGGGCATGTAGTCTCCTTGGACTTGGGTCGACGAAGCCAGCTCTTCAGCGGACAGGCTTCTCCCTAGTGATGGGCATGTAGTCTCCTTGGACTTGGGTCGACGAAGCCAGCTCTTCAGCGGTGGAGTCTCCATTCTGCACCAATAACACCATTTAGTTTCGACAGCTTACAAAAAAAAAAAAGACTAAAAAAGTTAATTTGACGTGTTGTCAAATGATGGGGTGCAATATATGCAGACCGATGATCAAATTTGATCAATTGTCACAAATTGTAAGTAAATAAAGATTGGATTTTTAATTTTCATGTGCATTTAGTTGAGTGACTAGCTTGAGTGCTAGGTGGTAACCTTGAATTTGCCAGGGCGTCTTGGGAAGATGACAAGCTTAGCCTTGTATTCCATCAACCTCTGCACATTAAACCTGTATACAGTTCAACAATTACCCTACCAAACCTCATAATTGCTATTTTATCCCCATATTATAGTCAACCCCTCAACTTCAAACCCCTCAATCACTGTTAAAGAATGGAATTTGAGTGGAATATTATATTTTATTAACATAATTTAATTGACATCTCAATCGCTAACTGCCCTTAACTAATAAGGGTTCGTTAGCTGTTGTCAGTAGTCAATCTGCCCACCGCCCATACAACCTGTCAGAACAATACTTCCCTCATCCCTCATTCAAAGTAGTGTACCATGTATCCATTCTATTATAACAAGCCCAATGAATAATATGAATGTGACAACATAGGATGAAATTAGAAATACTTAACAATTAATTTCCCACAAAACGACCAATTAATACAAATGTGACAACATAGGATGAAATTAGAAATACTTAACAATTAATTTCCCACAAAACGACCAATTAATACAAATGCTCGCGAAATAACCATAAATACCATTACTTAACAATTAATTTCCCACAAAACGACCAATTAATACAAATGCTCGCGAAATAACCATAAATACCATTTAAAAATCCTAGGGAATTGCAAGCAAATAAATAAATGTTCATAACGTAAAAGACAATTGTATCAGAAAACAAGAACAATTTGCAACATAAGACATGCAAGGCAGGGTATGTACATGCCAACGCAATATGCTAAAACTTGAAGAGCTACATGAAACTAATATTCAAACTTTGAGCTCTTCGATCAAGGGTGAAAACCTCTGCCTGCCCTCAATTTCATGTCGTACTTGAGAGTTTGGCAGAGCACAACAGGACGTAGAGGTCCTGCTGTAGGCCTGGGGAAGATTTTGACAGCTTCCTTCTGTCGCGCTGCATGCGTAGGGTAAAGCAAGGTTAGCTATCCGCTTTCATGAACCCAGATTATACTGGCTGACAGGGGGATAAAAATTAGGAAATTGGAAATGAAGCTAAGTTTTCTGGTTAATTAGAAAGCCACAAGATTCCATACCAATTCTTCTCCTTGTTTTACGAGCAGGTTGATCGAACCAGGTCTTCACATAATTCTGCCAATGCTTCTTGAAGTGTCCATTAGGGATAACATTGTTATGCTTCACCATGACTTACCTGAATACCAGATTGAGCAAAAATAAGCATAAGTTTAGAAGGTTTAAGAAAATAAATCCAGACCTAAACTATATATAGAGACAACAGGATGAAATATGAAGTTATAATCAACCACAAGAGTAATAAAAATTATTGCAGCTTATCTGCTTTCCTATAGTACTTATAATATGAATAAATAATGGTGAAATTTTATAGTACAACTGAGCTTTAAGAATACGTAAACATGCACAGAGTAAATAGACAGACACATCATTGTTTAGTAGATAAGAGTCGAGAGTACTTGAGCAATGAAAAACGCCAGGATCTAAGTACATCTGAAAGAAAAATGAAAAACTACAGAAATGTGGCTAAATTTGATGATTTTAAATCAGTTAAAGTCTGCAGCAATTTCAAAAGAGAGATTTTCCCTTAGTAAATTATTTCGATGTCAAATACTACACCAACTGATTACACAAAGCAACCTCGTAGTGTTAAATTGTTACACCTACAAAAACACCAGAAAAGAGGAAAACTATCTACACAGATCACATGGACGCGACAAACCTGTGCTACGAGAATTGAACTGAACTATTGCAAGCTTCAAATTTGACGCATCCTAATTTCTAACTAACACTTTCAACCCTAAAGAAAGAGTTAAACTGCATTAAAAATGAATCATTGAACATTCCTTTTGTTGTTTTCATAAGAGGGATCTGATGATAACCATTCACTAAGCATACATACTAGCTATCTATCTTTAAATTTTTGAGATTCGCGAAACTTCACATATAAGTTCCCTAAGTTTGCTCATACCAAAACTAATCATGAAAAACAAGTTTACATCATCATTTCAGTATATCCTAGAAATTGGTAGCACATGTCAATTGGCATTTCACCAAAATGGTTCGACCCCTATAATTTCTCGATGACTTGTTTGTTTCCTACCAGCTGAAATGAATTAATTCGACATAAAATATGGAACGCCCATGAAAACTTAAAGTAGAGCACCTAATGAGCATACCATCTACGACATTTAAAACAAAAATTATTCTCAAATGTCAAAGTAAATGCATCAGCTTCTTCTAGTATGAAACAATTAACACAGAAAATCCGTACACGTTCAATTTCGATAATAGCTACATATCATACTCAAATTCGAATCAAATATATCCATGAAAAATGCTTGGAAAATTAAAAAAAAAAATCAAGGAAACGAGACATCATGTTATTTGTTCTAAATTACTTGAGAGAGATTAACAAACAAACCCTAGAAATCGCGAAGAAAGGGGGAAAAGGAGTCACCTTTAAGAGAGGGTTGCTGCCTGCTCACAGAGAAACCCTAGATTCTGAAATATAAAGGAAGTTTAGAAGCGACTGCAAATATTATTTATAGGTCAAATGACTCGTGACCGTCCAAAGCAGTGTGATTACGATTTCGGATCCCAATAACGAATTAGGTGGGCGTTAACAACCTACCCGACCCGCCAGCGCTCAAACCTCTCGATTCTGGAGGGGAAGCTGTTTATATTTTTATAGATCCTTGCATAATTATTCTATTTTATTAAAAAACATTTATGAGATTTTTTTTATAGAAAAATATTATTTTCTTTAAGTGTGATGAAATAGTTTATGTAAAAAGAAGTCAAACGCTTCTTAAAATTTTTATAATCACGTTCTTTATTTAGTCATCCACAACACTAGCGATAAATGTTGATCGCTCTAGAAATAGTCCCTCAGATCAGCAATTTTTACGTGGTTCGGCAAGTTGCCTACGTCCACGGGGCAAGAAGGGGATGAGTTTTTACTAATAGAGAAGTAGAGTACAAACTGAGATTACAAATCACTCAAAACAACCAACTAATTTCACCAACAAATCTCTAATTCTCTCCAAAATAAAACTCTAACCAATAGCTTAAAAATACCTCTTTTTTGTGCTCTATATATCCCACAATCAATGCTTAATCAAAGCCCAATCAAAGCCAAAGAAACCCTAAAAATGTGTCTCTATTTATAACAAAACACAATACCAAACAGATTGGGGTGGCAGACACCACACCCATGTCAACCGGGACAGATTCTGCCATCTGGGTGTTGAGAAGCTTGTCTTGCTTATTTTTCACGTTTTTCTCCAATTCCTTCGCCGTTTTCACAAAAAATTCAGCGTTCAAAGTTTCCCCAAAGTATCAGAAGAAGAGCCAAGATACCCAGAAAACTAATGTAGATTGCCAAATTCCTTCAAATATGGAGTAAAAAAGAATACCTAAAAGCTTGAAAATGAGATCTTTATGCCCTATATTACTTCTTATCTTCCTTCTCGGCTTCAGCAGCTCTCTTAAGCCTTGCTCCATGGTGACGCTTGTTAGTCCTCTCCAAACGAAGCTTCTGGTAAGCTCTGAAAGCCTTCATCTCCTCTGTCACCTTGACAAGACTAACCACAGGCTTCTCCCTAGTGATGGGCATGTAGTCTCCTTGGACTTGGGTCGACGAAGCCAGCTCTTCAGCGGACAGGCTTCTCCCTAGTGATGGGCATGTAGTCTCCTTGGACTTGGGTCGACGAAGCCAGCTCTTCAGCGGCGGAGTCTCCATTCTGCACCAATAACACCATTTAGTTTCGACAGCTTACAAAAAAAAGACTAAAAAAGTTAATTTGACGCCTTGTCAAATGATGGGGTGCAATATATGCAGACTGATGATCAAATTTGATCAATTGTCACAAACTATAAGTAAATAAAGATTGGCTTTTTAATTTTCATGTGCATTTAGTTGATCAGTGACTAGCTTGAGTGCTAGGTGGTAACCTTGAATTTGCCAGGGCGTCTTGGGAAGATGACAAGCTTAGCCTTGTACTCCATCAACCTCTGCACATTAAACCTGTATACAGTTCAACAATTACCCTACAAAACCTCATAATTGCTATTTTATCCCCAAATTATAGTCAACCCCTCAACTTCAAACCCCTTAATCACTGTTAAAGAATAGAATTTGAGTGGAACATTATATTTTATTAACATAATTTAATTGACATCTCAATCGCTAACTGCCCTTAACTAGTAAGGGTTCATTAGCTGTTGTCAGTCGTCAATCTGCCCACCGCCCATACAACCTGTCAGAACAATTCTTCCCTCATCTCTCATTCAAAGTAGTGTACCATGTATCCACTCTATTATAACAAGCCCAATGAATAATATGAATATGACAACATAGGATGAAATTAGAAATACTTAACAATTAATTTCCCACAAAACGACCAATTAATACAAATATGACAACATAGGATGAAATTAGAAATACTTAACAATTAATTTCCCACAAAACGACCAATTAATACAAATGCTCGCGAAATAACCATAAATACCATTACTTAACAATTAATTTCCCACAAAACGACCAATTAATACAAATGCTCGCGAAATAACCATAAATACCATTAAAAATCGTAGGGAATTGCAAGCAAATAAATAAATGTTCATAACATAAAAGACAATTGTATCAGAAAACAAGAACAATTTGCAACATAAGACATGCAAGGCAGGGTATGTACATGCCTACGCAATATGCTAAAACTTGAAGAGCTACATGAAACTAATATTCAAACTTTGAGCTCTTCGATCAAGGGTGAAAACCTCTGCCTGCCCTCAATTTCATGTCGTACTTGAGAGTTTGGCAGAGCACAACAGGACGTAGAGGTCCTGCTGTAGGCCTGGGGAAGATTTTGACAGCTTCCTTCTGTCGCGCTGCATGCGTAGGGTAAAGCAAGGTTAGCTATCCGCTTTCATGAACCCAGATTATACTGGCTGACAGGGGGATAAAAATTAGGAAATTGGAAATGAAGCTAAGTTTTCTGGTTAATTAGAAAGCCACAAGAGTCCATACCAATTCTTCTCCTTGTTTTACGAGCAGGTTGATCGAACCAGGTCTTCACATAATTCTGCCGATGCTTCTTGAAGCGTCCATTAGGGATAACATGGTTATGCTTCACCAAGACTTACCTGAATACCAGAATGAGCAAAAATAAGCATAAGTTTAGAAGGTTTAAGAAAATAAATCCAGACCTAAACTATAGAGACAACAGGATGAAATATGAAGTTATAATCAACCACAAGAGTAATAAAAATTATTGCACGTTATCTGCTTTCCTATAGTACTTATAATATGAATAAATAATGGTGAATTTTTATAGTACAACTGAGCTTTAAGAATACGTAAACATGCACAGAGTAAATAGACAGACACATCATTGTTTAGTAGATAAGAGTCGAGAGTACTTGAGCAATGAAAAACGCCAGGATCTAAGTACACCTGAAAGAAAAGTGAAAAACTACAGAAATGTGGCTAAATTTGATGGTTTTAAATCCGTTGAAGTCTGCAGCAATTTCAAAAGAGAGATTTTCCCTTGGTAAATTATTTCAATGTCAAATACTACACCAACTGATTACACAAAGCAACCTCATAGTGTTAAATTGTTACACCTACAAAAACACCAGAAAAGGGGAAAACTATCTACACAGATCACATGGACATGACAAACTTGTGCTACGAGAAATGAACTGACCTATTGCAAGCTTCAAATTTTACACATCCTAATTTCTAACTAACACCTTCAACCCTAAAGAAAGAGTTAAACTGCATCAAAAATGAATCATTGAACATTCCTTTTGTTGTTTTCATACGACGGATCTGAAGCAAAAATATATACAGAGTTGAACCTATGTTTAATGGCTTTATTTGTTGTTGTTATCTGAAGCAAAAATATGTCATAAAAAAACATATACAGAGCTGAAGCAATACAGAGCTGAAGCAAAAATATGTCATTATATACCACATCACATGCTAACAATACAGAGCTGAAGCAAAAATATGTCATAAAAAGACATATTTCCAGTGAAAGAACACAACACTTGCACATAACTAAGATAGTCGAGCATATGATGCTGTGTATAAAAGAGCACAACAAAATTCAATATCATCCAGAAACATGCAAGTTCTATTATCAGCATATTGTATTAACTAAGATAGTCGAGCATAACAAAATTCAATATCATCCAGAAGTTTTAAATTTAACAGGAGCCAAAAGCATCAGCCCTTCGATAAGGGGAAAAAAGCTTTCAACATCTAAAAGTCAGCTGGAAATGTCTTCAAGTAGTAATCAGTCCTTCGATAAAAGAGGCTTCACAACCAGAAGCATCAGGAGCCAAACAGCATCAGGAACAAAACATACAATAGCAGGAACTTGTGGTGGTTTTTTCTCAACAGGGCCCTGAATGCAAAAAACAAATTTTAATACAACTTGTTACAAGAGCATAATTGATGAACATTTACCCCAATAAGCAAATCATACCCATAGGTTTGATGCATCACATCATGTTTCTTTGATGCAATCCATACAATTGTGTCAACCCCATACTATGTTTTCATTTTCCTCCTTTTCATGGTCCTTTTCTTCTTCCACAAAATCATGATTCATCGGTACTTCTTTTCCTTTCTGACTTGATTCAGCAAGTTGTAGTTCTCTAAATTTGGTGTCTATCCATTTTTTAACAACCTCACATTCATGGTTGTTTTGAGCAGCAAGATCAGCAACCTCACTAAATGCAAGACATAGCTCGTGATAGCGTATTTGTTCAGGTGTGACAACCCAAGTATTAAATTTAACTTTCATCTTCGAGTGGGCTCGCCTCACATCCTTTCTCCACCTTCTTAGAATGTACTTTTCCGGAAGAAAGCTCACTTCGTGACGGATAAGAATGGTAAGGGCATGCCTACATACTATGCCTTTAAACACAAACAACCGACAACTACATTGAACTTCACAATCCTTTTCACGAAAGGATACTGTGAAGAATTTAGGAATCCTTTTGCCGCTCTCCAACCGCAAAGTCAAGTCCCGAATGACATACTCAAGCACCCCTGCTCCCTCCTGATAGTTTACAATATCACAATATATCTTTCCCGTGAATTCAGCTTGAAACTCTTTAAACTTTGCTAAAGTGTTATATCTTTCCCGTGAATTCAGCTTGAAACTCTTTAAACTTTGCTAAAGTGTAGACTCCCTGAATTTGATTCTCCATATCATAAGTTGTTGCAGTAGCTTTTACTTTTGAAAATGACTCTGCATCGGCCTGCATCTCCTTTTCCGCCTTGCTTCTTAATGCATTTTCATACTGCTCAACAAACTGTTTTAGACTTATTTTTGAATTGACATATCCATCAAAAAAAGCATTCATGCTTTCACTTCGCTGAGTAGTTGACATTCCTGCCCAAAAATGATTTTTGACAAAACATGGAACCCATCGGTTTCTCTCCTCGTACAATTCATGTAACCAATCACAATCCTCCAATCCATACATGTCAACCATTTCATTCCACTGTTTTTCAAACTCTTGTGGACTTTGTGCGTCATACACCACTCCTTTCATGGTAGAACTGATAGCCTCATATTCAGTGTACCTTCCTAACTTTTCTGACAGCTTCTTCATTATATGCCACAAACACCATCTGTGTCTAGTGTTTGGAAAAACAATCTCAATTGCATTTTTCATGGCTCTTGCTTGGTCAGTTATTATCCCTTGCGGAGCACATCCATCCATGCATTCAACCCACTTTGTAAATAGCCATATGAAAGTCTTTGTGTCTTCTTTTGAAATCAACCCACATCCAAGTAAAATTGATTGCCCGTGATGGTTAACGCCAACAAATGGTGCAAATGGCATATCATACTTATTTGTTAAGTATGTGGTATCAAAAGTGACGACCTCACCAAACTCTTTATAAGCTTCTCTGCTCCTACCATCTGCCCAAAATACATTTTTTAAATGATCTTCATCATCCAATTCAATATCAAAATAGAAACCTGAATTTTCTGCAACCATCCTTGAAAAATATTTCATAATCGCTGAAGCATCACCTTCGCCGAGACGTAAACACCTTGATTCATCAACCAAGTTGCTGCAAGCCTTTTCATCACACAACAGATTCTCATATCCACCAGCCTTATGTACCAGTGAGCTGAAATTTTTATTGATTTTGATTCCGGCTTGATCATTCAGATTAATTTTATGTCTAACATGTGCACTAATTCTTCGGTTGCATCGAAAGAAATGACTTTTACTAGGGCTAAGGCCATGATTATGCTCCAGAACAACCACAGAAATTTCCCATCTTCCGTCCAGATTTAACCTAGCTGTTACCTTTGCCTTACACCCAACTCTGTAGCTTGCTTGTGGTTTTAAGGGATTTTGACAAGTACAATTATGTTTGCCAGCTCGACCACATGCTAAAGTCATACTTCTAACAATGCCCATTTCATTCTTCCTTCTTGTATGTTTCTTAATTGGAAATCCACTGCTCTTTGCATAGTCTTTGTAAAACTCAAACAATTCATCTGGATCATTAAACTCCATCCCAATTTTAGGCTCATTTTGCTCAATCCGCTGATCAGTGTGCTGAGGCAACTCAGATCTCTCATCAACCGAGCAATTATTCAAGCCATCATCATCTACATCATCAAACTCCTCAATATCTGTCATGCCTGTTCAAATTGATCATCAATAAACTTTACAGAAAAATAGTTGACAGAAACTGAATAAAGAAACTGAGCTGACCAAAGAAACTGAGCAAAGAATTGACTGAAACTGACAAGCTGCATCATGAAAAAGACAGATTTTATTCCTTGACATACCAAAACATAATTAGTGGGGGGGGCTACGAATTATTCTGTATTGCAGTTGTTTCCTTTTCTTTTAGTTACTTCATCTTTAGAGTAAACAAAAAATTTGTGACCAACTAAATAATTACTACATCATGATTTCCTGGTATGAAGCTCATAAATAAAAACAAAATGATTTCCTGGTATGAAGCTCATAAATAAAAACAAAATCCCCACCTTGAAATTAAACACATCAGTCTCTCAAGACCCACGAAATTTTAACTAACCAGTAAAGGAACTAGATGGAAAGACCAATTAACCAGTAAAATCCACAGAGTTTTAATGACCCACGAAAAATTTGTGGAAAGACCCACGAATTTTTATGTTGTTAACGAGTTTTAATGAACACAACACAGAGTAACTCAACTAGATAACCATTTTAATTAACCAGTAAAATCCACAAGTCCCACGAAATCGAATTAAACACATCACTCTCTCAAGCCAAAATAGTTTGTAAGTAGATTTCAATTAAACAAGATGCAAACAGAAATCATATCAAATCAGATGGAAAGAAGTGAAATTTGCACGAAATCGAGGGTTTTTGATGGATTAAAAAAGAGGAAAGGTACCTGTTTTGAAGTGGGGGGATGAGAGAGATCGCTCCGATTTTAGGGCTTCTATGGAGAGCTGAGGGGGCGGCGGCGGTGTCACGGCGGAGTCAGGGGGCGGCGGCGGTGTCACGGAGTCAGGGAGTGGTTTCTTTTGGGGAGTATGCTGAAGTGAGGAGCAGAGATGTGACGAGTTTGGGAGATTGCTGAATGGTCACGGGAAGAAATTGGGGGTTGCTGACGTGGCTAGGCTCGCACGTAGGAGCAGCCAATTATTAGCGTTTCTGATATTTTTTTTTCACCCTGTTGGGCCACCAAACGTAAAAGCCCAAACCCTCGCTCCTCCTCCAATCACTCTCGCGATCATGTCCTCTTCCTCCCGCTTCCTCGCTCGTTTCTTCTCTTCATCATCAACCTCAACCCAAACCCTAACCCTAACTCCTCCTCCTCAATTCAACCTCAGCACCATCACCGACCTCGCCAACCTCCGCCAATGGCCGAAACTCCGCTCTCACCTCCACTCTCTCCTCTCCAACCCCCAAACCCTACCCCTCTCAGTCCCCTCCTTCTTCCACTCTCTCTCCTCCTCCTTCCTCCCTCGCTCCTCTCAATCTATCGTCGCCGACATCCTCATCCTCTCCCTCCTCTCCGCCTCCGACACCGCCGCCGCCGTCGACGCCTTCTTTCGCTCCGGCCATTACAGGTACAAGCTCTCAACTTTCTCTCTAAACCCTTTACTAAGTTCCCTCATCAAAACCCATCACCTCAACCTCGCCCAGTCCGTATTCAATCAAATGCTCACCTCCAGAAAAATCGCTCCCAATTCCATAACTTTCAACACCATGATCAATGGACTCTGCAAGAGTGGAAAGCTTACTAAAGCTGAGGACTTGGTTAAGGATATGAGGGCTTGGGGGGTTTCGCCAAATGTTGTTACTTATAATACATTGATTGATGGGTATTGTAAGAGAGGGAAGATGTATAGGGCTGATGGGTTAGTTAAGGAGATGGTGGGGTTTGGGATTTTGCCTAATTCGGTTACTTTTAATGTTTTGATTGATGGGTATTGTAAAGATGGGAATTTGAAGGGTGGGTTGAAGTTTTTTGAGGAGATGAAGAGGCAAGGGGTTGAACCGAGTGTGGTCACGTATAATTGCTTGGTTAGCGGGTTTTGTGGTGAGGGTAGGGTTGAAGAGGCTGTGGAGATGGTTAGAGAGATGGAGAGGTCAAATTTGGTGCCTAATGTCGTGAGCTTTAATGGGATTGTGAATGGGTTTTGCAAGAAAGGGATGATGGTTGAAGCCATTAGGGTTTTGGATGAGATGTTGGAGAAAGGTTTGGTTCCTAATGTGGTTACGTATAATACGTTAGTTGATGGGCATTGTAGGATGGGGAAGATGGAAGATGCAATTAGTTTGAAGGGATTGATGATGGAGAGAGGAATTAGTCCTAACATTTCGACTTACAATTGTTTGATACTAGGGTTTTGTGCTAAAGTTGATATGAAGGGGGCGACAGAGATTTTGGATGAGATGGGAGAGAGGGGTATTAAAGCGGACATTGTGACATATAACACATTGATTGGAGCATTGTGCAAAGAAGGAGAAATGGGGAAAGCAGTCAAGTTATTAGATGAAATGTGCGATTTGAGTGTGGAGCCTAGTCATGTTACTTACAATACTCTTATGGATGGGTTTTGCAAGAAAGGGAATCTTAGGGCTGCTTTGAACATGAGGGTGAGGATGGAGAGAGGCAGGAAGCGTGCGAATGTGGTCACTTATAATGTGCTTATCAAGTGTTTGTGTGAGAAGAGGAAGATGGATGAGGCCAATGGGCTACTAAACGAAATGTTGGAGAAAGGATTGGTTCCGAATAATGTTACTTATGATATAATTAAGGACGGGATGGTGGAGAAAGGATTTGTTCCTGATATAGATGGGCATCTTTCTAATAGTGCATCTTAGCAATGTATATGATGAAAAGATTGATGGTGTTCCCGTAAATGGAGTTATTTTGACTGAGGTGTTACTAAAATTGGGTTGATGGTAACTTCTATAAGAACTTTTGACAGTGTTTGCTAGCAGAAAGTGGATGCCAAACTGTTAGTTTCAATGGTAAATTGGACACATGGCATCAATAAGATGAAAGAAGCAAAACAAACTTCTGGAAAATGTAAGATGCATGAAGCAAATGAGTCAGCAACTGAGAAGTTGAACG
The DNA here is from genome assembly GCF_001876935.1 of Asparagus officinalis. NCBI lineage: Eukaryota > Viridiplantae > Streptophyta > Magnoliopsida > Asparagales > Asparagaceae > Asparagus > Asparagus officinalis. The sequence goes on from NC_033797.1 coordinate 12,102,677, forward strand.
TCGCAAAAGTTCATTTCAATAAAGAAGTTTTTCCTTAGGAGGAGCAAGTAATATTTGGTTTCAATGTGACCAGTTGAAATTAGAGCTTGCAGTGACAGAGAGCAGCATTCGCCACAGGCCAAACAAACAAAGAAATATAGAAGTTTTCAGCAGCAAACCTCAAATGTGAGGAAGTACACTTTGGATGCGAGAGTATTTGTAAATAAAATAAAAAAATCAAATATCGGGATGCTAGGAATGTTGATGTAAGCACTCATGTTTCAGAAAGTGAATTCCATCTTGAAGGGTGTTCTTTTTATATAATTTTGCTTTTGCTTCTGCAGGAAGTAATCTCGTTTTAAATACAATGATGGTTGAGACTTGCAGAATGCAACAAAAGTGTGTCATACCATTGGGGAATGCCTCCAATTTACAGGTTCCATATATTTCACTCTTATGTCGAATATTCAAGTTTAGACTTGCCCTATTTTTACTGCATGCATTATCTACTTGTTTAACTAGACCCCACAGGTTGCTAATTGATTTTTTATTGAAATGCAAATATGCAATCACATTTAGCCAACATTTCAATTGGATAATTTATTTAAAAGTGGAAACTAAATACTTTGACCTGTTCTCAGAAAGCTAAACTCTCACCTTACCATGGCTTAATAGATATATGATTGTATATGCTTTAGAGAAAAAAAGATCGTTACCAAGACAACGACCATGTTACAATAATGTGATATGCCGATCTAACCTATATGTTTTACTTTCCAACAAGATATTTGTCATTTCAGTCTCACAAAATGTAATAGCAATGACCCATTGAGAGTTTATCATGCAGATGCAATCTCTAGTTTTCTCACTAGAATCATGTTTACCTGATCTTCATTTTGCTTTATGATACAAGGTCTCAACAAAAGTATTGCTAATTGAGTTCGAGATATACATGTGTAAATCTATTTTAACCTTAGAACGATAATAGAAAAAGTGATGAAATTAAATATAAAGTTTTGGATCAAGATTGGTGCACCTATGGAAGGCCCATGTTCTCGGCCAAATTGCCCGCCGCCCCCCGCCCCCCGCCCCCCCCCGCCCCCCCCGTTTTCCCGACCAAAATTGCCCCCCCCGCCCGCCCCGCCTCTTCTGATATTAGAGCATTGTGCCTCAAATTGATCAGTGATGACTGGTAACAGTAAGGAGGAAAGTTTTAAATCTTAGATACGACATTGTTTGACAGTTTGAAATGATGGAGAGATGCTCAGTCTGCATTGGCGTAAATACTTCATCAAAGACATGCTTTGATTCCTTGTAGGAGACGAGTAAACTTCCTGACTTCAACGTTGAAAAAGGTCGGTGTCTTAGATGAAATGTCTGGTGATTGTTTGTGATGGCTAGTAATGATGGGTAAGTGTTCAGTTTCCATGAATGTATATACTTGAGACTTCATCAGGCCATCATATGCTTTTGAAATATTTGTTTGATTCTTTTGAAGAGATGGGTGTTGCTTAGTTGCATTCTGCTTCTAAATGTGAGATTGATCTGTATCAAAGTTGTGCGTTGGGGCTGGATTTTTTTGTTGCATATTTGTTTAAAAAACTATTCTGGATTTCCTTTCCCATAAATATATAAGACTCTTCTTTGAAGTGATTTGTTTCCACGCAATTGTTGTGCCTTCTTAAATTCTCCATTTACAGGATGATCACATTCTCGTGTTCTTTGCATTGGACATAGCTAAGAATTCATAATGTCATAAACTCAAGGGTATGCAGGAATAATGAAGAGAATCATCACGCTCTTTGCTCGGACCTGAAAAATTAGGTTCTCAGGTATAAAAGAAGTTTGATATCAACTGCTCTCTCATGCTCAAAAAGAGACAAATTGAAATGCGCAGCACATTAGCTTATTTAAACGTGTGCTTGCTGCAATTTTTTTTCTATTCCAGCTTTGCTGTTAAGGAGTTTATCTGTAATCTGGAGGCCTGCACTTTTATATGCCACAAGCTGTCCATTTATTTGATGAAGGGTGTGAAAGCTGAAGTCAATTTGGGTAGACGAGCATTGGCTTAATGGTCAGAGGAAGTAGATCCGGGATCAGATATAATGTCCTGGACATGTTTTCTTCGAGTTTTGCCCGAAAATTGGCGCTTCTCAATTATATAATTTTTTTTTAAAATCTTGAGCTTAGAGAGTTTAGTTGTTGGACATGACTTTGTTTATGCACGGCAATGGCCTATTCTCTGTTTAGCTTGTTCCAACCCATCAGCTGCCGGGAAATTCCATAAGCATGGGCGCGCCCCTGCTACTTGTCTTGATGATTCTGTAGCAATTAGTTGTATACTTGTATGTATACGTGTTATATACTTTTAATGACGTCAGAGGCGAATTTGTTCCTCCTATTTATTCCATCCCGGGCCAGAACAGAGTACTACCTAGGGAGTAGCCAACACGGTCAGTGGTATTAATGTTTTATTCGGAAGATGATAAACAATTGAAAAACAACTAAACAATTCATCTTGGAAAAAAGCTAGAAGCATACGATTGAATGTA
>NC_033797.1:12105217-12123936 GCF_001876935.1 Asparagus officinalis
TTTTTCTAAGAATAATATAATATATCTATACACTACTTTATAAAGATTAAACAAGGGATGGTGATGTATGGAGGAATGAGGAAATTTTCCCAAGATTCATATATTTGAGAGGAAATAATTGTAATAGACGAGTAAATTTGGAGTCAACAAAATTGCTTCATGTTGACATGACCCTTTGATATCGACACTCCTCTATAGGAATCTATGTTTCTTTAAAAACAAAATTTTGATGTTGAACTTAATTAATATAGATAGAGTGAAAGTTTCAATTGTCGGCCCTAATTAAACAAATTAGTGTGTCATACATTCTTTTTTTTTTCCTTCTGATAAACTACACTCATTTTGACAGTCGTAAATTGAAAGAATAGTTTGTGTTATTTAGCATGTATTTTTTTTATTAAAAAATGAAAGAATTGTACAATTATATCTTTCAGATCACATGCAAATAAAAAAATGTATATGCTACATGAAATACTTTATGTATAATATTTTTGTTGGCTTAGGGCATCTTCAACCCATCGCATCAAAATGGTGTAAATTTTGTAACAAAATGGTGCAAAAGTCACATCTAACAGTAATTCATCTTCAATCCATTGCATCATTTTTTGCACCAAAAAAAAATATTCTCAGTATATTCTTTTTTATCTACTTTTTTATTATTATTTTTATTCCCTATATTTTTAACTATTTCAACAATTTACCCCACATACCAAATTTAATTTTTTTCACATATTTTTCAAACAAAATGATTTATTATTTAGAAAATTAAACTAATAAAACAATAAAATATTATTTTATTAATTAAAATAATTTGATTGCTAAAATATTATATTTTTATTATTGATATTACCAAAATATTACATTTAAGAACACAACAGAAAATAAAATACAAGAAAATAATTAAACATTAACTACAATATAAAAATTACAAATTTAATATGCACTTAACTATCTGAAATAGTGTATTCCTCCCATAAATGATCTATCAATGCATTACGAAGCGCAATATGGACATCTTTATCGTTGATTTGTCTGTAACGTGTAATAAATTGAGTAAATATTGTAGTTTCATCTGCTACAATATCAACTTCTGGTGTTGGTGCTTTCCTCACTTCTTGAATTGGTGCATAAAGGTCACGTTCATCCTCGCTCACTTCTTGAATTGGTGCATAAAGGTCACGTTCATCCTCGATTATCATATTGTGCATAATAATGCATGTAGTCATTATGTCATGTAATACATGTATTATCATATTGTGCATAATAATGCATGTAGTCATTATGTCATGTAATACATGTTTTTTCCAAAAACGTGTTGATCCTGCCACAATTGCAAATCGTGATTGGAGATGTTATTTATGCCTAACTTGTAGTTAGTTTGATTATTATTGTTAAAATACATAACTTGATGTTCACTATAATTTGAAGTTAGTTCGAGCAAAGATGTTATTTATGCAAGAACCAAAGTACAAAAAAGGTTTCAAATTTGATCATGTCTGGAATATGGTTAAAAATTTCAAAAAATTTAAATATGATGTCCCCACAGCAAGACAAGTTGGTCGAAGACAACCCCAAAGTGTGAACTTCGACTCGTCACAATCAGATAATCCCACTCCGGAATCTCCTATATCAACATCTCATGCACTGTCATCATTTACTCCATTTGAACGACCTATTAGGGTAAAAAAAGCCAAATTGAAAAGGAAAAATAATGATCATGAGTCAAGTGTAGTGGACTCCATCGAGACCTCCAACAACCGACTTATAGACATGTTAGACAAGGCGAGCTTGGACAGGCAAGTAATATTTGATATCGAACGAGAAAAGATAGCCATGAAAAAAGATAGAGATGAATGAAAAATTATAATGAAAGATTTGAATTCCATTGCTGATCCAAACGTGCGTGAGTACGTTCAAGCTCAACAGATTAAAATAATACAAAAAATAAATCAATAAGAACAAGGGACTGCTTCTAATTTTGGCAATTATTTCAATGATATTGGACACTCTGGCCCGATCTACCAGATTATTGAGAGTTGCTTGTCCATCTTATGTAATGTTCCATGTTTAGTTTGTATTTTATGTTTTATTTTAATGAAGTTTTATATTATGTGTGTCAGTTTTTATATGTTATGTATTTCAGATATGTAATTTATATTTGAATTATGTATTAAGATTGCTTTTTATATTTCATGGGACTTTTTTACTTATAATGTCTAGATTTTAATATTATAATTAATAATAATCTCTTTTAAATTTTAGCATTATTTTTATTTTTAAAAAATAATTTATTTTGTCCAAATTATACAATTGGGGTTTAAAAAATAATTTATTTTGTCCAAATTATACAATTGGGGTAAAATTATAAAATTTAAATATTATTGGGATTGTTTTATACATTTAATAAAATATACAATTGGGGTAAAATTATAAAATTTAAATATTATTGGGATTGTTTTATACATTTAATAAAATAATTGGGGTCAAATTGTAAATACATAAAAGTATGAGGTAAAATAAAAAAAGTAAAAAAATAAAAAAACAGTAATGTGGTGATGAACAGTGCGACGCCATATTTGGCGTCACGCTGTTCATCACCGCTAAAATGCAGCAAAAAAATGTCGCTGGATTGGAGCTCACACGCAGCGGCAAAACGACTTTTTGCCTCAAAATGCCGCTGCGTTGGAGATGGTTTTAGCCCATGCTATAAGTAAGGCATGAATTAAATTTAAAAATAGAGGAAAACTTCAATGTGACATTTAAACTATATATCAATGTAAAATTTAAAGACATAGCTCTGGGTGAAATTATGGATGGTGGGAAGTGCCATGTTCAACTACTCCTATCATTTTCATTTTGGAAAACAAAGGTGTTCACTGTTATGACTTCTAACTAGAACATGATTCTTTATAGACACTTCGAATTAATTTTTATGATGAAGCTAAGTTTTCTGGTTAATTAGAAAGCCACAAGATTCCATACCAATTCTTCTCCTTGTTTTACGAGCAGGTTGATCAAACCAAGTCTTCACATAATTCTGCCAATGCTTCTTGAAGTGTCCATTACGGATAACATTGTTATGCTTCACCATGACTTACCTGAATACCAGAATGAGCAAAAATAAGCATAAGTTTAGAAGGTTTAAGAAAATAAATCCAGACCTAAACTATAGAGACAACAGGATGAAATATGAAGTTATAATCAACCACAAGAGAAATAAAAATTATTGCAGGTTATCTGCTTTCCTATAGTACTTATAATATGAATAAATAATGGTGAAATTTTATAGTACAACTGAGCTTTAAGAATACGTAAACATGCACAGAGTAAATAGACAGACACATCATTGTTTAGTAGATAAGAGTCGAGAGTACTCGAGCAATGAAAAACGCCAGGATCTAAGTACATCTGAAAGAAAAATGAAAAGCTACAGAAATGTGGCTAAATTTGATGATTTTAAATCAGTTAAAGTCTGCCGCAATTTCGAAAGAGAGATTTTCCCTTGGTAAATTATTTCAATGTCAAATACTACACCAACTGATTACACAAAGCATCCTCATACTGTTAAATTGTTACACCTACAAAAACACCAGCAAAGGGGAAAACTATCTACACGGATCACATGGACATGACAAACTTGTGCTACGAGTATTGAACTGACCTATTGCAAGCTTCAAATTTGACACATCCTAATTTGTAACTAACACCTTCAACCCTAAAGAAAAGAGTTAAACTGCATCAAAAATGAATCATTGAACATTCCTTTTGTTGTTTTCATACGAGGGATCTGATGATAACCATTCACTAACTATCTATCTTTAAATTTTTGAGATTCGCGAAATTTCATACGAAAACTAATCACGAAAAACAAGTTTACATCATCATTTCAGTATATCCTAGAAATTGGTAGCACATGTCAATTGGCATTTCACCAAAATGGTTCGACCCCTATAATTTCTCGATGACTTGTTTGTTTCCTACCAGCTGAAATGAATTAATTCGACATAAAATATGGAACGCCCATGAAAACTTAAACTAGAGCACCTAATGAGCATACCATCTACGACATTTAAAACGAAAATTATTCTCAAATGCCAAATGTAAATGCATCAGCTTCTTCTAGTATGAAACAATTAACACAGAAAATCCGTACACATCCAATTTCGATAATAGCTACATATCATACTCAAATTTGAATCAAGTATATCCATGAAAAATGCTTGGAAAATTAAAAAAAAATAAAGGAAACGAGACATCATGCTATTTGTTCTAAATTACTTGAGAGAGATTAACAAGCTAGCAAACCTTAGATATCACGAAGAAAGGGGGGAAAGTAGTCATTAAGAGAGGGATGTTGCCTGCTCACAGAGAAACCCTAGATTAGGAAGTTTAGAAGCGGCTGCAAATATTATTTATAGGTCACTGTGAATGACTCGTGATCGTCCGATGAATGAGCAGTGTGATTACGATTTCGGATCCCAATAACGGATTAGGTGGGCGTTAACAACCGACCGACCCGCTAGCGCTCAAACCTCTCGATTCTGGATTCTGGAGGGGAAGCTGTTTATATTTTTATAGATCCTTGCATAATTATCGTATTTTATTAAAAAACATTTATGAGATTTTTTTTAATAGAAAAATATTATTTTATTTAAGTGTGACGAAATAGTTTATGTAAAAAGAAGTCAAACGCTTCTTAAATTTTTTATAATCACGTTCTTTTATTTAGTGATCCACAACACTAGCGATAAATGTTGATCGCTCTAGAAATAGTCCCTCAAATCAGCAATTTTTCCAAACCCTTAAATTAGTAATATTGCTATTAGGCCTTTCAATTCGAATAAGCTACTTCAAATCAATCATTTTAGTTTGCTAATGTTTGATTATGATAATTTTTTAGTTAACTTTTAAAGTCAATTACACTCTTGCGTTTGCTCATAGTGGTCACAAAAATCTCATTTCCCTCCAAGCTCATTTAAATTCAGCATCGTTACATTTTTCTACCTTGACGGCAGTATCCTCCTCTTTAACTCATTATATAATTCCTCTCTTCTTTCTCAGATCTAACGAGTATACATTTAACTAGGGTAAATTTGAAAGCAACCGTTCATGATTTACCAGTAATCCGTTCGGATATTCTATCGAAGGGAATAATTTAGAATAACATAATTTAGAATAACTTATAAGATTCTAGGGATCCAATGTTAATTTGATTGATCTGAAAGACTGAGTTAAAATATTATATATGTACGGGACTAATATGGAAATGACCTAAAATTCAGTGCTATTATGTCACCAAGAGGATGTTTGGTTCATGCATTGCCTTTTGATGCATGTGAGGAATTTTAAAAGACACATACTAAAAATATTTTTTTGCATTTTTGATGCATATGAAGGATTTTGAAGGACCCATATTCATAAAATTGTTTTTCCTGATTGTTATTGAAGAGTGGCAGAAAGTTTGTTTGCTTATTGTTCTTATTTTGATTTTTTTTTTTTTTTTGATCAAAGATGATTGAATATATTCATTCAGGAAAGCTTACAACTGAGAAGAGGAGTAAAGCAGACTCATTAAACCTTCCAAAACAGAGAAGGAAGAGTACTACACTCCTATCACTACTTAACTACTAGCTTCAACATCAATGATTGTGGACAGCCAGTCCGGCACCATCAGCCACCAAAAAGTAGGGTAAGGTAGCGATAGTGCCCTTCTAGCAACACAATGAGCAGCCTGATTACAAACTCTGGGCACAAAGTCCCAACTACAGGAAATGAAAAAACTCATCAAGAACTTAGCTTCATCAATGAGGCCACCCTCCATACTTAAGTCCTCTTCTGAACCATTTAAAGCATTGATCACTGCAAGAGAGTCCCCTTCAATCACCACGTACTTGAAGCCTGCTTGAACACAAAAATGAAGACCATTCACTAAGGCCAAAGCTTCACAGGTTAAAGGACTCAAAGCACCAGTTCCTGGGGTAGCCAAGACACCAACACAAGATCCCCTCTCATCCCGAACAACAGCACCAGTTCCATAAATTCCCCTATGAATGTCCAAAGCACCATCTACATTAAGTTTCACAAAACCATTAGTTGGTTTCCTCCATATACGAATCAGAGATGCTTCTCTTAAATCACTCAACCCCTGCCTACTTCCATCATGACATCCCACCATCCCTTTAGCATTCAGAAAACCCTCCCACCAGCAACTAGCCCTTTCCAACAAATTTTTTGCATCGAACACCGTAGCTCCATAAACTCTTTTATTTCTGTCATGCCAAATAAACCAAGAGAGAATCTCAAACCATTCCAACTCGTTTTGATGGGCAACTTGGGCCACATGATTGAACAAATAAAAAAAGTCCCTCTCCCTCCAAACTGTGCAGACATCATGGAGAAAAGTTAACTTCCAAACCTTTTTAACCCGCTTACAATCCCATAACGCATGAACAACTGATTCTGCACCTCCTTTGCATCCTTGACATCTGCCCTCTACCCCCACATGCCGCTTAAACAAAGCATCTGCACAAGGAATAAAACCCCTACAGGCCCTCCACAAAGATACCTTAATTTTGTTAGGTAAGTTCAATCCCCAAAGTCTCTTCCACCCTTGATGAGATAAAGAATTATTCCCCACAGAACTTCCAGACGCAGCATCCTCCCTTCTGTTTCTTGCCTGATCTGCAACCCAATAGCCTGATTTTACTGAGTACCTGCCATTCTTATTATAATGCCAAACTAATTTATCAAACCCGCCATTTCTTGGCAAAGGAATAGACAAAATCGTATTGGCCTCCGATACCAAAAAAAAGTCTACGAATCAGCTCCACATTCCATGCTCTAGAAGGCAGAATAAGATCTGCAACTGTGGCATTTTCCGGTATGGCGTTGTGAGAGATAACTCTAAAGGTATGAGGTTGAGGAATCCACTTGTCTACTTTTAATCGAATTTGAGTCCCGTCCCCTACTCTCCATCTCATTCCCATCTGTAGAACCTCTTTTCCCCACACTAGACTTCTCCACATCAATGAAGCACCCTTCTTCACTCTTCCTTCCAGCCACTCCCGATTCGGTAGATACTTAGCTTGTAGTAAACGACGAACAAGAGAGTGAGCAGAGTGCATAATCCTCCAATAGGTTTTGGCCAAAAGAGCCTGATTAAATAACTCTAAATCCCGAAAGCCAAGACCGCCGTCCCATTTGTTTCGACACAACTCTGCCCATTTACACCAGTGCAGCCCCTTATTTCCTCCTCCTTTCCCCCACCAATAGCTTGTTATCTTTGATTGAAAAGACTTATGAATTCCTTTGGAAAGCCGGAAGACACTCATTGTGTACGTAGGTATTGCCTGGGCAACTGCTTTAATTAGGGTCATCTTTCCTGCTTTGGACAAGAATTTGCTCTGCCACCCTACCAAATGATGATCCAGTCTCTCATTCAATCTCTTGAACATCTCTTTTTTATTCTTACCCGTCATAGTAGGCAAACCCAAGTATCTCTCGTGAAATGGAACTACTTCAACCCCCAGTAACTGTTTCAATTCCTCCTCCTTCTCCTGTCTCACCCCTAGACCAAAAGCCACAGCTGACTTGTCAAAATTAATTTTCTGTCCAGCCGCAGCTTCGTACAAAAGAAGAATCTGTTTTAGGTTGACAACTTCTTGAGTTTCTGCCCGCACAAAAATGAGGCTATCATCTGCAAACAGAAGATGGGAAATTGAAGGTGCGCTCCTACTGGCTTGCACTCCATGGATGAATCCCAGCATATCGGCATGGAAAAATAAACTCGAAAGTCCCTCAGAGCACAGCAAAAAGAGGTACGGTGACAAAGGATCACCTTGTCTCAACCCTCTTGTTGGTTTGAAAAGACCAGTAGGCTCTCCTTCCCAAAGAACTGAGAAGGACGTTGTAGTCACACACCTCAAAATAAGCTGAATCCACCTATCAGCAAAACCCAGCTTCTCCATCATCTTATGCAAAAAGACCCACTCAACTCTGTCATAAGCTTTACTAATATCCAGTTTGAGAACTAACTGAGCATCCCCGTTGGCTCCTTTTCTACGAATTGAATGCACCGTTTCGAAAGCTGCAATCACATTGTCGTGGATGTGACGCCCAGGGACAAAAGCACTCTGAGACGGGGAAATAACTACATCAAGGACAGTCTTCATCCTGTTCTTATTTTGAATTGAGCTACTCTAAAAGAATGGAATATTTAAGCATTCGAGTCCTCTACTACTTATCTTATAGTTTGTTTATAGATCTTGTTTTGAATTGAGCTACTTTAAAGGAATGGAGTATTTAAGTATTGTAGTTAGGGGTGCATTCGGTCCGGATACGACTCGGATATGATGCTTATCATATCCATATCCGCTTATCCATCTCGGATACGGATACGGATACAGATATACCTCGGTAAGAAAAATTTATAACCATATCCGCTAAAATCGGATACGGTTACGGATATACATGCGGATATATAAGCGGATATGCATGCGGATACAAAACAGATATGAGAAAACTAGATAGTATTTAGAAAAACATAGTTCATGTAATACAAAAGAGTTTGTTAATATGTCCATTATAATTGAAATTTTAAGATTAGATATCTTGATCATCAAAATTAACCAAAAAAACATAATTTAAGAATCGAAACTATCGTAAGAGTATGACTAATATGTATTCGGATATTTCGGATACGGATATTTCACTACAAAACCATATCCGTAACCATATCCTATCGGTTATAGATTTGAGTAACAATATTCGTATCCTAACGGATACGGTTACGGATATTTTCTCGAATACGAATACGATTTAGCACCCCTGATTGTAGTCCTCTACTACTTATCTATATCTATATCTATATCTATAGTACACATAAAAGGGGGTTGTTTTGTCAAAACTTTTAATTTTTATTTTTACCCTTTTAGATTGGATAATTCTCAAATATGTCATTGATAGTAATTAATCATTCACTAATTATATATAACATCTATGCATTTCCTCACATTTTTGAAACCTTTGGTCACGCTATTATTTTATTATTTAAGTATGTTATTTCATAGAAAATTTGAAATGTATCTCTACTTTGTCTACACATAATATTTAAAATTCTAGAGAAGTTAAAAATAAGAAATTCATGTCTTATGTTGTGGGACTTGTTTTTGTGTCCTCTACACAGGTGGGGCCCACATCATTTATGGTAACTACTATGAGTTTGATTGTTTTCGGGAAACACTAGAGGTACACCCTTAAACCACACTTCTAACAACATCCCTCTCCCAGCTACAGTGTTTTGGGGGCCCACATGCTTTATTTAAAAAACCTAAAAACACTGTAGCTGGGAGAGGGATGTGATTGGGAGTGTGGTTTAAGGGTGTGCCTCTAGTGTTTCCCATTGTTTTCTGTGTGGCGCAATACTGGTGGGACCCAGCAAAGTATTCACTTGCTCACTACAAGGAATATGAATTGACAAAACGCCCTTCAATTTGAGTTGGTTGTACTAATAAATCTGTTTTAGTTTGACGCCTTCTGCTTAACGTGCTGCTCCTTTTTTCATCAACTTCTTCCATTGCTTCATGTTGTTATCTTAACACTCGAATTCTTATATAATTCTAAGTGTGTCTGCATGCAAACAAGGTTTGGAATGAAGAAAGATACTTAAAGATTTAGAGATACCGGAAGAAAATAGTGTTCAAATGAGCCACAAGGAGCGTGGAACTATCGTGATTCATTGATGAGTAGGCAGTAGTACAACCGCATTATGGATTTTTCATGATCTAAGTAGGAGGGAAAAAAGAGCGGAAAAATAATATAACATCTTTATATCTCCTAAATTTAAATTATTTTTTGAAGGTTTTTGCACTAAAAAGCGATGTTTGATTTAAGTCCATATCAAAAAAAAAATATGTTTAAATAAAAGACCATGTTGCAGAAAAGAGCCTTTTTTTCTCTTCTTCTATTCTAAAATTCAAATTTGACAGTTTCATACATAAAAGGTGCAAAAATAATATTAAAAAATCAAATTTTAGTTTTTTGAGTTTGGAAAAAATTTGATGCTTTGGAATATCAACTTGTAAGATTAACTTTAGTTTGAAAACTTTGCAGTTTCAACCTATCACCAGTAGAATTTTAGGATATCAAAATTTAAGAAGGATGGATTTTTTTAGGGTGTAGTGGGTAGTTGAGAAAGATAAATTCCAAGTCACTCCACCCTCCTTACAAAAATTGAGAGGGGCTGATTGCTAATAAGTAAAATGAGGGCACTAGAAAATTGATGGTATAATTTTGCAAGTTTGTGTGTAATCTAGTCTAAATTAATATATCTTAAAATGTAGTAATGTAAAAAATTTGAAACTTTTCCGCACTGGCTCTATCTAAAATAAGTTCAAAAAAATTAGAAATTAACCTTATTGTTGTCCACGTTGCATATAATTTCTTTTTAAAGTATAAGTGTTGTGAATGCAACTTTTTGTATATATACACAACATCTCTATATTTAACTTTCGTTTACATAAAAACTGTAGCACTCTTTTGCATAAAATCCTAAATGGAGGTGGCACGTGCAATGTCCTCGCCAGTGTTAACGAAATATGGAGAAGACAAAAAGCAAAACAGAAGGAAGAAGGGCAATTAAGCAGCTAAGTAACAATATAGATATCCAGGTTCTAAAGATAAACGAACAAAGTTATCATTGCCTAATTTGAGTACAACAGTCGAGATGCGTTCTCTCTTCTTTTAAGGCCAGCAAACATCCATCATAGTAAATAATCGAAGGGTCTTCATCATTTCCTCAGTCCACAAATTATACAGTTATCATGCAATGTTTAGCTGGCAAAGTAACATGCGTACATACGGGTATGTATAGAAACAAGGCTAAATTTTCTTCTTATCCTCTTTACTCAACATCGAACCCTTTCTCTTGGAGTTCCTGAATGACCTCATTCCTCATACGAAACCATAGTTTTTGAGCCTCCTGATCAAATTTCTTGGACTGCAGTTGCTTCTGAAAGTTGTCGGAATCCTTTGCAGTGTCTACAAAGCCTTTAGGTCCAATTGTTGTGCCGAGGGTGCCTCCACTGGCGATGAACTCTTCGACTGCTTCTTTGTCACCGGGATATGGAAACCTCCTGCGCTCGTAGAGATGAGCCATCTCTTTCTCTTCCTGTGGGCAAAAGAAGAAATGGCTCTCAAAGTGACTAATTTTGGATACCAGGACAAATATTTTGGAATAAATGTACATATAAGCAGGTACAAGATCAAATGCAAATCAGATGCCAATCCAATTTCTGAACCATACAAGAAATGTTTGGTAAAGGCTGGATAATACTATTACGCAGATACAGTGTTTGCAAATTTAAGATGAAATGAAACTATGTTAGCTAGGAAAGAAATCTGAAGGAGAGAATTATTGGTTTCTTGAGATCATATCACACAAAATATGTACTGATATTTTTTGTAAATTTCACCGTCTCCCGCTGATAATCACAATCTTATCACTACTTTAACCCATATACTGTGTAACCAAAAATTATGCAAGAGATTTATTACTTCCTCAATAGGACACTCCACCTCTTAAAATGCTTCTGCAAGCCATGCCCTGTTCTTCTTCATCTGAGGAAACTTCTAATTTTGATCATGAATGTTTTCACCATGTATGAGTTATCATGTAAATCAAAACAATCACACAATATTTTCCAGAAACAGTTCATTAAATACAACCTCTATCATTTTGTTACTTGCATGCTTACCTTAGAGTTAAGAAGAGATACTTCACTTACTACACTTCAGCTAACTACGACATACAACATAAATCTTCAGTATACGGATTAGACCCTGAATAACTTTTACATGCATAGAACAGAATGCATTAATAAAAAGAGAGAGGGATGTAGGAGAACAACACAGTTATGAAGTATAGGTCTCACCTTTGGCCGAGGCTTCAATGTCCACCAACCAAGAGGGGAAGTTTCGTTATACAACCAAGCAAGTCCAAACAGTGTGTAAGTGCATAACATAGCCTTCCCCATCTGCTTCCAGAAATACATATCCTCCTTCCCAAGCCCAATTTTGCTAAATTACCAAAGAACAAATAAATTTCTTGATTATTGAGTAAAATAACCATAAATACAACTATCCATTATTCAATATTACATTATTTGCTTGAAAAGAGAAAGAAAGAGAGAAATTCAATTAATACAAATGCAATCAAACATAACTGATAGGAGGGGAAAAAACCACGCAAAGAATATCAATTCAATCTATGAATCATGCATCGCACAAATGTGAGCTTAGCACGAGACTTCTAATTCATCTGTGATATTTTCGAACCAATAGCAATATGATATAATAGTGAACATGTAAATACAAGGAATAGAGGATTAGCTTGCCTGAGGAACTTCTGAGCTTTCAAAAAGTTAGCCATTGGGAGAATCACCTGCAAATTAAACGCAGGTTGCGTCAATGGGCATTTTATCAAACAGCTAAATTGCAGAGAGAAACACATTGCTGAGACTAAAACCATCCAATACGAAGAAGAAACCGAGTCTCAAACCAAATATGAAATATTTACACAGTATTATATCTAGTGAATACTGCAAGAAGACAAGCAGCCATGCAAGAACCAGCAATTCATCAAAGTACAACACAGGAAACTCAGCGGAAATTTAAATTGTTTTCCAACAGTACGCATTACATTGCGCCAAATTATAAAAGGAAAAGTTCTATATTCCTCTCAGTAATCAACACTACATTCAATTAAAAATAAAAATAACAAAAAAAAATTAATGGGTATTAAGAGAGTCCAATGAGACATAAATCAAGCACCTAGCATGCAACAATTTTTTTCCACGATAGAGAAGATCTCAACTAATGGTATTTCAAAGCCATCAGAGGAAAGAAAAGGAAGAAGAAAATAGCTTACATAAGAAAAAAAAGAGAAAAATAAGAAGAAATCGCGATCACCTGCGGAAACCTGAAGTGGTCTTGAAGTATGGTGTTTGGGAATTAAAACCACAACATAAAGGTCGTTGATATCTCATCATCAAACAACCAACGGTCCTAAAAAAATGTTTAGATTAACCATTAAGTACCTTGTATTTTCCCTTTTTCTGCACTTGTATAGTATCATTTGTTTTTTTTTTTTACAACATTTATATATCCTAAAATTTCTAATATTTGCACATTAATATCTTCTATTCTCTGAATTTTATGTGATACTCACAAGCTAAGATTACAACTTGTCAGTTCTTAATATTTATTGAATAACTGTTAACGATCCCACTTCTTTTTTAAACCTACCTAAATTATATTTTTAAATAAAACAACGATAATTTTAACAGTTAATTCCATAAGATATATAGGCCTTAATGGTTTCTAACATTGGTTAGTAAGCATCACATGGAGAAATTCAAAGAAAAATTCTCAATCCATATTTGATTTGACAAATTATGTGAAATAATTTCTAACATGACACCTTATTAAAATATAACATTTATTTATCAATTAAGTCTAAATTAATTTCTCCAATTGGTTTAGTATATTATTATAACGTAGTTACTATTTTAATTTATGCTAAAATATAATATGTTATACTATAATTACTAATTAACTATAACTATTTTAAACATTATTAATTAATATATTATAATATATTATATTATAATAGTGTGCTAAATTACATAATGATTGATATAATATACAAACAATAAATTTTAAAATAATATTTGTATAATATAATATTTAATTAAAATTATCACAACACGATATTCATAGATTATGATGTATTGTATAAAATATTATAATATTTTGTTTATTTATATATAGTGATATTATTTAAAATATTATATTATTATATTGTGTCATAATATATACTAATTAACATGATTAACAATATGTTATATAATATTATATTTATGAATATTATAGCAAATTAAAGTACATAATATCACAAGTAAAAATATAATAATATAATGTTATAACATAATAATATATAATATAACATATTATATAACAATGGAATAAAATAAAATATATTATAGCATATTATATTATAATGTAATAAAATATAATATAATATATTACAATAGTTTTAGTATAATATAATATTATACAAATAAAATATTAGTTTATAACATATCATGTTGTAACTTATAAGAGAAGGAATAGTATTATAAGGTAATATATTCAGATATAATATAGAAAATAATGTATCATATTATATTATAATTAACATAGCATATAACAACAAGTTTACTATTTATAAATTATTTAAATGTTATTTTATATATATTATTCAATTATTTTAAGTATTTAATATAATTAGCATGTATTAATTAGTTAAGTATATGAGTGCTCCTAATTTATCCCACTTGCCCCTAAATTACCCCAACATGAAGAATGGAGCAACATTTGAGTTCGGGATAAAAAATTTATAATATAAGTGGGACAATTGTATCCCAAGTGGATAATTATCCCACAAGTGCTCCAACATACCACTAACACCAAAAGTAAAAGTCTCAATTCCAATGTCTCACTGAATAACACTAAAAAGCAATGTCCCAAAAATTATCCTCTTTATCCTAAAATNAAGAGGCAAGGAACTATCCCCCTTCCATAAAACAAATACTCTCTTCTTTCGTACTGGAATCAAGCACTATCTTAAAAACGCTTCTATGAAAATGTCTAACAGCCTAGTAATTTATCACTCCGACTTATTTTTACCCCTCTTGGTTTATTACAAGACTTGGAGCTTATTAAAGTTTAAACAACATTAAAGGTTTTAC
Organism: Asparagus officinalis; assembly: GCF_001876935.1. Taxonomy (NCBI): domain Eukaryota; kingdom Viridiplantae; phylum Streptophyta; class Magnoliopsida; order Asparagales; family Asparagaceae; genus Asparagus; species Asparagus officinalis. The sequence goes on from NC_033797.1 coordinate 12,120,004, forward strand.
AGAATTATTATAGAAGCATTAAAGGTTAACAATATTTGATTAAAATAAATAAATAAAGGAAATAAAGGAATACATTTAAAATAACTTCTTCAAATATGACCCTGAGTCGCAAAATGGTTCCAGGCCATTCGAAATCCTCTCTTTTTAAAGCAAAACTAGTATAGAGCACGTGAGTTGTGCTTATACATCTTTGTTTTATAGTTTGAATTTTTTGATAGGAAAGGAGGATAAATAGTATTTTTTTTCAAAATTTATTTAAAGTTGTATATATATTATAATACAATATTGTTATTTTTAATAATAAGCGTATTATAATGTTAGTGCAGGAAAAAGGTGGCTAAATTTGATGATTTTAAATCAGTGCAGCAATTTCAAAATTTATTAGTTCAATGTCAAATTCTACACCAACTGATTACATGAAGTATTATCATACTGTTAAATTGTTTACACATCCAAAAACACTAAAAAAGGGGAAAACCATGCATACAGCTGAGATGGACATGACAAGCATGTGCTTTTGGAAAACCCTACTGCGAGTTCAAATGTTTTGAGAAGGACAATTGCAGTGGTAAGGGGATTGAAGTGGCCTATTGCAAGCTTCCAACTTTACATATCCTAATCTCCAACTAGCAATTTCAACCCTATAGCGTCATGACTATTTCAAGATTCATGAAATTCACAAATAAGTTAGTCTCCTTAAGTTCTCTAAAAGTCTCCTTACATCAAAACTAAAAAAAAAATTCATAAGTTTATTACATCCTAGAAATTTGTAGAGCATATGTCAATTAGAATTTCTCCGGAAAAGCTCAACCCTAATAAATGTAAATGATGTTCTTGCTTACTACCAGCTGAAATGAATTAATTCAACATTAATATGAATCGCCAATGAAGACTTAAACAAGAGCACCTAATCAGCATACTATCTATGATATTTGAAACAAAAAATATTCCCAAATGCGAAAGTACAGGCATCATCAGCTTCTTCTAGTATCAAACAATTACCATAGAAAATCCGTACATATCCAGTTTCGATAACAGCTACATATCATACTCAAATTCTTATCCAGTATATCCATGAGAAATGCTCGGAATTTTTTTAAAAAAATTCAAGAAAACGACACATTATTCTATTCGTTTTCGATTGCTTGAGAGAAATTAACAAAGGGGAAAAGGAGGCACCTTTGAGAGAGGGCTGCTGCCTGCTCGCAGAGAAACCATAGATTCTAAAATGAATAGGAAATTTAGAAGCCGCTACAGGTTTCGTTAGTCAGTCGCTGTGAATGACTCGTGACTAGGGGTGCATTCGGTTCGGATACGGTTCGGATATGACACTTACCATAACCATAACCACTTTCTGAAAACGGATACGGATACGGTTCGGATATTCATTGGTAAGAAAAAAGCATTACCATATCCGCATTAAACGGAAACGGATACGGTTCGGATATTAGAGTTGGATACGGATATGATACGGATACTAATCGGATATTTGAGAAAAAATTAGGAGCTGTTTTCAGAAAGTGGCTATGGTTATGGGAAGTGTCATATCCGAACCGTATCCAAACCAAATGCACCCTGTATGTTACACATAAAGATGCTCTCGAACAAAACCATTTCCCTCCCTTACTTGTTTGTGCACTCGTCATGGTAATTTAGCTAATTTGTATCCATTGCCCGTAAATAGAACTCCGAGCCTAGTTATTGGTAAAATTCTGTAGTCAATATAAATTAGTAAAGCTTAGAAGATTTCAGTAGTCATCAGGTTTTAGCATAAGCAGAACAGACTTCTAATAGCATCCCTTGACTAAAATAAGAATGCAGCATAAAACATCTGAAATTAAAGATTATCACCAGCCACCCAGAGCAACGGCAAGGCCATGAAATACATTTTGCAATCTACACCATGACATCTTCCATTATCCCTCATTTGGTTGATTTAATAACAAATCAGTGAAGCTAACGGAACTACCCTCTAATCTTTCAAAAAAAATATGCACAAATATCCAAGATTCATCAATTCAGCCAACAAATGCTAGAAATTAGGGCTTTTATCAAAAAAAATTAGGGCTTAGGGTTTTGAATTCACCTTAGTGATATACCAAATTGAGGAGGAGAAGAGGAGGTCGGACGTCGTGGATGGTCGTCGTCGCGTCGTCGTATTTTTAATTATATGTATTTTTATCAAATATATGTATTTTACAACTCCATACACTGCAGGTGGCGGAGCGGGACGCGAAGGCGGAGGCGGAGCGGGACCGGAGGCCGAGCGGGACGCGGAGGCGGAGGCGGAGGCGGAGCGGCGAAGGCGGAGGCGGAGCGGGACCGGAGGCCGAGCGGGACGCGGAGGCGGAGGCGGAGGCGGAGCGGGATTTGGAAAGAAGACTTGGGCTAGGTGGATGATTGTTGCAACGAAATAATTTTATTTTTTTTGGTTGTTAGGTCGCTAGAACATTTTTAGAACATTTTTTATAGGAAGAAATTTTCTAAACAAACTTATTTATATATTTTTTTTAAATCGATTTTTTTGAATTTTTTTTACAAAAAACAATTCATTTTTTTAATCCGGTTCCTAAATAATCATGACTATTTAGTGCATAGAATGTCAGGATTTAGGGTTGTAATTAGGGTTTTGTAACCTCCTAAACAGTCGAGCAACCTCCTAAATAGTCGGGGTTGGCAATCTCGACTATTTAGGAACCAGATTAAAAAAATCGACCCACTTTCTCGTCACGATGCTGACATGACGAGAAAGTTGGTCGATTTTTGTAAAAAAAAACTCAAGGGGTTTGATTTTTTTTAAATGTGAATGGGTTTATTTAGAATTTTTTTTTATATATAAGTGGAATAATTTTTATTATGTGATAATTTTTTAATATGGGATATTTTAATGGGATAATTAAGAGTAATTTTTAAAAAACATGATATTTTAGTAGGACAATTGTTAGTATAATTAAGGATAATTTTCATAAATTAATAATCATATAAGTCATGTATTTTGATGATAAGACTACTATTTATACATTTTAAAACTTATTGTTATTATTAATTATTTACTTTAGTGTTAATTAATTTTGAAGAACTATTTTGATAATAATAATTTGTAATTTTTTATTTTTTTGGAATTATTATTGTAATATAAATTAAAAAACATAGTTTTTTTTCCCTTTTTTCTCTTTCTTATTCCATCTACCACACAGCATTCCATCATCTCTCAATTTTAATAATTTTTTAATAAAACATGATATTGTAATTTTTAAATTTAAATTAACTATACAATTCAAATGCTTAATAAAAAATAACATTAAATTGCATGGAATAGTAAGAAGAGATAAGATCTAATTTTATGGTGTGGTTTGAAGATGATGGAGAAATAAAATTAAAAAAATAAAAAAGGTCTAGTTTTTTATTGTGTAGTCCTCACTTAAAACTTAGAACAATTTGAGAGACTAGAACTCTCTCTTTTTTATACGAATTTAATAAAAGTGGGATAATTTTTTATAATTATCCCAATTTTACTTTTTATCCCGTTTTTATTGACTAACACAATGTAATTTTATTCTAGTTCTAGTTCCAATGGACTAACACTTTAAAAAATTGTTCCACAAATTATCTCAGTTCTAATTTTGAGTTCTACTTAACTAACCCCACCTTTGGAATAATTTGAGTGGTGTAAAGTTGGACAATTTAGGAAAATTAAACAATTTAAATTTTTGATTTGACAAATCATGTGGGATAATTGTTGATGTGACATCTTATTAAAAGACAATATTTATCTATCAATTAAGTCTAAATTAATTTACCTAATTGGTTTAATATATTATTTGGTATGTTATTATAATATAATATATTATTTTACTTTATACCAAAATATAATATATTATATTATAATTACTAATTAATTATAACTATATTTAATGTTATTAATTAATATAA
>NC_033797.1:12123946-12126462 GCF_001876935.1 Asparagus officinalis
ATATTTTGTTTAATTCAATATAATATTTTTTAAATATTACATTATTATTAAAAATATAATATTTTATTTTATTTTATAATAATTACTATAATTTAAATAAAATTATTGATGACATGGCTCTTTATTAAAATATAATATTTATAATAATCATGATATACTATTAATATATTCAATATTATTAATTAAAATGTATTATTAAATAATATATTATATTATATTAATTTTATACATATTTGTTAGACCCTAAGGCCGCTAGGAAAGAACCCTAGAGGGGGTGAATAGGTTTATGCTAATCTAATCCGATTTTATGTCAATTAAAACTAATTAACAAATATATCCTAGTAAGTATGATATGCTACAAGATATGTGCAAGGATATACAATATAACAAGGGTAAACAATATGATCATGCAACAATGACGATATAACAATATGCAATAATAAATGCGCCAATGCCAAACCCAAACACAAGGAAATGATCACAGAGTTCGGACCTTCCGTCCTACGTCTCCGCTCCTCACTCCCGGGGAGAATCCACTACACAACCCGGTTTGGAAGCCGGAATTTCTCTACACACTCGGTTTTCTCCACTCCCGGGGAGAATCCACTACACAACCCGGTTTGGAAGCCGGAATTTCTCTACACACTCGGTTTTCTAGCTAACCGAAAACTCTACACACTCGGTTATCAAGTCAACCGACAACTCTCACAAATCCTCACAATGTACATACACAAGCTACAACCTCAAGTGTTGGTCCTCACGTATCGAGTCCCTCAAGTGCTCGAAATTATCACCTCTCACTAGGCCACCGACGCCACTCCTCTTGGTATCAACTCCGTCCTCACCACACACTCCTCTCGGTGTACAAGTGTATTACAAAGTGAACTTCACAAATTAAGCACAACAAATGATTGTTCTCTAAACAAGGTGAGAACTCAATTAGGCTCAACTCAATGTTACTATCTCTCACAACCTCAAATATATTATGAATGCAAATACAATAAGCTCAAGTGGGTGTGTGCAACAATGAGATTAATCAAATCTAAACTCAATATAAAACTAGCTTTAATATGATGATAATCAAACAAATAAATATAAAGCTAGAAAAGAGTTTAGAAAACTTCTCAATAGATGACAAGAGATGGAGGGAGGATAGTTGATTGCTCAAACTCCAATAGATGATCTCCTCAAGCTCTTGTGGAATTAAATTCACAAACTCAAACTCTTAATTGCTTAAAAGTTTTTTAAACAAACACTAAACAAAACTTAAACCATTGTTAAAACTTTGTTAAAACATTCTCTTGTATTAACTAAAAAATGAGAGGAATTGGGTATTTATAGGAACCCAAAACTTCAGCAAAAAAACCTTAAGAAAAAGGCCAAAAAAGCCCCCAGAAAACACTGCTGGAAACTAGTCGTTACTGTGCAACGGCTCTTTCATAAGTCGACTTATGAGTCGACTCATGAGTCGGCTTATGAGTCGACTAATGAGTCGGCTTATATGAGTCGACTCAGCAGAAGAAAAATCACAACTCCGCTGCACTTCTTGAGTCGACTTATGAGTCGACTAATGAGTCGACTAAACATGCACAGACCTGAAGTGCACAGAAAAACTTAACTTTAAACTGGGTTTAAAAATATCAAATAAATTCAGAAAAATATAAAACTTTGGAAAATGGTTGTAAACATGATAATACACATGCTATAAAAATTGGTTTTCAAAAAGGACCTCCCAAATGAGAAATATCATCATTTTGTAAAATAGTCCAAAACATAAAAATGTGAATATATGAGTTTTGACATTTTTAGCTTAACAATGTTTTGAAACATTACAAAATAATTTTATAGACTTAAAGAAAGATATAAACTATTATTATGAAGTCTATAAACAATGAATATAATATTTTCACAAATACAATAGAATATGAAACAAATAAGTATGTATATGAATATATATTTGTTTCATATCTATGAAATTAAACCAAAACAACTTATCCACATAGAAAACAAACATGTATACATAATTTTTGGAATTTATTTGTAAAAACTTTGTTTGTGGATAAAACATATGTATATAACTATATATATATATATATACTAAGAAACTAATAAATGTGTGTGTGAATATAATATTGAGCTTAGAGTATATAACACACATAATATAAACCCTAAACTAAATTACCCAAGCTTGATCTTGATCTTCATTGAAGCTCAACTCGCCATCACCGACCCCCTCCTCCTCACCACCGCCCGAAAGCGCCGCCGCCCAAGCTCGGCCAAGCCCTCGACGTCCCCGTTCAGCGTCGCCGCCGTCCCCTTGCCCTAGCCATCACCTCCCCTCCTCCTCTCCAGCTCCCGAGATCGCCGCCGCTGAGCGTCGCCGCCGGGTCAACGCCGTCTACTCCTCCTCGCCATCGAACTCACCCCTCGTCATCAGCCACGCCTCTGATGGCATTTGAGCTCAGCCCTCAGGTTCATCGCCGCCTCCGGAGCTCGACCAAGCCCTCGACGTCTGC
>NC_033797.1:12127462-12144206 GCF_001876935.1 Asparagus officinalis
AAGATTGTTAAAGTTACGGGTTAATTGTTAAGGTTACGAGTTAATTGTTAAGGTTACAGGTCAATTGTTAATGTTATGGATCCTCTCTCTCTCTATCATGATGTTACTGTGATGATATTGAAATGATTGAAGAGGATTGTTATTTTATTATTTTCATTTTATATTATTTTTGGATTTTTAGAATATTCGTTGTTAAGGATAATGGTTGGTTATAAAGGTTATGTATTGATTGTTAATGTTACGGGTTGGTTGTTAAGGTTATTGGTGTTTTGTTAAGGTTATGAGTTTGTTGTGTAGGTTATGAGTTTAATTGTTAATGTTACGGGTCAATTGTTAAGGTTATGGGTTTAATTGTTAAGGTTACGAGTCAATTATTAAGGTTACGAGTTTAATTGTTAAGGTTACGGGTCAATTATTAAGGTTACAGATTTAATTATTACGGTTACGGGTTTAATTGTTACGGTTACGGGTTTAATTGTTAAGGTTACGGTTTAATTGTTAAGGTTACAGTTTAATTGTTAATATTACGGGTTTAATTGTTAAGATTACGGGTTTAATTGTTAAGATTACGGGTTAATTGTTAAGGTTACGGGTCAATTGCTAAGGTTACGGGTCAATTGTTAAGGTTACGGGTTTAATTGTTAAGGTTACAGGTCAATTGTTAATGTTACAGGTTTAATTATTAAGGTTACGGGTCAATTATTAAGGTTATGGGTTAATTATTAAGGTTACGGGTTTAATTGTTAAGGTTACGTGTCAATTGTTAATGTTACGGGTCAATTATTAAGGTTACGGGTTTAATTGTTAAGGTTACGGGTCAATTGTTAAGGTTATGGATCCCTTCTCTCTCTCGTAACATTAACAATTAAACCCGTAACCTTAATAATTAAACCCGTAATCTTAACAATTAAACCCGTAACCTTAACAATTAAACCCGTAACTTTAACAATTAACCCGTAATCTACACAACAAACCCATAACCTTAACAACCAACCCGTAACCTTAACAATCAACCCGTAACATTCACAACCAATGCATAACCTTTACAACCAATCATTATCCTTAACAATTAACAATTAAACCCGTAACCTTAACAATTAAACCCGTAACCTTAACAACAAACTCGTAACCTACACAACAAACCCATAACCTTAACAACAAATCCGTAACCTTAACAACCAACCCGTAACCTTAACAATCAATGCATAACATTTACAACCAATCATTATCCTTAACAACGAATATTCTAAAAATACGTAAATAATAAAAAACAAAAATAATAAAATAATAATCCTCTTCAATCATTTCAATATCATCACAGTAACATCATGATAAAGAGAGAGAGATGGGTCCATAACCTTAACAATTGATCTGTAATCTTAACAATTAACTCGTAACATTAATAATTAACCCGTAACTTTAACAATCACCCAATACAAACAACAAAAATAATAAAAAACAAAAATAATAAAATAATCCTCATCAATCATTTTAACTATCATCTCAGTACATCATGATAAAAAAAGAGAGAGAAAAGAGAGAGAGAAAATGGTATTATGGTCTTCACATATTTTAATCTCTTGGGTTTTGTGTTTTGGGGCTCAGAGAACAAAATCTTTATTTTTGGGGGCAAAACACCCGTTGACAAAGTCTTGGGGGTGGGAAGCACGTTTTCTTGGCTTTTGGGGCTGGAAGCATTTTCCCTTCTTTTTTTGGTAACCATGCAACTGAATACAGCTTCTATAGATTTCTTAGCGATTCTTTGCTTGCATATAAGATGCTGAGCAACTCGTAGTGAACATGGAAGATTTTGTATGAGATAAAGGATTAGACTAATCCTTGACATGCATTTGGAGAGAGGCCGTCAAGATAGTTTGTTGTAAATGAATTTCCAAAATAATTGAACTTAGCTTTAACACATTAGTAGACAATTACATGTCTATAACGATACATAAGTTATTAAAATATATTAGAAGCTAACTGGCGCTAGCAATCGAAAGTTAGCAGACGTAAAGCACACTTGCGCATCAACTGTTCTAAGTTTCTGAAAGTACCACGAACACATAATAACCTTACTGTCAAATTATGCCCAAGCAATTCATGCACTTAGGAATTAGGATCTTCACAGCTGTATGGGCTAGAAAGGTTAAATTGGCAATATCTTGAGATTAGATCACAATTACAAGTTGACTCGTCAATCATAAGACCTTTTGTTTGTGATCTGGAGAACAATTTTAAGCAAAAAATATTATTGGCAACTCACCAAAACCACCAGCTGGCGGGAAACGATGAGCAGCATCACCTGCAAGTATAACTCTATTGTCACAAGAAACAAATTTCTCAGCAACTTGTGCATGCATCACCCATGGTTTAATATCTACAACTTTGACGTCTTCAAGCTTCCATCCAACCAGCTTGAAAATAATGTCTTCACATACCTAGATTAAGTTAAATATCTTAAATTGAAAATATTGACAAAAGAATCTCCGATTCAAGAAAACAACTACATTTTGATTTGGCAGCTATTTGCATGAAAGATTTAAATAGAATGGGAAAATAATAAAGTTACTCAGTATAGTTTCTTTTGAACAGACAACTAAAAATGTATGAACACCTGGGATTAATCGGTAGATCGAAGGAAGTGAGAAATGGAAAAATCAAGCTGAATTTCTTTTTACAAGCTACAATTATATCCAAAAAATGGGGATGACAACAGCATAGTACATATTCAACCAAGGTCATATATAACCTGTAGAAAACTATGGACAGTGCTGACTTATATCAAATGATAAACGACAGACTAAGCACTTAAAACATAGCTGAATAATGCGGAGTAATGTTCTCTCTACATGGGAATGACAAGATATCCACACGAGAATCAGAAGATCCATAAATGGGATTGATAAGATATGATTCTACAAAAACCTACCCTGTTCATAATACAAAAACATAGTACTGGAATTGTAATATATGCATCACACTAAAGAAAATTATGGATAAAAAAAAAAGAATAAGGGCCTGTTGCTGGGATGAATGAATGGATAATTCAAGATTACCTTGGAACTAAAATCCTTGAAGCTTTGCTGAGGAGGATAGTAGGGAATCTAGAGGAGAAAGAAGGTTAAAATTCATCCCTTTAATCGTGAGAAACATATATTGGAGTACAATTAAAAACAATGCACAATAAATTCAGTGTGCATTATTGATTTCCACATCTTTCTTCAGGCATAATGTTCAACACCAAATATCTCAATCTGCACAGACAGCAGTACCTGAAGAATAAATTCCCCTTGGCTGAGATCATGCGCAACCAGAACCCCGATAGCCTCAGGGTTAAAAATAAAAAAGAGCATCCCAGGTCTCTGATGCAATAGATATTGTCCAAGATCTCTACTCAAGAAATGGACACTAACAAGTTTTTGCAAGTCACTTTCACCTTTCATTTCTATGCCTACCAGCTTTCGAACGATACTTCCTGCACCATCACAGCCAACAAGAAAGCTGCAGTGAAAGTTCTTCTCTTCCACTCTCCCTTCATTCCGAAAACTCGCTCCTACTGTGACACCTTCATTAGTTGAGTCGATAGAAATGCATTCCAGGCCCATCAAAATCCTCTTTTCTAGTGTACAACCAGGATTTGAGCCCTCAAATCCATCAGGGGTACCAACATGAAATCCGAGAACTTTCAGCTTCTTAAGTAGCAAGCTAACCAATTTGTACTGTGAGAAGTGGGCAACACATACCGGACTGATTATCTTTTCAAAATCTGGTGAGGAAATGAAGCAAGTTCAATACATGGCTATTTTTTATAACCAACTATAGAAAGGGAAAAGGAGAAGACATAAGAGGTATGGGCAGTATACACAAGCATTCTGGTACTAACACCTTGAGGTTGCATGTGGTCCACTGACCCAAGAACTGAACCAGAAAGAGAAGTACAGTATATGAATTTTCTCCACAAATCAATTGCAGGTTGAAGCTTCTGGATATCCGAAGCTATACCATCCAATTTGTGAAAAATCTGCAAAGAGAATACAAGTAGAAAGACAAAATACAGGATCTTCATTCTCATTGTGGATTATTGGCATTACTAAAAAAGCAAGATATATGAGTAAGTGATCTGAGTGTTTGGACATAAGAAACTCAGATTCCATGGTATCCAAATAGTGTTAAAAATAGAACACTTGGATACAGAATAACATGTTTCATGGCATCTGACCAAATGTCTTTATATTATAAAGAAAAACTAGAAGAACCACCAATAATACCTAATAATCACATCCAACACAATGTAAACATAAAAAAACAAGAACCTCCATAGAACGATTGTTAATGAAGTGAGCTTGCGGGTGTTGAGAAAAAACTGTGCTTTTCTCTAGAACTGCACACTTAACCCCTACAAAATAATGAGATAAAAGAACATGTTACTAAAGAAAAATAAGACACGCCGATCAAAAAAGAGAAACAAAAGAACAAATACAGGAACGTTGCAAAGCAGTGCCCTGTTGGGTGAATAAAACAGGACAGTTTATGAAGTCAAAGCAGCCCATGACCCTCAAATAACAATTTGCATTCCAGGAATGAATAAACAACGTATAATATGTGACTAACATATAACAATTTCTATAACATTGTAAATTAACAGAGGGATTCAAGACCTAGTCGCCAATTGACCAAAACTTAGAACAACGTCTACATACAAAAAGTGCTCCATAATTGTCTACAAACGCAGTGTATTCATTTTTCTTTTTGTTGTTGTCTATGGCAACACTAGAAGAAGAACATAATGTTCTTTCTTGCTGAAACTATCATAGAATACAGCCTAGGAGTTGTAAGAGAAAAACCTCAGTCGTACAGATGTTACCAGAAAGTTACGTCCTTCTGCAGTTTGACTCGCACTAGAGACAAAAAGACACAGGTAACAAAAGAAGGATGGAAGGTCATCTACACGAATAAAGTTTGTGAAGAATGTAGATGCTTAATAAAAAGAGTTATCTAGTTCCTTCTTAAGTAATTGGTCAAAACTAAATAATTGCAACTAATAAGTGGATAGGACTGGCAGCCGGATCATAGAGATGCAAATCCAATAACCTTCCTCCCTCTCCTACTGTCATCCCCTCCACGATCCCCACCCCGCGGTATCTCACATATCAGTATACATAATAAAAAAGGTAAAGGTCCTCTCCTTGAGTATCAAAAGACGGACTTTTGGGATTGTCATCTCAGGGTATCTTGATGGGAAAAACATGTGGATTTTTATGGTGTAATAAAAGAAGCATATATCTATTGAAGGCAATACCAAGTCTAGGTTCAGGCTTTAGTGTGTAAACTCCATTAATGTAACTTAGGTCATATAAAGAAATCTATACTGTTAGGAACTAGGTTAGTAGTTATTGTTCATTTACTTATGAATATACCACCAAATTAAATAAACAAATAAATTTTCAGAGAAGAAAACATCTTAAATAAATAAATTGCATTCCCTGTGGAATAATAATAACTGGGGTCGTATACACTTTATACCCCAAAGCTTCGCCCTTTTTATTTACCCAGAACTTCTACCTTGACAATTCAATGTTGGATTAAATCTAATTATGGGCATATATGTTACATTAGTGTATATTGTTATCTTTAAGGCTAACCCACATAAAGTGATCAATCAATTTGGGTTAATGAGTATTTAAGTAAATTATGTGCTAAATGTGCGAATACCAGATTGTAATTATAATTTGATGAGGGGTCAAATTATAAAAGTATAACAACTATAAATAAGGGGTTACGGTCCCTAATCTAGGCTTACATTCTTTATTCTCTTAATCCCCATCTAAAGAGATTCCAAAAGGAGAGACCATCAAGATTAGAAGATCAAACCCTAATTCAGATCCGTGCAAATCTAAGTTATGGATTCAGGTATTGCTTCCGCTCTCATTGTTATTTATTCTCTTTGAATTAATCATGGTTTTATGGATTAGATCTCAGTTTTAGATCTAACAAATGGTATCAGAGCCACCCGTGATTAATTCTTAGGGGTTTAAGATATAAAAGTTGGGTTTTTTGATCTTAAACTGTGGTTTTTTAGAACTGTTCATGGATGAACAGTAAAAGTTCAATTTTTTTGTTTGGTTTTTCTTTCGGTTTTTTGGATCTGTAGCACTCATGAACTGGAAAGTTCATTTCTTTTTTTGTTTGATTCCATTTTTTGAGGTTTAGATCTGAAATGGATTCAAGTTTAGATCTGGATTGAGTTCAAAAATCGACAAAAAAAAACAATATGTTTCTTTTGTTTTTTGATCTATCGTCGTTCACCAAAACTCCTCGCCGGAGTTGTATCGACGGCAGTCCCACTGTCAAATGAAGACAATAGCGGCGGCGATTTTGAGAACGAAACCTTAAAGGGTGTTCAAGCAGGAAACCGTGCGTGAAACCATGCGAAAATTAGGGCAAAAGGAGGAGGTTACCTCATTTTCAGGCGAGCCTCGTGCTCGATTCAAATGAACCCCACGTTCGTTCTCAAGTCGAACCCCGCATTCAATTTCAGGTGAGCCTCGTGTTCGATCCAAACAAACCTCACGTTCGCTCAAACCTTGCGTTCATTCTCAGGCGAGATTCGTGCTCGATTCAAGCGAGCCTCGTACTCGATCCAAACGAACCCTGCGTTTGTTCTCAAGTCGAACCCCGTGTTCAATTTCAGGTGAGCCTCGTGCTCGATTCAAGCGAGCCTTGTGCTCGATCCAAACGAACCCCGCGTTCGTTCTCAAGTCGAACCTCGCGTTCAATTTCAGGTGAGCCTTGTGCTCGATCTAAACGAACCCCGCGTTCGTTCTCAAGTCGAACCCCGCGTTCAATTTTAGGTGAGCCTCGTGCTCGATCCAAACGAACCTCGCGTTCGTTCGAACCTCGTGTTCATTCTCAGGCGAGCCTCGTGCTCGATTCAAGCGAGCCTCGTGCTTAATGCAGTCGAACCTCATGTTCGAAGATTAATCAAACTTCGGTTCACTACGGGTGAGCTTCAGTTCGCTGTAGGCAAGCTCATACAAACTTGTTAAGTTGATTATAACAGGTCAAGCCCTCTCAAGTTGATTTATTTAGCTTGGGCCCTTAAGATATTGGGCATTTAATTATTTGAGGATTATTTAAACTTTTCAAATAATTATTGAATTTTTGGGCCTGTAGTAAATCATTTTATGGGCCTATTATAATTTTATAGTGTGGATTATTTGAATTGCTCAAATAATCTATTAAGTTATGGTCTCTCTCTTGTATGCTTAATTTAATTAATTAAGTTAATGACCCCAATTAAGTTTTTTTGGAAATTTAGTCAATTTTGAATTAAAAATTGTTTAATTTAAATTGAATTTGGTAGTTAATCAATTATTTAATTTAAATAATATGACACTAAGGAATTAAAGTTGTCTCTCATTCTAAATGATTAATTAAAACAAAAAGTTGCCAAAATAACCTCTCTTGTGTAGATTGTTCATGAGGGATATTAGATGGCTGTATGTATGTTTTCGTGTAAATATTTAATCGGCCCAAAGAAAGGTTAATATTTATTTAGATTGCATATGCATCTGCGATGATAAACACGTGACAGTTATAAGGTTTACATGTGGATAATGAATCGATCCAAAGATAGTTTTATTATTTGACATGAGTTATTGTCAGTGTTTGATCATTGCAACAATGTATCACTTACAAATTAATATTACTGTCCAAAGACTTGATATTAATATTGTGCCAGATATCTTGAGATGAGATTTGTCATTATTTGAATTTTATTAATTATTAATTATGGTTAATAATATAAGTATCTTTTGTTTATTTCAGCTAATGCATCTGCTATAACAATTTCTGCTAACATCAACTTAATTCTCATGCTCAATGAGACTAATTTTAAGGTTTGGAAAGAGAACATATTAATTGTTCTTCGCTGCATGGATCTAGACTTTGCATTAAGAACCGAACAACCCCAACCTCTCAATGCGGATAGCACTCCTGATGCAAAGAAGGAGTATGAGAAATGAGAGCGTTCAAATCACATGAGTCTCATGATCATTAAACGCGACGTTCCGAAAGCCTTCAGGGGCATAAAATTCGAAGAGATTACTAAGACTAAAGATTTTTTTGCTGAAATTGAGAAACGTTCTGTAAAAAACGATAAGATAGAAACAAGCACGCTTTTAGCTCGCTTGATTTTGATGAAGTATAAGGACAAAGAAAATATCAGGGAGTACATTATGAAAATGTCTCATATTGCTTCAAAACTTAAGGCACTTAAATTCGATCTCTGTAATGAGTTACTGGTGCATCTGGTTTTATTGTCTCTTCCTGCACAATTCAATCAGTTTAAGGTCAGTTATAACTGCCAAAAAAAAATAGACTCTGAATGAGCTCATTTTATACTGTGTAAGAAGAAAACAGGTTGAAGCAAGATAAGATTGAAAGTGCTCATTTGACTTATGCCCCTAAGGATAAGGGTAAGAAAATGAAGAATGGTAATGATGCTGCTAAGGATCCTGTTCAGAAGAAACAACCCTGACCAACAAGTCTGGACATGTAAAGAAGGACTGTACCAAATATCACGTCTGACGTGCTAAGAAGGGTACGTTTCTTACTTTAATCTGTTCTGAGGTTAATTTAGCTTCAGTACCTAGAAACACTTGGTGGTTAGACTCTAGTGCTACTATTTACATAAGTGTTTCTATGTAGGGTTGCCTGAACTATCGAAAGTCAAGTGATGTTAAAAGATACATCTTTGTTGGCGATGGACAATCGTTAGATATGGAAGCAATTGGACACTTTAGGTTGCTGTTAGGAACTGGTTCATATTTGGATTTAAAAGATACTTTTGTTAGGTTGCTGTTAGGAACTGGTTCATATTTGGATTTAAAAGATACTTTTGTAGTACCGTCTTTTAGACGGAATTTGATTTCAGTTTCTGTATTGGACAAATCAGGTTATTCTTGTTCATTTGGAAACTATCAATTCAGTTTATCTTTTAATTCAATTGCTACGGGAACTGGTTACTTGAGTACTTATGACAACCTATATTTGCTTGATACAATTGCTTCTTATAATGAATCCACTGTTTTAAAAAACCTCCGTCTAGCCCGCTTAGACGTACGCCTAGGCCTAGGCGGTACTTAGGCCGCCTAACTAGCGCCTAGCGCCTAGGCGGTATTTAGGGTGCCCACCTAGATTTTACGAGCGTTTAGGAGAGCATTGTCTGCTTACGTGGATTGCACCCTGTAGGCCTTGATTGTGATTTTATGTGTCGTAGCATACACGTCCTCCAAACTCCATTAACCTCCAAATATGAACATCTCCACTACCTCCTCCGACCTTCAGCAAAACCTCATCGACCACCACTTAAATGAAGAAAGAAAAATAACGCCCAGAAACCGCTTAGGCGCCCGCCTAGGCGACTAAGCACTGGGCGCCAAGTCCGACGCCTAGAAGCGCCTAGCGTTTAATGTAACATTGAATGAATCATTGCATGTGGAATCACGTGATACTAAGCGTAAATTAAATAAGAAAATTTCGGCGACATTATGACATAAACGCTTGGATCATATCTCAAAAGGTAGAGTTGAGCGTCTTGTGTCTGATGACATTTTGGATTCTCTTGATTTTTCGGATTTTGACGTATGTCGGATGTATCAAGGGAAAACAGAGCAAAGTTAAGAGATTAGGTACCGAAAGATCTTCAGACGTCTTAGAATTAATACATACGGATATTTGTGGGCCATTCCCTACGGCATCTTAGAATGATCAATAATATTCAGTGTTGTAAATAGCGGAGAATAGCGGCGCTATAGCGCCGCTATTCGCGGTTGCGGGGGTTCGGCGCGACGCTTAGGGGGTTTGCGACGATATTTAGCGGAAAAATCCTCTATTCGAACGAACACCGCGTACTAACGTGTTTAATGGCGTGTTTTAACGCTTAAAACCCGACCCGAACCCGAACCCGACTCGTTACACTTAAACCCTCTCCCACTCGCGACTACTTCTCTCCCACTTCCGAGCCCTAGCCGCCTCTCTTCCCTCCGCCAACTGCTTCTCTCCCACTCCTTGTGGTCCTCCTCCGCTGCGATCCGCCGTCAAATCCCGATACCAGAAGCTCAATCGGATCGTCGACGATCTCCTCGCCCTCACAAAGGCCGAGCGCTAAGACTACTTGACCCTCTTCCGCCACAAGCTGGGCCTCACCCAGTGGGTCCCAGCTTTTGGCCTCGCTACCGCCTCGGTGGAGGGCCCTACTGGTGGAGAACCCGCAGCGCAGGAGAAGAAAGAAGAGAAGACGGCGTTCGATTTCAAACTGGAGAAGTTCGAGGCCGCAGCGAAGATCAAGGTTATTAAAGAGGTAAGGGCGTTCACTGATTTAGGGCTAAAGGAGGCGAGGGAGTTGGTGGAGAAAGCGCCGGTGGTGATCAAGAAGGGAGTTTTGAAAGAGGAGGCCGAGGGGATTGTTGCGAAGTTGAAGGAGATTGGTGCTGCTGCTGTTTTGGAGTGAAATTTTGGAGTAAGAACCCAAGCTTTGTCCCCCCCCCCTCCTTTTTTTTTGGTTTTGTTTGAATTTAGTTGATCTGTGATTTTTAGGGGAATACCAACTTATTATGCAAAGTTAAGTTAGACAAATTTTATCTTGAAATGATATGATAACTTTTAGTTGTTGGCTTGTTGCATTCATTGAATAATTCTACTTTCTGCACTGTTTTTTTTTGTAGAAGGAGAACTATTGTAGATTTGCAATCCTCATTCTGATAAGTTATTCCTCGTTTAATCATTTAGTCATTTATCTGTTACTTAAATATTTTATTTTTTAGTCAACTTTCTAGTAGTTAATATAATGATGATGTTACTATCTTTCTAATCAATGCTTTTTTTATTGTTGAGCATTTTTATATTAGAGACTTGAAAGTTGAAGAAATGAGATAAATAACGGTCTTTTGGATAAACAGGTACGTTTTTTCATTCTTTAATCTTTATAATTATAGTACTTTGTTAATACTATGTAATTATTACACATCTATTTCATGTTTAGGCATCAAGTATGCATTTATAGAATTTTTAGATTTTTATATGATTTTTCTTATTATTTAGAATATTTAAATATATTTATATTTGACCGCTATTTGACCGTGCGCTATTTGCCGCTATTTCGCCGCAATAGCGCGCAATAGCCTTAGCGGTACCTCGCCGCGACGCGACGCGATCCGCTATCAGCAACCTTGATAATATTTTATACCATTCATAGACGATTACTCACATTATGGGTACCTATATCTCATTCATGAAAATCGGAGTCTATGAACATGTTCAAAACCTATAAAGCTGAAGTTGAGAATCAACTCAACAAAAGAATTAAAACCGTTAGATCTGATTGTGGTGATGAGTTACGAAAGATATGATGGTTCAGGTGAACAACGTTCAGGACCATTTGCTAGATACCTAGAGGAATACGGTATTGTCCCACAGTACATCATGCTAGGTTTACCTAGCATGAATGATGTAGCTGAAAGACGAAACATGACTCTTAAGGATATGGTAAGAAGTATGATTGCTTATTCTTTTTTACCAGTCACTCTAGGGAGAAACAATAAAGAAAACAACTTACATTCTGAACAGAATACCAAGTAAAACAGTTGCTAAAACACCTTATGAGCTTTGAACTAGTCGAAAGCCCGGTTTAAAGCATCTACATGTTTGGGGATGTCCAGCTGAGGCAAGGCCTTATAGGCCAAATAAAAAAAATTAGACTCCAAAACAGTTACCAACTACTTTATTGGGTATTCTGAACGTTTTAGGGGCTATAAGTTCTATGATTCCACACTCAGGAATATTTTTGAGACGGGAACAGCAACATTCTTTGAGAATGTTGAGTTTGGAGGGAGAAATAAGGTTAAAACGGTTGCTTTTGAGGAGGAATTGGTTTCAGACCCAATTCATACAGTCACTTTTGACGATATTCAGGTTCCTATACCTGTTATTGATCAAGAAGTGAATTCGGAAGCTTAAGAAGACAATGTTGAATAACTCCCTGTTCTAGAAGAACAAACTCAACAACCTCAAGAACCAGTGTCATTAAGGAGATACACGAAAGAAAGAAGAAATGCTATTCCGGATGATTATATTGTATTTCTCCAAGAATATGAAAAAAATAATAGAATGTTGAAAGATGATCCAATCAATTTCTTTCAGGCCATAAAAAGTTCTAACTCTCAAAAGTGGATTGATGCCATGAATGAAGAGTACAAGTCTATGTAAGATAATAAGGTTTGAGAATTTATCCCATTGTCAGAAGGTGCAAAATTAATTGGTTGTAAATGGATAGTAAATGGATATTTAAAACCAAGCGGGATGCAAATGGTAATATGGAGAGGTACAAGACACGTCTTGTAGCTAAAAGCTATACTCAAAAGAAAGACATTGATTATACAGAGACATTCTCTCCAGTTTCAGCGAAAGACTTTTTCAAAACTATCATGGCACTTGTTGCTCATTATAATCTTAAGTTACATCAGATGGATGTTAAGACTGTGTTTCTCAATGGAGACATTGATAAAATGATCTATATGGTCCAACCAGAAACTTTATGTCAGGAGATTCAAAGAATATGATTTGCAAATTAAAAAAATCCATCTATGGACTCAAGCAAGCTCCTCGTCAATGGTATCATAAGTTTTAACAAATGCAAATTAAAAAAATCCATCTATGGACTCAAGCAAGCTCCTCGTCAATGGTATCATAAGTTTTAACAAATAATTATCTCGCAAGCAAGCTCCTCGTCAATGGTATCATAAGTTTTAACAAATAATTATCTCGTTCGGTTTTGAGATTAATATTATTGATGACTGTGTATATCACAAGTTCAGTGAAAGTAAGTATATTTTTCTGATTCTATATGTCGATGACATATTGCTTGCTACTAATGATATAGGCATGTTACACAAAACCAAGAGATTTCTATCAAAGAATTTTAAAATAAAAGATCTTGGGGACGCCTCTTTTATATTAGAAATTCAGATACATCGAGATCGTTCTCGCGGTATACTTGGACTATCACAAAAGAGCTATATCGATAAAGTACTTAAAAGGTTTGGCATGTATGATTGCAGAGCAGGTGATACCCTTGTTGCTAAAGGAGATTAGTCTAAATCAGTGCCCTAAAGATAATCTTGAAATTCAGGAAATACAGAAGATTCTTTATGCTTCGGTTGTAGGAAGTCTAATGTATGCTCAGGTGTGTACGCGTCCGGATATTACGTACATTATTGGGATATTAAGTAGATACTTAAGTAACCCTGGTATGGATCATTAGATAGCAGTCAAAAAGGTTATGAGGTATCTTCAGAAAAAAAAGATTATATGCTCACATACAGAAAATCAGAACAGTTGGAGGTCATTGGGTACTATGATTCTGATTTTGCTGGATGCTAAGATAGCAGAAAATCTACATCAGGCTACATTTATATGTTAGCAGAAAGAGCTATATCATGAAAAAGTGTTAAACAGATACTCGTAGCTTCATCCACTATGACAACAGAGTTTGTAGCTTGTTATGAGGCATCCAATCATGGAATATGGTTATAAAATTTTATCACTGGATTGCGCATTCTGGATAATGTTGAAAGACCACTTAAGTTATTTTGTGATAATAAATCAGCAGTGACGTATTCCAATAACAACAGAAGCTCGACTAAGTCAAAACATATTGATATTAAGTTCCTGATTGTGAAAGAAATGGTACAGAGTGAACAGATATCCATAGAGCATATTGGGACAAACTCCATGATAACAGATCCTCTTACTAAAGGATTACCACCCAAGGTCTTTCATGAGCACACTGCTCATATGAGTGTGGTGTTATTTGAGGATATTATGATTTAGTGAGAGTTTATAATTTTTTGGTGCTTTGTGTTTGGTTGTATTGTCTGATCAGAATAAAATATTCAGTTAAGACACTGTTACATTATGTTTGGTTTTGACCTCACTAAAGTATGATCAATTAAAAATAGACATGTACTGATCACATTGCATGTAATTTTCATGCTGCACATCCATGATTGATCTATGTCATTTGATTGTATTGGTATATGTGACCATTGATGGGTTTAGTCACGATAAAATTGATCTATGTCATTTGATTGTATTGGTATATGTGACCATTGATGGGTTTAGTCACGATAAATGTGACGAATGACGCTTTGATCCTATATTGATATTGTCAATGGACGAGATTGTTCGAAAATACCCTTATTTGTGATAGCAATTTCTAAGCTCATAAGGTTGTACATGTTTTAATGAAATCTAATTATGGGCATATATGTTATATTAGTGTATAATGCTATCTTTAAGGCTAACTCACATAAAGTGATCAATCAATTTGAGCTAATGGGTATTTAAGTAACTCATGGGCTAAATGTACGAAAACCAGGTTGTAATTATAATTTGATGAAGGACCAATTTATAAAAATATAACAACTATAAATAAGGGATTGTAGTCCCTAATCTAGGGTTACATTCTCTATTCTCTTAATCCACATCTAAAGAGATTCCAAAAGAAGAGACCCTCAAGATTAGAAGATCTGTTGGATTTTAGAGAGGAGATGAGGAGATAATATTTTTCTCTATAATTCATCAACTAAAAGTGCCTTTATATAGGCTTACAAAACAACTTAATCCCATAAAAATCTAAACTAATTAGCAACAACTCCACTAATAAAATAACAACCTAATAACAAATTTGAATCAGTTATTCAACATTCCCCCTTGATTCAAAATTTCTTGTCATTCCTCTTGAATCTTCATAGAGCACTTCTCTCCATAATCTTGTAAAGCACTTCTCTTCACTTTGTGATGCACTTCTCATCTCAAACTTGTTGACGCACATAATCACCAACATTTCTTAAAGGAGCACTTCTCTCCACAAGCACTTGTCTCAATCTCTCCATGACGCACATCTCACCATGATTCCTAGAATAAAATTTCTTCTTCAATTGCTTGTGCCATGTTTGCTTGTTCTTCACCATTATATCGGCAATATTTTGGATATGACCGAATCTCTTGCATTTGTGACATTGAGGTTTTCCTTTATGCCAACAATCCTTCTCCTCATGACCAAGTTTCTTAGAATTGTTGCATTGGACGCATTTGCATTTCCCTTTTGAAGATGAAGTCTTGGCTAATAAGGCTTCTTCAATTTTTTCACCATTTTCTTCATTCCTCATTGCTCTCCTTTGGTCTACGGCACTGAGGGCATTGACTAAATCCACTAGAGTTATTTTTGATAGGTCTTTGGAATCTTCAATTGAGAAAATTTTGGACTCATACCTTTCGGAAACAGTCACTAAAATCTTATCAACCACTCTTTCATTTGAAAATGTTTCACCAAGCAATCTAATTTGATTGACAATAGCCATAAGCTTACCGACATACTCTTTGATGGTCTCACCTTTCTTCATCTTTTGCATCTCAAACTCCCTCTTGAGATTCAGAACTTGCATCAATTTTGTTTGATCGTTGCCTTCGAACTCTTCCTTTAGCATCTCCCACGCCTCCTTAGGTGATTCACAAGTCATTATACTTGTGAAGATTCCATCCGACACGGCCGAATGAATACAAGAGAGGGCTTTTGGCTTCTTTGCTTTTTCTTCATCGTGCTTCTTGATTTGTTTTAGGGTTGGATTTTGTGGAAGAGGGGTAGGCTCATAGTCACTCTCAACAACTTCCCATAAACTCAAAGATTTCAAATGAGATTTCATCTTGATAGCCCAAGATTGATAATTGTCTCCATTGAAGATGGGGTATGAAAGCGAAAAATTATTGGATGCCATTGAAAAAACAAAGATTGATCACTCTCTTTTTTTTATTCCTCACAAACCATAGCCGAGAGCGCCACAGTTTTGTGAAGAAATCAAATCCGTACTGAATTTGTGAAGACTCCACGCGGCCTTCACCAAATACTCAAAGAAATACGAAACTGAGGATGGGAAGAAGGAAATCCAGACCCAGCTTGAGAAGATAAAGAAATATGCTTCTGTTGTCCGTGTGCTGGCCCACACTCAGATTAGGAAGATGAAGGGTTTGAAGCAGAAGAAAGCCCATTTAATGAAAATCCAAGTGAATTGACCACGTCCTTGCTCCTCTTGATCTCCAGATCTCATTCCTCCTCCTCTTCAATCATCATCAGCCATGCCAAAACAACCAAGCTCTGATACCATGTTGGAAATTAGAGAGTAGATGAGGGGATAATAATTTTCTCTATAATTCATCAACTAAAAGTGCCTTTATATAGGCTTACAAAAAACCCTAATTCAGATCTGTGCAAATCTAAGTTATGGATTCAGATATTGCTTTCGCTCTCATTGTTATTGTTTATTCTCTTTGAATGAATCATGGTTTTATGGATTAGATCTCAGTTTTAGATCTAACATTCAATACCCACAAAGCCCTAGCTTAGTTCCTCACTTTCCCCAAACTCAAAAAACTGATATTTGATAAGAAATTTTGATTCTCGTTCATTTTTGTATGTTGATATTCTTGAACAAGCTAATGTCAGTCTTTATTGCACTTCAGGTATCAAATTTTAGAAAATTGGTGAAAATAATCTGGAGAAGGAAAAAAATGTCAAACTTTTTTCTGGAGGAAAATGCAAAGAATACCTAATTTTGTGAGGAGCAAGGAGAGGACGAGACCGACGGGACCAGCACCGACGATCATCACCGGCACGTGCGGGTGGCGG